>NC_041382.1:548082984-548163485 GCF_002162155.2 Triticum dicoccoides
CCCTCCACGGTGCCGCACCACCACCTCCCTCCATTACAAAAAGTAATGCGGTTCACTTCTTGATAGTGTTGTGGTTCATTTACACCCGATGTGAAGTGCACTCTACTTTCTCGTCCTTGAAAAAATTACGTTTGAATATAAGAAACCATGCAGTTCTCTTACCCGTTTGATGTAGTGCGGTTTTTCGTCTGATGCAGTGCGGTTTTCAGTCGGATGAAGTACCCACATCGATTAGGGTGTCGCGAAAAACAGAGTGTCCGCATTTCAGTAAATTCGAAATTCCTCTTAAATCATAAAGAATTAGAGAGAGTGTTCTACATGAAAAAGTTGCGCCTCGTCGATATCTTTCCAACTGCGTATAATTTGAATCATTCCAACCAGCGGTTTGTAAAAATTTCGCGAAAAACGAATGCTGCCACTCGTCGTCTGCCGCACCATTTTCAAAATTAACTTAAAACTGTAAGGAATCTCAAAACCATTCCTACATATGAAAGATGCGCCTTGTCCACAACTTTCCAAAGACGTATTACACACCTCGTTTCAACAAACGGTTCAAAAACTAGAGCGAAAACAGTATCGAAAATTGCAAAAATTTCAAAAAAACATAATTCCGTGATTTAGTAAATTTGAAACTGCTCTTAAACTGTAATGAATTAGAGCAAATAATAGATATGAGAAAGACGCCTCGACGATATCTTTCCAACGACGTATCATTTGCTTTATTTCGATGAGCGGTTTAGAAAAAATCAAGAAAATACGCTCGCTGCCACTCGTCATCCGCCGCACCCTTTTTGAAACTGCTCTTAAACCGCAAGGAATTTTGAAAAGTGTTCAACATGGAGAAATTGCGCATAATCCATAGCTTTCCAACGGTATATTATATGCCACGTTCCGATAAACAGTTAAAAAATTAAAGCGAAAACAGTACCAAAAAAACACCGCGTGCAGTTTTTTCCGACACGAAGTTCACTAGTCTGTATTGCGATGCTCTTGCTATAGAAAATGCAGTGCTCTCGCGTTGAGCGTGTAGTGCGGAAGTGTTGTCAAAATAACTATTCTGCTAATATTAGCAGAATAGACCGGTTGTATATATATATATATATATATAGGAATATATATAGTAACACTATTCTGATCCCAGGATCAGAATAGTTATTTGGATCACGGCGCGCCCTATATAGGGTCCGAAGATGTCCCGGAACTAAAAACAAGCGTCGAACCATTGAAAAAAAAAGAAAAAAGAAACCCACGCACCTCGGCACCTCACGTCCCACCTGCCTCGACCCGCACCTTTCCACCAGTTGCCGCCGACGCCCCACCCCGCGCGCCGCCACCCCCTCCACCTCTGGCGCGCCGCCGCCGCCGCCTCCTCTTGCGCGAGGCCACCCCCTCCACCTCCGGCGCGCCCCCGCTCCCGCCTTCTCTGGCGCGAGGCCAATCCCTCCTCCTCTGGCGCGCCGCTCCCCCCGCCTCCCCCGGTGCAAGGCCACCCCTCCTCCACCGTCGCGGTGTTGCCCCCATCTCCTCCGCCGCGAGGCCACCTGCCCACAGCGAACCTGATCTTCTTTGCCCTAGGATGCTCCCAACACCGACGTCTACATGTCGCTGCCAGACCCACGCCGTCGCCCTCGGCCACCTACTAATTAATCGTCGACGGCCATGGATCTGAGCGCTAGCCGCTGGATTTGGCGATTTCTCATGACGGTGTTGCTCCGGCGAGCCTCCGTCCCCAAGCGCGACACAAACAACAACCTACTCCCTCTTGTTCCTCCTTCATCCCCGTCCATTGAGCATGGCGCATCTATGGTGGCCTCCTCCCTCCTCCATGGAGGTAGGCGTCTGTGAAGTTCGGCCTGGCCAGCCGCGTCAGTTCGACCCCGCCGTGCCCTGCGCCCCTGCCCTGCCTCCAGCCACCAGAGTCCCCTTCCACCACGTCGCCTCCTCCTAGTTGCGCCGCATCTCCGCAGCACTCAGCGCGTTTCGCCGCTGCCAACTCCTGCCATTCAACTTTGCAACCCCAAGAAGTTCGGCTCAGCCACCTGGTTCCCACTGCTGCAGTGCCCGGACGAGGCCCAGGTCCATCTTCCGTGCTCATACTTCTGCAGGTATTTGAGTTTCAACAGGTATTTGAGTTCAGGAAAAAGATTTAGGTGAAGGACAATGTGAGAGATTTTCAACACTGATTATTATTCCTATTCAGATTGGCGAATCCTCACATTGTCGGACACTGCCCATGCTGCTCTTGTACTCATAGGCGGAGCTCCCGGTAGGGCGAGGGTGGGCGTCCGCCCTACCTTGATTTCCTGTTAAAACTTCTTAGGTACACGTATATGCATCGTAGTTATGTACAAATTGATCACTACTTTTTGTTTTTGGGGCGAGGAGTGCTGTATTGTTGGGTCGTGACTCGTGAGCATCACAAGAAGATCGATCCAACACACAAAGCCAGCCAGCGGAGGATCTCGGGCACGGTCGAGTCAATAGCTTTGTTCATTCGTCCACACAGACAACACCAAGTCACGACTCATGATTGCCGCTAGCGGCGGCTAGCACCCAGCAGGAGCGGGGCGCGGGGTCACGGACATCAGCGGTCAATGCCCACAGCCACAGGTCAAACCAGCGGCGCGTCCACCGACTGCTCGACCCCGCACATATGGAGCGAGATGAGCGCAGGCAGGCCAGAGCAGCAGCTAGTCGATGTGGCCGATGTTGCAGGCTAGTGAGCCACAGGTCCAGCCGACGGTGTGTGGAAAATACAGTGATTTTGGTGGCATTTTCATGTTAATGTGGATGGACTGTGGTTTTTCATCAAAGTGCTCCCTACCTTAATTTGTTTTCGTCACCTGCCACTGCTTGTACTGATGAAATTTTGCACGGGTTAATTGTGGATGGATCATGTGTCTATCGATCGATACTTTGTTTTGTGTATATGTGAATGCATCTTCTTTGTATTAAAAACAGTTGTGTTGTTTATCATGTGGTATGTACCAAACAAAATCCTTTGCCCCTTGTTTGATCTGTACAATAGTTCAATCTTGAAAAAATTACACATTCTATGGCAAAAAGGTGTGGAGTGGGAAATGTTAGATCATCCATTAGAAAATGTTCACGGATTCTCTCTTGAAAAAGAAATGTTAAATCTCTGGAATTCACATAAAAAATAGAAGAAGTTCAATTACCAAACTTCATTCAATATATAATTATACAATATGAAAAAAGGAAAGGTAAAAAAATACGGAAGTTCAATTACCAAACTTCATGAAAAAAATATGAAATTTCAATTAACAAACTGTTTGTGTTCTGGAAGTTGAAAGGAAACTAATCGAAAAAGTTAACATGATAAAACCAAAAGAAGTCAGGACCTTAAACCAATAAAATGCCATGACAAAATAATTCCTTCCATGTGGGTTTCCTAATAAAATGCCATGACAAAATCATTCCTTCCATGAACGATAAAATGTTCCAGTATCACAATCGGCTTATAAACCATATTTTTCTCTAAGAATAAAACTAAGAAGTTCAAATTAAAATATTGGAGAAGTTCGACATTTATAAAAAACTCAGATTTTTATAAACTGATAAAAACCAACAAGTTTGAATTAAATTAACATACGAATTCAAAAAGTCAATAGAAATAATGAATTTTTCGCATTTCCAAAAAATCTAGAAGTTCAAATTAATATAACGGAGCGGTTCAATGTTTACTAAAAACTTAGATTTTTAACCGCTACTACAGAATAATAAATAATGAAGTTCAAATAGATTTCTCATTTGAAAAAAAGAACTTCAAATTTAAATAATGAAGAGGTTCGACGTTTATTCCAAATTTAGGATTTTCCTCATTACTAAAGACCAGACGAACTAGTTCAATTTAGAGAAATAGAGCATCTCAAGATTTGTAGAGAAAAAAGATTTTCCCTGTTTCTACATAAAAACCTAGATGTTCAAATTTAAATAACGGAGAATTACAAATATTTACAATACCAAGAGGGTCAAATTTAAAAAAATGAGCCATTCAAAAAGTTTATAAAATCTGATTTTGCCTCTTTTCAAAAAGACCTATAGGTTGAAATTGAAATAATTGAGCGGTTCGATATTTATTACATAAGTAGGACTTTTCTTGTTACTAATGAATAACACCAGGAAGTCCTAATTAAAAATATGATGCTATTTGATATTTATAATAAAACTAAGATTTCCCCAATACTAAAAGATAAAAACCAAGAAGTTCAATTTTGAAAAACTGAGAAGTTCAATATATATAAAAAAATCCAGGTTTTCTCTTTACTAATGAATACAAGCAAGAAGTTCAATTGGAAAAAGCGGAGCAGTTTGATATTTATTTAACAAACCCGGATTTTTCAGTTACTAAAGAATAAAAACCAATAAGTTCAATCCGAAATAACAAAGAAGTCTGATGTTTCTAAAAAAACTCCAGTTTTCACAATTATAAAAATACACAATGAAGTTCAAATAAAAAAGGTAGAGTGGTTCAATGTCTATAAATAAACTCAAATATTTTCATGTAACCGAGAGAAGTTCGGATTGATAACTGCGAGAAGTTCATGTACTACACGGTGTGCATTTTGTATTAAAAAAGAATGAAAAGGCAAATGCTAAAAAGAATATTGCTAGAAGTTCAAGTGCTCGTCCCGAGAAAGTTCAATTATTATTTGGGAGCAATTTGATTTCAAAAATAAAATAAATTCATATTATAAATATGGAAAAGGTTCATGTACTACATGGTATGTGTTTAATATGAGAAAAATGAATTAAAAGGCAAGGTCCAATTTTTTTGTTATAAGTTCAAGGCCTCGGTCGAAGAAAGTTAAAAAAAATATCCAGAGGGAGGTTTGTATAAAAGGAATATCAATTATGTAGCACTGACGAATGGATGAGAAAATTTCAAATGACAATACGTCACAGAAATTCAACATGAAAACAGCATGAAGTTCAACTACTACTCTGAATGAAATTCAGATGAAAAACTTTTAAAATCTTCAGTAAAATCTGAGTTTTAATGTCATTGGTTCGGCGCAACTGGTTCAATGCTTGTTACAAACCCAAATAAGGTCATTAAGAAAAGCATCTCAAACAAATTTTATAACAAATATTTTCTCTCTTAAAATAAACCTAGAAGTTAAAAATTAAAAACGGAGCGGCTCGATGTCTATCAAAAAGTAGATTTTTTTCGTTACTAAAAGAAATAAAACCAGGAAGTCCAAATTAAAAAGATGGAGAAGTTCGATGATTATAGAAAACACATATTTTACTCGTTATTAAAGAATGGAAATAAGAAGATCAAAAATTAAATAACAAGAAGTTCAACTTCTAAAAATAGAGCGCTTCAAAATTTCATAAAAAAGATTAAGGAAAACCAGGAAGTCCATATTAAAAAGATGAAGAAGTTCGATGATTATAGAAAACTCAGATTTCCCTCGTTATTAAAGAATGGAAACAAGAAGTTCAAAAATAAAATAACAAGAAGTTCAACTTTTAAAAATAGAGCGCTTCAAAATTCATAAAAAAAGGATTATGAAATTCAGATTAATATTAATAAAAACTCAGATATTTTCACATAACCGACAGAAGTTCAGATTGATAACTGCCAGAAGTTCACGTACTACACGGTGTGCATTTTGTATGAAAAAGAATGAAAACAAAGGCTGAAAGTTTTGTTGTTATAAGTTCAAGTCCTTTGTCGGAGAAAGTTAAAATTTTTATTGTGAGAGAGCTTTGTACAAAAGGAATATTATTTGTGTAACACAGACGAATGAATGAGAAAAGTACAAACGAAAATACGTCATAGAAGTTCAACATGAAAACAGCAGGAAGTTAAACTACTACAGTGAAAGAATTTTAGATGAAAAACTTTTAAAACCGTCACGAGTATGAAAAAATGATCAACATGGGAAAGTTGCGTGTTTACATCAGCTTTTTATCGGTATATCACTTGCTCAATTCCGGTGAGCGGATGGAGAGCTAGGATAAAAAAAGCACGTGAAAAAAGAGAGTGAAGTTCAAGTAGACATGCCAAGAAGTTCAAGTCTTCATGCGGTGCATTTTTGAATAATCTGTTTCGCGATAAAGGCAGGACGAATGATCTCGCTGTTTTCGAAATTACTTGAAACCAGCTAGGAATCAGAGAAAACCATCAACATGAAAAAGTTTCGCATTTTCCGTAGCTTTTCAGCAGTATATTATTTGCCCCATTCCGATAAAGTATGTAGACATTATAGAGAAAATACTTTTTTAGACATTTTCAAAATTGACTTAAAATAGTAAGGAATTTGGAGAAACAATATATAGCAAAAAGTTTCGCATTTCCTCAAGATTTCCAACCCCATATCATTTGCTGCATTCGGACTTACGGTTAAAAACTTAGCTCCAAAATACGAACTCGATAAAACTTGTACCATTTTCTAAATTACTTTTAAACCGTTCAAAATTAGAAAGGAATTTTAACATGAAAAATTAGCGCATTTTCATGAGCTTTCCAACGCCATATCAATGCCTCAATTGGATTAGCCGTTTAAAAATGACATCGAAAATACGAACTCGGCTGTTCGGTGTGCGAAATTTTATGATTTTCGAAATTACTCTTTATTCGTAGTGAATTAGAGAAAACTTTAAACATGTGGAAGGCGCGGTTTTTCAGCAGCTTTCCGATGCCATATTATTTGCCTCATTCTTATAAACGGCTTAGAAATGCGATCAAAAATACGATTCACGTTTTTTGTATGTAGAAAAAACGGTTTTCGAAACTGTTCTTAAACCGCTTACATTTTGCCAAAAGTTTGACTTGGGTCATGATACTGGTGTCCATAGCTTTCCAACGGTGTATCGCAAGCAACATTTGGACAATGTTGGCGGAAGTTCAAGCTAGCATAGGGGGAAGTTCAGGTCAAACAACTCAGGCAGTAAAATTGAAAAAAACACAATTTCATCATGACCCGAGAGCAAAATCCGCCAACGAGCGAGATTCCTATTTAAAACCGGTATTTAGTTGCTAAAAATGTTTCTAGATTACACTAACATCATATAGACCATGACTAACCAGAAAAATTCACAGGGGAAGCCACGGTTGCGAAGATAGCCCGAAGGTCGGGTACGTACAGAGGGAAGTTCAGGCACGTTACTCAGGCAATTCAGGTTGTGATCAGAATATTATTCTGATCCCGTGATCAGAATAGTGTTTATGTATATATGGTGGGTCTATTCTAACAACACCCTTAAGAGTCTTATTCTCCACATCAGTTTCTTATTCTGCACACACCCGAATAAACACAGAAATGAAACCCACCACTCCTCCCATGACCCCCCGACCAGAGCCGGCGCCCCATCCCACCACCACCTTCCCCCAGCCTCGCACACCACCACCACTTCGCCACACCCCCCTCACACCAACCCATCGCCGTCCCCACCCATACGCCGGATCCCGCCTCGATGGTCGCCAGATTCGCGCCAGATTCACGCCAAACGGCACAACCTACCTTCCTCCCGCTACCCCCGGCAACTGGCACGGATCTCCTCCCCCCGCACCTACCTGGCGGTGGATCCGGGCGGAGCCGGCCCTGCCGCACCACCAGGCGACATGATCGAGCACTGCTGACCCCTCCCCCTCCCGCGTGTTGCGTTCGCCACCGGATCCACCCTCCCCACCACATCCCTTCGGTGCCGGCACCGGCCGCCACCAGATCCACCCCCTTCCTCGTGCTAGATGCACCCATCGCCCCGCCACCTTCCACCATGGCGTCGCCGGGTCCCGGGTCATCCTCTCCCTCTCCGGCTGGGTGGCCCCGACGAGCAACTCGCTCCTGGAGCTACGGTCACCGGCGTTGGTGTGGCTCACCTGTGCTGGACGAGAAGCAAACTCCGCTCCCCATCATCACCCGCATCAGGGGCTCTGCCATCGCCGGATCCTGGCATCCCCCGACCTTGTAGGATGCGACAACGACATCAACATACCCTCCCCCGGCCGTCCTTGTCTGTCGCTGCAGTTCGCGCGGTGGGCGTCCGCAGCAAGTCGTCGGCGGGGTGGATCCAAGGGCGCCCGTGCAGTCCACTACGTGGGTGCACGCAGCACGCCGGCCCTCCCCTCCACAGTCCACTATGTGGGTTCGGCCAACATTGGCGTGCAACTTTGGCCACGGTCCTATGTAGTACGCGTTGACGACAAAGATTCACTTTTTTTTTCAGGGTTCGGCCGACGAAATCCTCATATCCGGCGACACCTCCCTATGCTTTCCCCGTCGCCGAGTTTACCATCCCCCTCGGGCAGTGTACTTTGGAGTTTTTTGTGTCTTCAGAATTGTAGTGAAGTGCAGTTTGACTGAATTCTCTCGAGTGCAAAAAGTTGCTAAATTTGGATTTGGTATAGTGGACAACAGTATGTGTGTGTGTGCAGTGCAGTTCGGCTCCAGTTTTGGTTATTCAGTGAGTGTGTGCAGTATATGATGTGCACACACATGCACTACAGTGCCCTTCTGATGCAGTCTAGCGATATTTTTGTTCAAGCGACATGGTGGGATTGGGTGCTCCTCTGGTGCCGCGCCGGCCAGTTGGGCAGGCCACGAGAAAATATTCTGGTGTGTTGTGCAGTTCGATAGTCTCCCATCTGCAGTACCCATGTCTTTAACAAAATTTGTTTGAAGAATACAAAAAAGTAGCTCACTCCAATTTGTGTAGCAGCTCATTACCCCTTTGTATGAAGTGCGATTTCTTTGTGTTTGAAAAATCAACCGACTATATCAACACCCGGGGTGCATTTGGTCCTCAGATGCGGTTCACTTTTAAGAGTGATGTTGTTCACTTGTGCCTAAAAAAATGAAAGTGCTAAAAATTTAGCGCAACAACAAAGATAGTAATGAGGTTCACTTAGATATATGTCGCGGTTCACTTGCCCCCGTCTCTGCGGTCCGCTCTCGTTCATAAAAGAAAGTTGAAAAAAGACAAAAAAACTCGTATGGGAAAATTTACGTCCCATAAAAAAAATCATGCAGTGTACTTGTCAGTCTGATGAAGTGCGGTTTTTAGTCTAAAGAAGTGCACTCCACCTCGTTTGGTAAATTTACATCCCACAAAAAAGAAATCATGCAGTGCACTTGTCTGTCCAATGAAGTGTGCGTTTTAGTCTAAATAAGTGCGGTTTTCTGTCTGATGCAGTGCGGCCCGTTTACGGTAGTCTCAAGGTTCACTTTTCATAGTCTTGCAGTTCACCAACACTTGACATGAAGTGCACTCCACCTCGTTTAGGAAAATCTACGTCCCATAAAAAAGAAATCATGCAGTGCACTTGTTTGTCCGATGAAGTGCAGTTTTTACTCTAAAGAAGTGCGGTTTTCTGTCTGATGTAGTACATACGACGATTTTGATGTCGCGAAAAACAAAGTGTCCGCATTTTGTTAAAATAAAAAATGCTCCTAAACCGTAAGGAATCGGAGAGAGTGTTCTATATGGAAAAGATGCGCCTCATCGATATCTTTCCAACGGCGTATAATTTGAATCATTTTGACCAGCGGTTTGTAAAAAATTCGTGAAAAACGGCCGCTGCCTCTCGACATCAGCCGCACGATTTTGAAAATTAACTAAAAACCGTAAGGAATCTCGAAAACATTTCAACATATGAAAGTTGCACCTTGTTCGTAGCTTTCGAACGGCGTATCATACGTCTCGTTTCGACAAACAGTTAGCAAAATGGAGCGAAAACAGTACCAAAAATTTCAAAAAAATTGAAAAATAGAATTCCACGATTTAGTAAATTTGAAACTGCTCTCAAACAGTAACGAATTAGAGAAAATAATAGATATGAAAAATATGCGCCTCGACGATATCTTTCCAATGGTGTATCATTTGCTTCATTCCGATGAGCGGTTTAGAAAAATGGTGAAAAAACGCTCACTGCCACTCGTCATGGGACACACCATTTTCAAAACTGCTCTTAAACCGTGTGGAATCTCAAAAAGTGTTCAACATGGCGAAGTTGAGCCTAATCCATAGCTTTCCCACGGTATATTATATGCCTTGTTCCGATAAACGGTTAAAAAACTAGAGCGAAAACAGTACCGAAAAACATGGCGTGCAATTTTTTTGCGACGGGAAGTTCACTCGCATGAGTACTGCAGCACACTTAGTTCAAACAATGATTTGCACTTGCATTGAGCGTGCAGTGCGGAAGTGTTGTCAGAATAGTTATTCTGCTAATATTGTTAGAATAGACCAGCTGTATATATAGGCTGCTAATACTGTTAGAATAGACCTTCCTACTTCCTCACCTGACCCTGTTCAGCTCCGGGTGGCGGCCAAGCTTGCACCTCCCACGGCCGCATGCGCTCAACACGTACTGCCACAGCTTGCACTTCATCTCTCCCTCTGCTTGCGCAGTGTAGCTTCAGCTTCTTGCAGTGACTTGGACTTGGCATGCTGATGGAGATGACCTGCACTCCAGTAGGATGGGACCTGCCCATGTCGAGGCCGTAAAGATGTACAACTCATATGCTCCTTCCCCCATTTGGTTGCATGGAACGTGTTCGTGCAAATGCCCATGTGATCATTGTATTTGTTACAGGGTGATACTTCTTGGTCAACAATGATATAGCACTGACGTATAGCGTTATAATGTCCCATTTTTTGTATGATCGGTCTATGCTAGAACGCCTATAATTTTTTGGAAAATATTCAGACTGCAACCTGAGAAGTTCGTCGGTAAAAAAATCATGGAAAAATGGAGAAACAAAAACAAGTAAAAACACATGGAGAAAAGTTTCATGAGTACATGGGAAAAAGGGTTCAAATGAACGTGTGAAGTTCAAGTTTCAGAAGTTGGTAAGTTTGAAAACAATAAGCCAGATAAAATAAGTGCAGAGGAAAAGAAGTTACATCCGAAAAACAATAAAGAGACCATGATAAAAAATTCCTCAAGAAAAAGAAAGGGACAAATGTGGTGTGAACTAAGACGCGCGCGCGCGCGCGCGCGAGAGAGAGAGAGAGAGAGAGAGAGAGAGAGAGAGACGTCGCAAAAAGTTCGTAGTCGAGGGTTGCGAAGCTAAAAAAAGAACACTAAAGCATCATTATAAAAAGTTCTTTTGTAGGTTTTTTGACAAAACCCAGACGGAATTCCCACAATGTTTTTTGAAATAAAACCATAAAGTTTGAATTAAAAAATTGAAGTGAATAGAATCAAGAAGTTCGAATTAAAATAACAAAGCAATTTGATGTTTATATACCAACAAGAAAACATGCCTCACCTAGAGAATGTTAGCTTTGGAAGTGCAAAATCAAAAAAGGTTCACCGCATGAAACATAGCAAGTTCGGAGAATAACACAACATTATATTTTTTGAGTAAGATTAACCGGTCAATCAAAAAAAGTTTGATGAAAACAAAACTTCATAAAAAAGGGATTCCGTGCTTCTAAATAAGAAAACATGAAGTTCAAATTTAAATAACCAAGAAGTTGGAAAGGTGAAACTAAAAATATAGTGTGGTTTAAAATGTTTTTTTAAAAAATCCCATTTCTAAAACACCCACACGTTCAAATTAAAAATAACGGAGCAATTCAGTGTTTATAAACAAAACTTAGATTTCTCCAGTTCCTAAAGAATAAAAACAAAGAAGTTTAAATTAAGATAACACGGAAGTTCGATGGTTATTTACCATGAAGAAAAACAAAGCTTCAACTATAAAAGTGTTAAGTTGAGAATTTCAAATTTGATAAAATAGAGAGTTCGAAGAAAACGTTTCACTGTACTAAAATAATTTCCATGGATATTCCCACTATTAAAAAAGAATAACCAAAAAGTTCAAATTAAAATAACAAAGTTGTTCAATATTTGTAATAGAAAATAGTTTTTCATAGTTTTAAATAACCATAAGAAGGTCAAATTAAAATAACAGAGCAGTTCAACAATACTTGCTAAAAACAGATTTTTTTTCCGTTTCTAGGAAAGACCTGGAAGTTCAAAATTTATAAAATGAAGTGGTTCAATGTTTATTTACAAAAATACCTTGTTACCAAATAATAAAGCCAAGAAGTTCACTTTAAAAAATAGAGGGTCAGACGTATACAAAAAAAATCAGTTCTTCTCGTTTCTCGAAAAAGTAAATTATGAAGTTCAAGTAAAGTATAAAGGATTTTCACCATTTCTAAATAAAAAACTTTGCTTGGGTTTCTAAATAATAATAATAAAGTGGAAGGAGCGGATTTGCAGCAACTTTTCAATGCCATATTATTTGTCTCATTCCGATAAACGGTTTAGAAATGCTATCGAAAATACGATTCACGTTTTCGGTATGAAGAAAAGAACGTTTTGAAAACTACTCTTAAACCACTTAGGTTTTGCCGAAAATTTAACTTGGGTCATGCTACTCGTGTCCATAGCTTTCCAACAGTATATCGCAAGCCCCATTTGTGTAATGTTTGCGGAAGTGCAATCTAACAATGGAGGGAGTTCAACTACTGCTGCTAGGACAAAAAGAAAGGAGAAGTTCAATTTCTAAAGATGACCCGGTTCGACGTGCTAAACAATATTGTAAGAAAACAAAAAGAAAATGAGAAGTTCAATTTCAGAAGATGACACGGTTTGATGTGCAAACCAATGCAAAGGCACACACAAAAATGTTGTTTTGGTGTCTTAAATATTTTTATTCATAAAAAAGACTAAGAAAAAAAACCCAGGAAGTCCATATTAAAAAGATGGAGAAGTTCGATGATTATAGAAAACTCAGATTTTCCTTGTTATTAAAGAATGGAAACAAGAAGTTCAAAAAGAAAATAACAACAAGTTTAACTTTTAAAACTAGAGCGCTTCAACATATCATAAAAGATTAAGAAATAAAACCAGGAAGTCCATATTAAATAGATGGAGAAGTTCGATGGTTTTCCTCGTTATTAAAGAATGGAAATAAGAAGTTCGAAAATAAAATAACAAGAAGTTCAACTTTTAGGAATAGAGCGCATAAAAAAGATTAAGAAATAAAACCAGGAAGTCCATATTAAAAAGATGGAGAAGTTCGATGATTATAGAAAACTCAGATTTTCCTCGTTATTAAACAATGGAAACAAGAAGTTCAAAAATAAAATAACAAGAAGTTCAATTTTTTTAAAAATAGAGCGCATAAAAAAGATTAAGAAATAAACCAGGAAGTCCATATTAAAAAGATGGAGAAGTTCGATGATTATAGAAAACTCATATTTTCCTCGTTATTAAAGAATGGAAACAAGAAGTTGAAAAATAAAATAACAAGAAGTTCAACTATTAAAAATAGAGCGCTTCAAAATTTCATAAAAAAATTATGAAAATCAGATTAAAAATTCATAAAAAAACTCAAAATATTTTCACGTAACCGAGAGAAGTTCTGGTTGATAACTGCCAGAAGTTCATATACTACACGCTGTGCATTTTGTATTAAAAAAGAATAAAAAAGCAAAGGCTAAAATTTTTGTTGTTATAAGTTCAAGTCCCATGTCGGAGAAAGTTAAAAAATATAATGCGAGAGAGGTTTGTTACAAAGAGAATATCATTTGTGTAATACTGACGAAATGGATGGGAAAATTAAAAACAAAAATACGTCACAGAAGTTCAATGTGAAAACAGCACGAAGTTCGACTGCTATAGTGAATGAATTTGAGATGAAAAACTTTTAAAATTGTCGCGAGTATGAAAAAACGATCAACACGGGAAAGTTGTGTGTTTACAATAGCTTTCCATCGGTATATCACTTGCTCAATTCCGGTGAGTGGATGGAGAGCTACGAGGAGTGGATGGAGAGCTACGGGCAAAAAAAGCACGTGAAAACAGAGTGAAGTTCAAGTAGACATGCCGAGAAGTTCAAGTTCTTCACGCGGTGCATTTTCGAAGAATCTGTTTCGTGATAAAGGCAGAATGAACGATCTCGCCATTTTCAAAATTATTTGAAAACAACAAGGAATCACAGAAAACCATCAACATGAAAAAGTTTCGAATTTTCCGTAGCTTTTCAGCGGTATATTATTTGCCCCATTCCGATAAAGTTTGTAGAAATTACGGCAAAAATATGTTTTTAGCCATTTTCAAATCTGACATAAAATCGTAATGAATTAGGAGAAATAATATATACAAAAAAGTTTCGCATTTCTTCAAGCTTTCCAACGCCATATCATTTGCTGCATTTGGACGTACGATTAAAAAATTAGCTCAAAAATACGAACTCGGTGGAACTTGTACCGTTTTCTAAATTACTTTTAAACCGTTCAAAATTAGAAGAAACTTTTAACATGAAAAAGTAGCGCATTTTCATAAGCTTTCCAACGCCATATTGTTTGCCTCAATTGGATTAGCCATTTAGAAATGGCATCGAAAATACAAACTCGGGTGTTCCATTTGCGAAATTATATGATTTTCCGAATTACTCTTTAACCGTAGGGAATTAGAGAAAAATTTCAACATGTGGAAGGAGCAGTTTTTCAGCAGCTTTCTAACGCCATATTATTTGCCTCATTCCGATAAACAGTTTAAAAATGTGATCGAAAATACAATTCATGTTTTTTGTATGAAGAAAAAACAGTTTTCAAAACTGCTCTTAAACCGCTTACATTTTGCCAAAAATTTAACTTGGGTCATGATACCAATGTCCATAGCTTTCCAACGGTATATCGCAAGCCCCATTTGGACACCTTTTAGCTGAAGTTCAACCTAGTACTCGGGGAAGGTCAAACGCGTTTCTCGGGAAGTTCATGTTGTGATCAGAATATTATTCTGATCCCGTGATCAGAATAGTGTTTATGTGTGTGTCTATATATATGATAACTCCAACCCTATATAGGCCCGATGAGATGTTTCTGAGGTCAAGACCAACACTAGACCAACCCATTGGCACGTTGCCGAACGACCTAATAACCCGGCCACGACCTTCTCTAACCTCCCACGATTCCACCGTCCTCGTCCTGCAGCGCCGCCGCCGTCCACCGGCCTCCTCCCGCGAAACCGCCGCCGCCTGCCTTCCACGGAACCGCCGCCGGCCTGATCCCGTGGCCCTGCATCCGCCCTTTTGCTGCGGCCACGCGCCTTCCTCCTCCCGTGGCCCTACCCCCGGTCTTCTCCAGCGGCCGCACGCCGTCCTCCTATCATTGCCCCACCGGCGATCTCCTCCCGCGGATGCGCCGCCGCCGACCCCCAATAGGATCCATGCCTCCACCACCCCCAAGATCCTACGCCGCTGGGTGGGATCCGTGTAACGCCCCGAGACCGATGTGCCAGGTGTCGTGCAGTTATTCGCTGTTGTTGCGTTGTCATTGCTTGCGTGTCATGCATCTCATATCATGTCATCATGCGCATTTCATTTGCATACATGTTCGTCTCATGCATCCGAGCATTTTCCCCGTTGTCCGTTTTGCAATCCGGCGTTCCGTTCTCCTCCGGTGGTCATTTCTACCTTTCTTTCTTGTGTGGGGATTAAACATTTCCGGATTGGACCGAGACTTGTCAAGCGGCCTTGGTTTACTACCGGTAGACCGCCTGTCAAGTTTTGTACCATTTGGACTTCGTTTGATACTCCAACGGTTAACCGAGGGACCGAGAAGGCCTCGTGTGTGTTGCAGCCTAACACCCTTCCATTTTGACCAAAAACCCACCTAACTCTGCTCCATCATCTCGGTCGTTCGATCACGATCGCGTGGCCGAAAACCGCACCTCATTTGGAGCTTCCTAGCTCCCTCTACCTATAAAAGAGCACCCCTCCCCGAAATTTCGGATCATTTCGCAGTCTAAACCCTAGATCCACTCCTCCCCGCGCCACCGGACGCGTCCACGCTGCACCAGACATGTCCGCCCCCGCGCGCCACCTCACTCCAGCCAATCGGAGCGCGCCACCTCAGCCGGCCACCGCCCTCGTCCAACCCGCGCGCGCCACATGGCACCGCGCTGCCCCACTTCACCACCGGCCCGCGGGACCCAGATCGGGCCCGCGCGAGCCCATCTCGTCGCCGCCGCCTACCCGCGGTCTCCCGCTCGTGCCACGCCGCCTCAGGAGCTGCGCCACCGCAGATCCCCATCGCCGCCACGGTGAGGTCGCGCCGGCCCCGCCTTCTGCTCCTCCCTCCCTGGTCTCTCTCACGGCCTCTCTCTCTCCCGCAGGTGCTCGCCGGCGACGAGGCGTCAAGCTCGTCGTCCCGAGCCGCTCCCGCCATTTCCGCACCGGATCCGGTGAGCCACCGCCCGGATCTATCCATCCCTGGCGCTCCCCGTCGCTCTCCGGCCGTCGTCGTGCCCTCCGCCCTCGTCGGGAACCCGGTGCGCCGTCGCCGCCATGGATCGGGAACCAGAGCCCCGATCTGCTCCCTCCGTTGACCGCGCCCGCGTGGGCCGGCCCAATCGTCCTCGCCGGCCCAACGCAGCCCCCGCCTCGGCCTGCCTCCTCTCCAGCAAACCGGGCCAAGGCCCACTGGGTGAGCCGACCCCCAGCGCCCCCCTCCTCTTGTTTTTTTACTCTTGTTGGGCTGCCCAGTGCACTGTTCAGATTCAGCCCGATCATGTTTTTTTTCTCGTTCTGTGAATTTGTCCAATTATTCCAGGGATTGCCAGTTTTGCAGATTAGACCCTCATGTTCATGCATTTAATAACTCACGAACCCTGCATCGGATTAAAATGTTTTATATATGAAACTTGCTCAGAATTTTGTGTAGATTAATAATATCCAACTTTCATCTATGTTTGAGGTGATAAAAAATGCTGTTTGCATTAATTTGCTCCTATGCCATGCTAAAATGCTTTATTTCATAACTAAATAACCGTAACTCCAATTTTAATAAACTTTATATGTAGATGGGGTAGAATTTTGCCTAGTTTATCATGGTGACCTTTATTTGCATATTAAACAACTCTAAAATTGTGTTTAGGGCAGAACAAGACCTAATCTAAAATATGCATATGGGGAGTTTCCGGAATTGTTGTTCGTTGCTTCCGGCCTCATTTAAACTTGACTAGATAGGTAGTTTTACTTTGCTTCACCCTCTTGCCATGTTAACCAACATTTAATATTGTTGAGTACATAAACGAGATCAAACTAAATAACTTGTTGTGGTGTTTCGTCAATATGCAACTCGTTGCATATTGATCTCCACTTAATTTGTAGAACTGCTTGTGCACTTTGCCATGCCATGCTTCATTAAACCGGACATGCATCATACTCGTTTGTGCATCATGCCATGTTGATGTGTTGGTTATTTACTATGTTGTGTGCTTCTTTTCCGGTGATTGCTTCTTCGGGTTGGTTCCGATAACGTCGCGTTTGTGAGGATCCGTTCAACTACGTCCGTTTGTCTTCTTCATGGACTCGTTCTTCTTCCTTGCGGGATTTAAGGCAAGATGATCATACCCTCGAAATCACTACTATCTTTGCTATGCTAGTTTGCTTGCTCTTTTGCCATGCCAATGCTACGATGCCTACCACTTGCTTGCCAGCCACCCAAATTGCCATGTTCAACCTCTAACCCACCATGTCCTAGCAAACCGTTGATTGGCTATGTTACCGCTTTGCTCAGCCCCTCTTATAGCGTTGTTAGTTGCAGGTGAAGATCGAAGTTTGTTCCTTGTTGGAACATGGAGATGTTGTTCCTTGTTGGAACATGTTTACTTGTTGGGATATCACAATATATCTTACTTAATTAATGCATCTATATACTTGGTAAAGGGTGGAAGGCTCGGCCTTATGCCTGGTGTTTTGTTCCACTCTTGCCGCCCTAGTTTCCGTCATATCGGTGTTATGTTCCCGGATTTTGCGTCCCTTACGCGGTTGGGCTATAATGGGAACCCCTTGACAGTTCGCCTTAAGTAAAGCTTCTCCAGCAATGCCTAACATTGGTTTTACCATTTGCCACCTAGCCTTTTCTTTTCCCTTGGGAGTCGCGCTCCTGAGGGTCATCATTATTTTACCCCCCCGGGCCAGTGCTCCTCTGAGTGTTGGTCCAACCTGTCAGCTGCCGGTGGCCACCAGGGGCAACTCTGGGTTGGCCTACCCGTACCTTGGACAATCTGAGTGTGCCCTGAGAAAGAGATATGTGCAGCTCCTATCGGTATTTGTCGGCACATTCGGGCGGTGTTGCTGGTTTAGTTTTACCCTGTCGAAATGTCTTGTTGTACCGGGATACCGAGTCTGATCGGAGTGTCTCGGGTGGAGGTCTATTCCTTCGTTGACCGTGAGAGCTTGTGATGGGCTAAGTTGGGACACCCCTGCAGGGTATTATCTTTCGAAAGCCGTGCCCGCGGTTATGGGCAGATGGGAATTTGTTAACGTCCGGTTGTAGAAAACCCGAAGTTGACCTTAATTAAAATACATCAACCGTGTGTGTAACCGTGATGGTCTCTTTCCGGCGGAGTCCGGGAAGTGAACACGGTGTTGGAGTTATGCTTGACGTAGGTTGCTATAGGATCACTTCTTGATCATACTTTTATCGACCGTGCTTTGCCTTCCCTTCTCCCTTTCATTTGCGTATGTTAGCCACCATATATGCTAGTCGCTTGCTGCAGCTCCACCTCATTACTCCATCCTTCCTATAAGCTTAAATAGTCTTGATCTCGCGGGTGCGAGATTGCTGAGTCCCCGTGGCTCACAGATACTTCAAAAACCAGTTTGCAGGTGCCTATATTACCGAGCAGGAGACGCAACCAAGCTCAAGGAGGAGCTCGATGAAGATCTTGCCCTTTGTGTTGTTTCGTTTTAGTTGATCAGTAGTGGAGCCCAGTTGGGGTCGATCGAGGACCTTTGTCGCATTTGGGGTTCTTCTTTTATTTTGGTTCCGTAGACGGACCTTGATTGTATCTGGATGATGTAATGCTTTATTCATGTAATTGTGTGAAGTGGCGATTGTAAGCCAACTATGTATCTCTTTCCCTTATGTATTACATGGGTTGTGTGAAGATTACCTCACTTGCGACATTGCTTTCAATGCGGTTATGCCTCTAAGTCGTGCTTCGACACGTGGGAGATATAGCCGCATTGAGGGCGTTATAAGTTGGTAATCAGAGCCTTCCCCGACCTTAGGAGCCCCACTGATTGATCGTTTTTAGCAGCCGAGTTTGTGTCTAGAAAAAAATGTTTTGAGTCATTTAGGAATTATATATCGGAGAGTTTAGGAATTCTTTTTACTTCCCAGTCTCCTCATCGCTCTGGTAAGGCATCCTGACGTAGAGTTTTGACTCTTCTCTTCTCAAATTTCACTAAATTTTTTTTAGGATCACGCGGGTATCTTGGAATCGTTCCGATGGTTTTATGATGAGAACATTGTCTTGGTGCCTCCTGTCAGGGGTTTAGTGGAAGTGTCCCGGGGAGTTGAGCTCTGAGGTGTTGTCATCATAATTTTATCGTTGCAATTCTGGAATACCTGAGTTTAGTACGCCGACATCGAAAATCTCTTTTATGCAGTTCGTTGGTGAGATAACCTCGACGCCACCCAGTACCGGGGCGGGAGTTCGGGAGTATCGCCATAACTTGTATAACGGATGATTTTCGAAGGTTGAGGTAGATGATTTCCGAAGGTTTCTTGGTTATGTGTTGAAGGATGGATACATCTGGATGTAGGATTTGCTAGTTTGGGTGAGATATTATGCTTCCCCTGTATCCCCAACACCTGATTGCATAACCGGAAAATTTCGGGAGTTTCATAGGTGGGAATTCAAGTAGCTCTTAGGATATCTTTTCGACAGATGTATGATATGAAATTGGGGTTCGACGTCTAGTGGTCCGCCTTTCCACGGTCGTTTTTACAGTGGTCTCGTTGTGTCTTAAAGAGTCCTTGGCTATGCCGACTCGGGGACACTTCGTATGTCATGTGCACTGCCTTGTACATGATGGTGCTGTACACTCGAGCCCGTGTGGGCCCCACCACGAAAACTTCGGACCGAATCTCTATCATATGTTTGTTCCGGCTTATTCTGCAAGCCAGTCCTTTGTTTTTGTTTTGAGTTGTGGTATTCGAGTTGCTTCAATGTCAAGTGTTGATTCCATACCTTTCCGAAATGGTGTTCTCATACTCCGATGTGAATACCAATCCTTCTCGACAATCGAGATTGTCATGTCAATCCTTTTCAACCAGTGTCTTTCTCTTCAAGTGGATCCGATCATTTCAACATTCGCAAGATCACCTCTCAGTTCTCTCAACGGTGTTTGTTTCATCCGTCCCAAGTTGTTTTTGTTTTCCCGCCCTCCCACCCCTTTTTTTCAAGGACTCAGATTTCTTAATCGAGTATCCATTTTATTGATGGGAAGTTTCTCCATTCTTTTCCGTCAATGTTCTTATCCGGTGATTCTCATGAAGATTCTAATGGAGCTTCAAGTTCGTCATTCCTCATTCCTTTCTCTTCTCCGGTGGATTCAAGTCAAGATTTGTCGATTATATCCCCTTTTTCTCGTCTCAAATACCTTCTCTTGACGGTGCTCCTCATATTTATTCATTTCTCGCTATTCTATTGTTCCGGAGTGCTCAAGATATCTCGAAGATTCGTGTTTCCACTCTGCATTCGTTCAAGCTCTTTCGAGATTGGTATCTCATTCAAGTCATTTAATTCAACCGGTGCAACATCTCTTTTAAATCTTTTCAACGGTGTTCTTTTGAGTGGGCCCTAACCCATAGGTCTTTTCCCAGGATCTTACCTGACTCTTCTAATTCTCCCGGAGATGTCCTTAAAATTCTTTTCGAAGTTTGACGTAAGAATGAGTTATCATCAGTCAAATGCCATCTCCTAGATCTTTCACAATTATTTTCATCGTTGGCTCAACCTCTTCGTTTTGATTCTTTCGGAGTGTCTAAATAATTCTTGGTGGTGTTTCTCGTTGTCATTCTCATCATTTGAAGACCGAAGAAGAGTTTCTCTTTAATCTTGCTCTATTCTCTTCAAGATTCATGGTGCTAGCTTGTTGCCATCCTCTCATAATTGTTTTGATCATGAGAATTCTTTTCATCCATCCGGAGTTATTCAAGAGTCTTCTCAGTTTGTCATCCAGAGTCCATCAATTCAGATTTATTCATTCTCAGTTTGCAGTTATCATTCTCCGATCTTACCGGTGCCTTGTTCAAGTGATCTTTAATTGGCTCGTGCTCTCTTCGTTCTCATGTATCTAAATACCCTAAAGTATCTTCATTCATTTTGCAATTCTTCCCGGTGATTTGTGCATTTGCTACGTTCAATTTCAATTCTTACGGTGGTTCGTTCAAGAGTTCTCTTTCTTTGTTATCATATCAATTCATTCGTTCTTTCCAAATCCTACCGGTGGTTCGTTGAAGACCTTCTCAAGTTTACGCCATATCTCTCTTAATCCTTTCTACAAGAATATGTGGTATGCCAAATCCGTTGCTTGTCATCAATTTAAATTGGTGAAGGATACGCATAACATAATTCTTATTCTGGTTTCATCCAAGTGATTAATCCTTTCCTTCAGAGTTTGTCCAGGAGGAATAAATTCTTGGCTTCTTGTTGTTCATCTTTCTTCCGGAGTTCTAAGTTTTCCGCATTATCTCGTCGCGAAGCTCCATCTAAATCATCGCAAGGCTTCACCTTGTGTTTTCAACTTCTCTTTCTTTTTATCATCCTTTTATTACCGGAGTTCTTCATGGAGGCTCTACATGATGGTTCATCAAGGATTTATATTTCTTCTTGAAGTGTTCATCGAGATTCTTTTCTAAGAAACTCAAGCATTCTTCATCTTGCTATCCGGAGTGCAATTTCTTTCTACCGTATCTTTGGAGGTGGTATTATGTCCTTCTTGATAATTCCCCTTCGTTGCTTCGTGAGTCACAAGTTATCAAGAATGAGATATTTTAAATCCATCAATCTCTTCTTTGGAGTTATCTTGAGTTATATTTCACCTAAAGCCTTCCCTAAGGATTGTTGCCATTTATGGTGCTTGTAAATGATCCAAGTACTTCATTTATCCTCCCGGTGAAATAAGTTTCTCGTCTCCTCGTTCATATCAATCCAATTCTTCTTCCCTTGAGTGGCAGGTTGTCATCTCATAATTTGAGATGTATTTCATAAGACCATATCAAGATTATTCTTTTCGTTGTTGGTTTTCAACAACTCCATTCTAGCATTTGTTGTATCTGTGATCTCTCAAGATCTTGTTTCCCTTCGTTCCGGAGTCATTGTGATGTTGCTCTTTTCAACCCATCATCTCGTTTGTCAAAGATCATGTTCTTTTCGTGCTTATCCATTTAACCAGAGTGTCGTGTCCTCTGCTCAAGTTCTTTTCATCTTATCTAGTCTTGTATCACTTTTCAACCGGAGTGCTGTTCGAATTTGGTCTTCCTTGATCCCCTTCCTTAACCGGCACGTTTTCAATATATATCTTCCCTTCAACCTCAAGGTTTCGCAATGCTCTTTGTCCCTAGTTTCTAACGGAGTGTTTTCGACTTTGTTCTCCTTCGTTCTATTCTTTTTCTCGAATTAGTTCAACCTCGCAAGGTTCTTTGGTTTCACTCATTCGTCAAAGGAGCAACTTAGTTTTACCTCTCCTCTCTTTCTCTTCCGTTGTCCCTCCGGTGCCATTCTAGATCTCGGGACGAGATCCTCTCATAGTGGTGGAGTGTTGTAACGCCCCGAGACCGATGTGCCAGGTGTCGTGCAGTTATTCGCTGTTGTTGCGTTGTCATTGCTTGCGTGTCATGCATCTCATATCATGTCATCATGCGCATTTCATTTGCATACATGTTCGTCTCATGCATCCGAGCATTTTCCCCATTGTCCGTTTTGCAATCCGGCGTTCCATTCTCCTCCGGTGGTCATTTCTACCTTTCTTTCTTGTGTGGGGATTAAACATTTCCGGATTGGACCGAGACTTGTCAAGCGGCCTTGGTTTACTACCGGTAGACCGCCTGTCAAGTTTCGTACCATTTGGACTTCGTTTGATACTCCAACGGTTAACCGAGGGACCGAGAAGGCCTCGTGTGTGTTGCAGCCTAACACCCTTCCATTTTGACCAAAAACCCACCTAACTCTGCTCCATTATCTCGGTCGTTCGATCACGATCGCGTGGCCGAAAACCGCACCTCATTTGGAGCTTCCTAGCTCCCTCTACCTATAAAAGAGCACCCCTCCCCGAAATTTCGGATCATTTCGCAGTCTAAACCCTAGATCCACTCCTCCCCGCGCCACCGGACGCGTCCGCGCTGCACCAGACATGTCCGCCCCCGCGCGCCACCTCACTCCAGCCAATCGGAGCGCGCCACCTCAGCCGGCCACCGCCCTCGTCCAACCCGCGCGCGCCACATGGCACCGCGCCGCCCCACTTCGCCGCCGGCCCGCGGGACCCAGATCGGGCCCGCGCGAGCCCATCTCGTCGCCGCCGCCTACCCGCGGTCTCCCGCTCGTGCCACGCCGCCTCAGGAGCTGCGCCACCGCAGATCCCCATCGCCGCCACGGTGAGGTCGCGCCGGCCCCGCCTTCTGCTCCTCCCTCCCTGGTCTCTCTCACGGCCTCTCTCTCTCCCGCAGGTGCTCGCCGGCGACGAGGCGTCAAGCTCGTCGTCCCGAGCCGCTCCCGCCATTTCCGCACCGGATCCGGTGAGCCACCGCCCGGATCTATCCATCCCCGGCGCTCTCCGGCCGTCGTCGTGCCCTCCGCCCTCGTCGGGAACCCGGTGCGCCGTCGCCGCCATGGATCGGGAACCAGAGCCCCGATCTGCTCCCTCCGTTGACCGCGCCCGCGTGGGCCGGCCCAATCGTCCTCGCCGGCCCAACGCAGCCCCCGCCTCGGCCTGCCTCCTCTCCAGCAAACCGGTCCAAGGCCCACTGGGTGAGCCGACCCCCAGCGCCCCCCTCCTCTTGTTTTTTTACTCTTGTTGGGCTGCCCAGTGCACTGTTCAGATTCAGCCCGATCATGTTTTTTTTCTCGTTCTGTGAATTTGTCCAATTATTCCAGGGATTGCCAGTTTTGCAGATTAGACCCTCATGTTCATGCATTTAATAACTCACGAACCCTGCATCGGATTAAAATGTTTTATATATGAAACTTGCTCAGAATTTTGTGTAGATTAATAATATCCAACTTTCATCTATGTTTGAGGTGATAAAAAATGCTGTTTGCATTAATTTGCTCCTATGCCATGCTAAAATGCTTTATTTCATAACTAAATAACCGTAACTCCAATTTTAATAAACTTTATATGTAAATGGGGTAGAATTTTGCCTAGTTTATCATGGTGACCTTTATTTGCATATTAAACAACTCTAAAATTGTGTTTAGGGCAGAACAGGACCTAATCTAAAATATGCATATGGGGAGTTTCCGGAATTGTTGTTCGTTGCTTCCGGCCTCATTTAAACTTGACTAGATAGGTAGTTTTACTTTGCTTCACCCTCTTGCCATGTTAACCAACATTTAATATTGTTGAGTACATAAACGAGATCAAACTAAATAACGTGTCGTGGTGTTTCATCAATATGCAACTCGTTGCGTATTGAGCTCCACTTAATTTGTAGTGTTGTTTGTTGCACTTTGCCATGCCATGTTTCATTAAACCGGACATGCATCATACTCGATTGTGCATCGTGCCATGTTGTTGTGGTGGTTGTTTACTATGTTGTGTGCTTCTTTTCCGGTGTTTGCTTCTTCGGGTTGGTTCCGATAACGTCGAGGTTGTGAGGATCCATTCGTCTACGTCCGTTTGTCTTCTTCATGGACTCGTTCTTCTTCCTTGCGGGATTTCAGGCAAGATGATCATACCCTCGAAATCACTACTATCTTTGCTATGCTAGTTTGCTCGCTCTTTTGCCATGCCAATGCTACGATGCCTACCACTTGCTTGTCAGCCACCCAAATTGCCATGTTCAGCCTCTAACCCACCAATGTCCTAGCAAACCGTTGATTGGCTATGTTACCGCTTTGCTCAGCCCCTCTTATAGCGTTGTTAGTTGCAGGTGAAGATCGAAGTTTGTTCCTTGTTGGAACATGGAGATGTTGTTCCTTGTTGGAACATGTTTACTTGTTGGGATATCACAATATATCTTACTTAATTAATGCATCTATATACTTGGTAAAGGGTGGAAGGCTCGGCCTTATGCCTGGTGTTTTGTTCCACTCTTGCCGCCCTAGTTTCCGTCATATCGGTGTTATGTTCCCGGATTTTGCGTCCCTTACGCGGTTGGGCTATAATGGGAACCCCTTGACAGTTTGCCTTAAGTAAAGCTTCTCCAGCAATGCCCAACATTGGTTTTACCATTTGCCACCTAGCCTTTTCTTTTCCCTTGGGAGTCGCGCTCCTGAGGGTCATCATTATTTTACCCCCCTCGGGCCAGTGCTCCTCTGAGTGTTGGTCCAACCTGTCAGCTGCCGGTGGCACCAGGGGCAACTCTGGGTTGGCCTACCTGTACCTTGGACAATCTGAGTGTGCCCTGAGAAAGAGATATGTGCAGCTCCTATCGGGATTTGTCGGCACATTCGGGCGGTGTTGCTGGTTTAGTTTTACCCTGTCGAAATGTCTTATTGTACCGGGATACCGAGTCTGATCGGAGTGTCTCGGGTGGAGGTCTATTCCTTCGTTGACCGTGAGAGCTTGTGATGGGCTAAGTTGGGACACCCCTGCAGGGTATTATCTTTCGAAAGCCGTGCCCGCGGTTATGGGCAGATGGGAATTTGTTAACGTCCGGTTGTAGAAAACCCGAAGTTGACCTTAATTAAAATACATCAACCGTGTGTGTAACCGTGATGGTCTCTTTCCGGCGGAGTCCGGGAAGTGAACACGGTGTTGGAGTTATGCTTGGCGTAGGTTGCTATAGGATCACTTCTTGATCATACTTTTATCGACCGTGCTTTGCCTTCTCTTCTCGCTCTCATTTGCGTATGTTAGCCACCATATATGCTAGTCGCTTGCTGCAGCTCCACCTCATTACTCCATCCTTCCTATAAGCTTAAATAGTCTTGATCTCGCGGGTGCGAGATTGCTGAGTCCTCGTGGCTCACAGATACTTCAAAAACTAGTTTGCAGGTGCCTATATTACCGAGCAGGAGACGCAACCAAGCTCAAGGAGGAGCTCTATGAAGATCTTGCCCTTTGTGTTGTTTCGTTTTAGTTGATCAGTAGTGGAGCCCAGTTGGGGTCGATCGGGGACCTTTGTCGCATTTGGGGTTCTTCTTTTATTTTGGTTCCGTAGACGGACCTTGATTGTATCTGGATGATGTAATGCTTTATTCATGTAATTGTGTGAAGTGGCGATTGTAAGCCAACTATGTATCTCTTTCCCTTATGTATTACATGGGTTGTGTGAAGATTACCTCACTTGCGACATTGCTTTCAATGCGGTTATGCCTCTAAGTCGTGCTTCGACACGTGGGAGATATAGCCGCATCGAGGGCGTTATAATCCGGCATCCCGCATCCACGTCCCGGCGAGCCCAAGCACGCTGTCGGCCGCGTGTACTCGACGCAACACCTCCCGCCTCCCAACATCACTGCCTACCCTGCCATCACCGCAACCACGCATCACTCCAGCTGGGATCCATCGCGCAGTCCACCTCGTCCGTGCGTGCAGTCCCTCCTTGTCCGCTCGCTTGACAGCAGAGGTGAGACCTACCTCTGTGCCTCCTCCTCCACCTTACGGCCAGTTCAATTTGCTCTAGCAATTCAATTTTGTCATGTGCATCACCCAGATGAATATGTATGTGTTTTGTTTAGTATACATTGAGTAAATTTAGTATTGTTTTTTCAACTCACTCCAGCAATCCTATTATTTTCAATTTGACGTTTATGTGTACATTGAGAAAGTTGAGTATTGTCGTGGTCGACAATGACCATGACTAGCTAAGTAACTTTGTCCAATTATCTATATGGGTGCATATCTTGTCTTTACTGAAATGCCTCCACGAACAAGAATACTAGTTCCATCAGTTTCAAGTACGTGTGATGTGGTCCTCTGGTTTTTTATTCTTCCATGAAATTCTTGTAGTGTTCTACATCTCCTTGTTCTCTTGTAATGGGGTGTGTACTGGTTTTTCCATGAAAATATTCTGTAGCTAGCTGGTAGTGCAACTACTCTCTCGCCTGTGTTGCTTCCTATCCTTCCGGTGCCACTGTAACTACTCTCTCGCCTGTGTTATTGTTCTATGTGATGCCTCTGCTTTGTGTCCATGCCCAACTTGCTGATGTTTGTCTCTCACTAGGTGCTAATTCTCTATCTAATTGATTCCGATCGACAACAAATAGTGCTCCCAAATCTGCAGAAGGAGCTCCTAATTTTTATGTCTGAAGTTCAGCTGTACCATGGAGACGCCGTTCAAAAACACTAGCAGGTGATGTGCTAACCAGCTGCAGGACATGGTCTCCTCGAGTTGCAGGTCGCACCCTTTACCCATCCGTGTTGTCACCCGCGCCCTACCCATTGCATTTCTTCAAAAGGTTGAGAGTTCTATTGGGTTAGAAGCCACAGGAGAGCATTTAAATTTGTGTTTGCTTTTGAGTAAATGTTCTAGGGCTGAATGTTATCGTACAGTCTTGTTCAAACCATGATTTTTCTTCAGAAGGTTTAGAGTTCTATTGGGTTAGAAACATGTACAGTTTGTCAGCTTGTTTCAGGTCGTCTAACTCTGGAGTTCTAGATTGATTTACTAGGTTGCCCGCGCCGGCCGTCGAAGCCTACCAAGGTGATGCCTCACTGCTGCCAGCGTCTCCCTGCACCCCTCCTCCACACCACAAGGTCGATAGAGATATCACGTTGTTTCTGTTGCTCTTCTACTACATCTTCAGGTTCATAAAAGGAAACACCAATGTTTCACTGCAGTCCAAATCCATGTGTGGGGAGATGCTACAAGTTTGCCGTCCCTCGATCTGCCGAGAAGCCTCGCCGTCGTGCCTTCTTTTCTTGCAATCGCGTAGCTTTAGCCTGATATGCTCGGCTGATGCATCTCTTTCTTTTTGTTTCTTTTTTGCAAACTTCTTGCTTTTCATACCTCAACTTGTGTAGATCTTTTTGCAATACCGACATAGAGAAGTCTGCACTTCCAACTGACATTCAAAAGTTCAGCTTGACGCCATGCGGGACACTGCAGAGCTGCCGTGGTGTCGATCGAGGCGCTGAAGTCTAGGGCTGTTGCATGCTCTTTCTTGCTGAGGTCGAGCTAGAGTGCGATGGTGTCCATGCTCGCCACCCTTCTAGAGTCTGGTGCTAATGCGGGCTTTCTCTTGCTATTTTTTGTCTTACCATGAGAGGGATAACAAATTATTTAATGTACCTTTTCTCCTTTACACTTGCTACTCTGAATAATTGGCTCCCAACAGTAGGTTGGTGTCGTGGGTCTAAGACTGACAGTAGAATGGGGGGGGGGGGTAGGTATGAGGAGGCAAGATCCTAGCTATGGCGAAGTTTTACACACGAGTTTTACGAGTTCAGGCCCTTCGCGGAGGAAGTAGCATCCCTACGTCTCGGTGCCCAAAGGCGGTCAATTGGATTTGAATGCATGTTTACATGGGGTGCGAACCCTTGTGCCAGTGGAGGGGGTGGCTTATATAGAGTGCGCCAGGACCCCAGCCAGCCCATGTTACAAGGGGTTTAAGGTACATCAAGAGGGGGGCATTATTGGTAACACTAGCAATTAAGTGACATAAATGCCTATTAAGTCTACGAAGTAAACATCCGACCGTTGTCGTGCAGAGTGACTTTAGGTCTTTTGTCTGTCGAGTGATAATTGTTGTGGTCGAGTGACTTTGAATCTTCCGAGTGGAATGCCTTGTAGCCGAGTGGATGATGCTATCCCTTGAATGCTTCTGGTTTTAAGATGGTGTCCTAGGGGAGGGTGTCTAGGTCAGGCCTATGACCCTACCCTAGGTACATAGCTTCATCATTAGCCCCCGAATGGTTCAGGGTTTGAGTGGAGAAGGAGTTGAGAACACCTCCGATTCAATTTTCGCGCTTCGGGAGCGTCTTATTGGGATCAAATGAGCAATCATGATGACTTCAACTTCTTTTTCAGTCGCCTTGATCCGTTCTTGGTTCTGTCGAGTGAACTTTTACTATGATGCTTCGAGTACCGATATGGGAAAATCTTCCGTCTGATAGGTTGCTCTGCTGCTCGCGGATATTGTGGGATTCGAATTTTGGGGAAGCGCGCGGGGTGGAGGAGGCCGCAGTAATCGGACGGGATTAGGCAGGGCTGCCTCGATCACTACGCCACCTTTTTCGCCACGTATCTCGCGGGCGACTGTTGAGGGATTTGATAGGATTGTCCGGACCCACAGTCCAGCCACTCGGAAACGACCTCATATAAGGTGCCGGATTGGGGTTTTTTGTGCAGTGCGTTCCCATTCTTCTTCTTTCTCCCCCGCTTTCTCCGCCACATCCACCTCCGCTCCCGGCGCCGCTACTCTATTCAAGCTTCGCCCGCTGCAATGGGGAAGGAGAAGACGGTGGCTTTGGAGCGCGTGAAGAAGGCTACGACGAAGGCGAAGGGGAAGAAGTCCAGCCGGGGCGGATCTTCGTCGAGGTTCGGCCTGCCGCGCGGCTGGATCCGGGGCGACTGGATTCGGTCGACGATTCGTCAGTACGTCATCGACGATCTGGTCGAGGGGGGGGGGGCTGATTCCCCACGAATCGGCGCTGCTCTCGGAGGGTGAGACCGAACTGCATCCATGGGAGGGTGAGTGCGTTCTCCTCGCCACCCATGTTGACCGCGGATTTTCTTTGCCTCCCCATCCTTTTTTCCGAGGCTTCTTGAACTTCTTTGGAGCACAACTCCACCACTTTTCTCCCAACACCATCGTGTACCTCACTGCCTACGTGTCCATGTGCGAGAACTTCTTAGGTTGTAGGCCACACTGGGGCCTTTTCAAGCATATTTTCACGTGTCGTTCCCAGTCGGTCAAGAAGGCCAACCCGAGTGATGAGAGGACGCACGTGATCCAGATGTGCGGGGGTCTTGGGATTCAAATGAGAGGTAAAAGCACTTTCCCAGCCATGATCCTTCCCGAGTCAGTCCGAGGATGGCAGTCGACCTGGTTCTATTGCAAAGACCAGCCGACTCCAGGTCAATCGACCGGACTTCCACCCTTCTCTATGGCTCGGGTCGAAAAGCCCTCCGCCTTGAAAATGATCCCGAAGGAGAAGGCACAGGTGAAGGTGTTGGTCGAGCGGGTGGTCCAACTCGTCTGTGACGGCGTGACTGGCATGGATCTGCTGGAGGTCTTCCTTAAATGACGTATTCAGCCGCTTCAAGCTCGAGACCATCCGATGTGGATGTATTCGGGCATTGATGATTCCACTCGGATCCACCCAGAAGAGGTCGACGAGGACACGGTGGAGAAGTGGATGAGAGGTATCACTGGCAACAACGATAACCCCAGGGGGTCTAGGAGAGTCCCTCCATTCGACAACTCGCGCCAACCAGACAAGGTCCAACTCTGAACTGCCGAGTGTTCTCTTGATTTGTCATGTAACTGCTTGTTGTCAACTAACTGATTTCTGCTTCGCTTGTTGTCTTTCAGGCCCTTATTGAGATGTACTCGATGCCCAACGGGGAGCAGGAGCAGGATCCGGAGGGGGAGGCGAGAGCGGCGAGTGGCACTCTGATGAAGAGGAGGACGAGGAGAGTGATGACCCGAGTGATGAAGAAGAGGTCGACTCACCTCCCCATAGGGAAAAACGATCCAACACTACAAAAAAGACACATCCATGACATTTTGGGCCAAACGGATTTTTTTCCTGTCATACGTATGACACTTCTATGACGATAATTGTGACAAAACCCGGTATCATCATAGATGTGGTGGGCTCCTACTTCTGTGACAAAAAATCATGACAGAAAATGGGCTTTTCGTCCTGGGCAGGCCGGAGACGAAGCTGCATGACATTCTTTGGGCCGTCCATGACAGAAAAAACCGTGGTAGAATAGAGGGCGAGGAAAATTTCGGGGAGTTCCCGGTTACGGTGGAAGGTCGGGGGCCGAGCGATGCGCGTTTCTCTCGTACACGTATGCGCATGTGTGCGAGGCGTTGGCTCTAACTGAACCCGAGCGAGGCGTTGGGCTCTAACTGAACCCGAGCGATTGCACTGAAGGCTACGCGTTACTGAACCCGAGCGATCGATCGATGGCTTTTAATTGAACCTGATCGAGCGATTCCTTCGCTACTGCTGCTAACTGAAGCCGATCGATGCTGCCTCTAGGATGAACAGTGAGCGTTGCGGGGGGTATGGATGAACAGTGAGCGGTGGCGTTGCCTCTGAATGAACAGGACCCCGTGGTGTGGTGGAGGGCTGGATGAACAGTAGACGGTGGAGGGGTGCCCGTGGAGGGGTGGTTGAAAGGACCCCGTGGTGTGGAGGGCTGGATGAACAATAGACGATGGAGGGGTGCCCGTGGAGGGGTGGTTGAACAGTAGCTGGTGGAGTAGCGCGTGGTGGAGGCTGGATGAACAGGAGTCTGTGGAGGCTGGAGGAGGTCGACGGTAGCCTGTGGAGGCTGGAGGAGGTCGACGATGGAGATGAACAGTATCCCGTGGAGTCCCGTTTTGCGGTACGCCACACCCCTCCCGATGAACAGGACCCCGTTTCGACCGTAGCGCTCCAACACAAGTCCGTTTCCTCCGTTTTGTGGTACGCCACACCCCTCCCGATCAACAGGACCCCCGTTTCAACTGTAGGAGGTCTGTTTCGTCCGTTTTGCGGTACGCCACACCCCTCCCGATCAACATGACCCCTGTTTCGACCGTAGGAGGTCCGTTTCCTCCATTTTGCGATACGCTAGACCCCTCCCGATCAACAGGACCCTGTTCCGAACATAGGAGGTCCGTTTTCTCCATTGTGCGGTACGCCATGCCTCGTTTCCATCTCCTGTTCCGTCCAAGCCCTCCCGATGAACACGACCACGCATTCCGCTCCGACCCAGTCGGTTGGCTCCCACGCGTTCCGTTGCCTCCCGATGAACACGAGCATTTCGTTGCCTCCCCATGAACACGACGCATTCCGTTGCCTCCCCATGAACACGACAACGACGCTGTTTCTCCGCTCTGACCCAGCCATGTGCACGAGCCCTGGCCGTACGTATGCGCGAGTAGGCGTTTGAGACCCTGCCCGTATGTACACATACGTGGCCGTATTTTCTTTCTTGCACCCTGGCCGCTGTACGTACGTGTACATGCTACTTGCGCGCCTCTACTATGACACATACGCGCCTCTACTATGACACATGCACGCCTCTACATCCACCAGTATATATGTATGTACACGTTCGCGACCAGAATGACAACGCTACGTACACTTCGACCAGGTGGGTCCCGACTGTCAGGCACTTCCTTGCCTGCAAAGATATAGCTGGTGGGTCCCAGCAGTCAGGGGGCGAATCGTTTTTTTGCCCGGACGCACTTCCTTGCGTGCAAAGATGTAGCTGGTGGGTCCCAGCAGTCAGGGGCAAATGTTTTTTCGCGAAATACGGTGGCCCATCCGGTGGGTGCCCACTGTCAGGTGGAGGAATAATTATTTTGCACGTAATAAGGAGGCACTTCCTTGCTGCGGCCGTGGACCCAGCTGTCAGCCTCTCCACGTACAGTCCATGTCCGATGGAAGCCGTTCCTTGACCACGTTGACCACGCCGCGCCGAGAGCACCAGGGCGGTGGACGATGGCGAGGCCTAGGAAGGGGACGACGTGGAGCCGGGGAAGAAGCGACAGTGGATGCCCACGCGTAGAGGAGTACGAGGGTTCACTGGTTCGCTGCGGTGTGAGGCTGCCGTCGCCGCAGAATAACAGGGGGTGTGGGTGAGTAGAGGGATGGCCTAGCCCGTGGTGGGAGTAGTAGGGGGTGGTGAGGCCTCCGCCGCATCACAGCCGACCACGAGAGGCAGGAGCACAAGGCACGACCGGCGCTGGTTTGGGCAGCTGGAGCAAGAAGACCAGAGGTTGAAGAAGCACTACGGCCGTTGGATGGACATCGTATGGTCACTAGAGCTGGGATCGTGCATATTGACTAAGTTGACAAAGCCCTCCGTTCCCGTCAAATTAGTAGGCCCACAAGTCAGCCTGCCACTATACTAGGTCCCAGCTAACAGGGGGAGTATTCATTTTTTTGTGCGTAATAAGGAGGCACTTCCTTGCGTGCGAAGATATAGCTGGTGGGTCCGAGCTGTTAGCGGCGGTAACGTTTTTTTCGTGAAATACAGAGGCCCTTTCGGTGGGTCCCTGATGTCAGGTGGAGGAATCATTATGTTGCGCGTAATAAGGAGGCATTTCCTTGCGTGCGGCCGTGGATCTAGCTGTCGGCCTCTCCACGTACAGTCCACTTTAGATGCATGTCGGCCGTTGACCACGTTGACCAGGCCGCGCCGAGAGCACCAGGGTGGTGGACGACGCGAGTCCTAGGAAGGGAACGACACAGAGGCAGGGAACACTCGGCAGCTGTTTCCCACGCGGAGGGGAGTACGACTGTATGAGGGTTTACTGGTTCGTCTGCCTTGACCGGAGAATAACAGCAGGTGTGGGTGAGTAGAGGGATGGCTAGGCCAGCGATGGGAGTACGGTGGGGCGGTGAGGCCTGCACGGCAGCACAGCCATCCGCGGGGAGGAGGGAGCAAGCAGTCCCGTCGACGCTCGTTTGAGCGGCTGGAGCAGGAAGAGTAGAGATTGAAGAAGCACAACGGCCGTTCAATGGACATCCAACAGTCACTGCTTGTGCGTCAACCTTTTTTTGGAAAGCCTCAAATCTGTGGAAAATAGCATACAACCCATCTGCCATTATTTCTAATAATTTACAGCCCATTTGCTAATTCTTAACGTTTTTTTCGAGCCCATATTCTTTTTGTTAGCATTACAACCCATATTGTGGCCACTGTTAAAAAATTATACGAAATTTTGCATATTCCGGTGCGGTCCGAATTGTTCTTAATCTCGAAATTTCGACTCACATTCAAACTGATTTTAAAAATAAATGTATATCAATATAAAATCCAACAAATTGTCCACGCAAAAAATTAATGTAATTTAAAATCTCGAAATGAAAAAAAAGATATTTGAAACTAATTGCCGGTTTGATGTGTTTTAAAAATGTACAACCCATTTCTCATTACTGATGGGCCATTTTCCTGGCCAACCGAATGAAAGCTCTCCTCATCTTGAAAGATTTGCAGCCCAACAGGCCTGACAAAGCGACTTACTTGGCAAATCACAAAAAAACCGGGCTGTGGGCATGGACCCAGCTATCAGCCTCTCCACGTACAGTACTCTTCCGATGGAAGTTGTTCCTTGACCATATTGACCACGCCGCGCGGAGAGCACCACGGCGGTGGATGACGGCGAGGCCTAGGAAGGGGACGACGCAGAGCCGGGGAAGACGCGGCAGTGGAAGCCCGCGTGGAGAGGAGTACGAGGGTTCACTAGTTCGGCTGTGGTGTGAGGCTGCCGTCACCGCAGGGCCTGGTTAGCGGTGGGAATAGTAGGGGCGGTGAGGCCTCCGTGGCAGCACAGCCGGCCACGGGAGGCAGGAGCATGCGACACGACCGGTGCTGCTTTGGGCGGCTGGAGCAAGAAGACTAGAGGTTGAAGAAGCACTACGACCATTGGATGGACATCGTACGGTCGCTGGAGCTAGAATCGTTCATATTGACTAAGTTGACAAAGCCCTTCGTTCCCGTCAACTTAGTAGGCCCACAAGTCAGCCTCCCACAATGGTGGGTCCCAGCTAGCAGGGGGTATTCATTTTTTTGTGCGTAATAAGGAGGCACTTCCTTGCATGCAAAGATATTGTCGGATTTCGGGTACCGGCAGACCCTTAAGGTTCGAACACTGGTGTCAGGACCCCGACTCAATGCCACATCGATCTAGCATGTAACACCTCATATCACTTTGCGGCCTCACGCACGGTATTCCCACGGGTGTCATCCTACCTTTGCCCGGGACCGTTTGCGCCTTTTGGCACACGTATATGATAGTGTCGCTAGCATCCATATGATAAGGAGCCCGGGCTGACATGGCTAGTCGTAAACCCAAAGTGGCACTAACTTACAGGGACAGGCATCCATGACCCAGCATCGAACGTGTCGGTCATCAGCGAGTGAATCCAGGCTGTAGCACTGGGCTAGCAGGACTTCGGTGAACCGGGCTGTAGCGGGCTAACAGGACTCCGGTATTCATCGCGTGACATTTCCCCGAAGGGACAGACACAGGAACGAAGAAGGACACATGCCGGCCAGCCTAAGTGTTCCAGAGCAGTAGCAAGCTACCATGGCTCGGTGGGAACACTAGGAGACATTTCCCGGTAAGAGAGGCTACTAAAGATAAACAACTAGATAGTCAGATCCCACACATACCAAGCATTTCAATAACATACACACAATATGCTCGATATGTGCAAATACAACATGGCATCACAACATGACTCTACGACTCAAGTAATTTATTCAATAGGCTCCGAGGAGCGAGACATTACAAACATGGGTCTCATGACCCAACAATCAGAGCATACAAGTCAAAGCACAAACGGAAGCTATCATGTCTGAGTACAGACATCTATAAATGAGAAAGGCTGAGAAGCCTGACTATCTATCAGATCCTGCCGAGGGCACAAGATCGTAGCTGAGGTAACAACCTAAACGTCGAAGACCACGCGGAATTACTAGTGAGACTGAAGTCTCTCTGCAAAAACATAAAATAGGCAAACGTGAGTACAAATGTACCCAGCAAGACTTACATCAGAACTATCTACATATGCATCATTATCAACAAAGGGATGGTGGGGTTTAACTGCAGCAAGCCAGCTTTGACTCGGTGGCTAACCTGAACTACGACTGCAAGTAACTCTTTTGAGGTGGCGCACACGAGTCCACATATTCACCATATCAATACACCACTATGGATCCGCTCCCGTCTCCCTACGAGAACGCCATCCATAGCACTCACGCTTATCTTGCGTATTTTAGAGTATCCACTTTCACTTGTCTATGAACTGCACAAGGGGTCCACGTTTCCATATCCGAGGAATCCGGCTATTCGAATAGATAATGATAACCCTGCAGGGGTGTACTTCTTCACACACGCTCTCGCCACTTACCGCCCTGTACACGTCATGTACCTCGGCAACCTTCAAGCGGAAGCCGGGCGAGGGAGTCGGCCACGACCTGACTAACCGAACAAGTCTCTAGTCCAGGTTTATCGCCTATTCGGGTTCCATCCGCAAGGAGATCCGGCCGGGGTGTCGCTTACGGCCCCAAATGATGTGTGCAGGGTTCCCAAGCCCACCAACCGGGTGCCACTTGGTACACCGGGCCACTGTGCCTAGTCTGTCCCAAGCCCACCTGTACCGGGTGCCACTTGGTAGACTACTAACACTACCTACAAACACCAGAAACTAGTTGCAACTCCTGGACAGAGATCATGTTGATTAATAAGTCGAGAGGGGTCGAGTTACCGGAACCCAATGTGTGGTAGTAACTGGTCATGGATCACAAACACAGAACTCAGTTCCTGAGGACGGCTGCAATGAGACAACCCACCATGTACTCCTACATGGCCTCTCACCGCTACCTTTACCAAATCGTGTTCACACACTTAGCTCACACACAGTAGGACATGTTCACACGCCTCTGATTCATCCCCGATGAATCAGACCTGACTCAACTCTAAGCAATAGCAGGCATGACAACAAACATGAGTGAGTAGGCACAACAGGGCTCAAACAACTCCTACTCATGCTAGTGGGTTTCATCTATTTACTGTGGAATGACAGGTCATGCAAAGGATAAAGGGGTTCAGCTACCGCAGCAAGTATCAAATATGTCGTTGTTGTCCTAATGCAGTAAAAGAGAGCAGGAGCGAGAGAGTGGGATTTTATCGGAATGAACAAGGGGGTTTTGCTTGCCTGGCACTTCCGAAGATAATATAGCTCTTCATCAGTGTCATCGATCTCATCGTCGAAACCACGTCTATCGAGAGGGAACAACCACCGACAAACAAGAAGAAACACAATCAATGCAATGCAACAGTATGATGCATGATAATGACATGGCAATATGCTGGTGTTTTGAGCTAATGCACTTAGCTATGATTTAAATGAAGTTGGTTTGAATACATGATTCAAACTCCAACTCCATATATGATTATTTAAATGCCCTTTATTTGTTTTGTCCAAAACAGAGGACAAGCATTGTTCAAACATGCATGAAAATGGTACAGATGGATTCCTTGAATTTTTCTGATAATTTTTCATATATAAATTATTTAATTTGGAGTTACGGTTGAATTTCTATGAATTTTAGAAGTTTATACAATTTTCTGGAATTTTCTGAATAAAAGTAAATCCAGAAAACATTACTGCGTCAGCCTGACATCATCATGACGTCAGCAGGTCAACTGGGTCGCCCAGAGTCAAACCTGACGTGTGGGGGCCACACGTCAGTGACACAGGGCTGGTTTGGGTGTTTGACAGGTGGGTCCGGTCAACGTTGACTTGACTAAGTCCAAATCTGACACACGGGGTCCACAGATTAGCAGTAATCTAAACAGAAAAATTAAACTAACCTAATTAGGCTCGGGGCCCACATGGCAGTGGCACTAGGGTTGGTTTAGCTGGGTCATTAGTGGCTAATGACGTGCCACGTCACCAAGTGACGCCGGCGACCACGGCGACGGCGGGACCTCGCCGGAGTTGCTCGGGACGGTGCTACAGACGGTGGTTTGCGACGGGGTTTGGCTCTACGGGGAGCTGGAGGAGTGGCGCATCTAACGGGGCAAGCAGGAGCAGCTGGGGTGGACCGAACTCGTCGGAGGCGAGCTCGCGGCGGCGGCCGGAGTTCGGGCGAGACGCGAGCGAGAGCTAGGGGGCACGGGAAGGCGAGCTGGGGCGTGCTACGGGCTTGTGGTGAGGCACTGAATGCAGCGGTGTGATATACTGCGAGCTTCAGCAGCCGTAGCCACGGTGGCGACATGGCCGGTGGCGAAGGGCTCTCGGGCTCGGCGGAAACAGCGGCTAGAGAGGCCAAATGGCATGGAAGGAAGAGGGGAACAGGTCAGCGGCTCACCGCGAGTCCAATGAGCACGAAGGTGAGGCCGGGGACGCTCTGTGGGCGGCGAATCGAACAACGGCGACCGTCGGTGCAGAGGATGAAGATGGCGTCGAGGACGGCATTGCAGGGCTTCCGGAAGGGCGTGGGTCGGTGGGGAGGAAGAGGGGGTCGAGGCGGAGCCTCTGGTCCGGTCAGAGAAGCGAGGGGAAGGCGGTGGCTGCAGCTACGGCGAACGGCGTCGGCGGCTGCGCTCTGCTTCGGGAGAGGGGCGAGGGAGGCGAGGCAGGGAGAGAGGGAAGAGGCGCACGGGAGAGTGAGGGGGGTCAGGGGATGGCTCTGGGTGTCTCCGTGGCGTCGCGAGGATGACGGGGAGGCTGCCACGGCGAAGCAGGAGGTGGAGGCCCGGCCATGGCGCGTCGACACGCCTCTGCCAGTAGGCAGAGGTTGAAGACGGCGGTGCCCCTGGTGGGCTGGGCCGCCAAGTGGACTGGCAGGGTGGGCTGGGCCAGCACAGGTGAGGCGCAGGTAAGCGACAGGTAAGCTTTGCTCTTTTTATTTTTTTTTCTTCTGCTTTGTTTTTATTTAATCTTTTGCCACTGTTTTGAAATAAAACAAATTCAAAGACAGTGACAAAATTCCCCTGAACATTTTATTTAGCACAATGGAATTATACCAAAGCACATAAAAATGTTTCAGTTATTTGAACATATATTCAGTAATATTTGGATATAAGTTCAAATTCAAAATAGTATTGATTTAAATTCAAAGTCTCAAAATAAATCCTTTTAAAATGTTCATTATTTTTGGTTTGGATCAAAACCCTTGCCAAAAATATTAAACATCTAAGAAGAACATTTTGGAACAATGAATGAGATTTTAGGGTTTTTGCCCTTCTTTTATTTAGGGTTTTGAGGCTTCTGACTTCCTCAGTTCAGGTTTCAAAAGTTTAAACATGATGCACACATGAAGCTAGCCTAGAGCATTAGCAGAAGCTAGGGATGTGACAACTCACCCCCACTAAACAAAAATCTCGTCCCGAGATTCAAGTGTAGGGTAAGACGATGGGGAACGCAAACTAGCACAATCTTCACGATCCAGGTTGCACTTCAAATGAACGTTGATTCGTTCACCATCATTGTCTCGAAGTCTTGCTCTGAGAACTCCAGCTAACATGACAACGAGAGGAAAGGAAAAACCCTAAAGGAATCGTTCCTCTCGAGGGTCGAACAACTCAGGATTAACTCTCGGAATAAGACATAGCAACATCTCTTGAGCTGAGAGACGAAGCACACACCCATAGGAATGGAGTGAAGCAGATGACAAGGTTTCACTAGGTAGACAACAATGCCACACCTAAGAAGGTGGTAAACGATTGTCAACGTAGCGAGGAGTTGAGTTGCCATGATACCACGACGAAACATCCTGGAGGAGGGTGATTCGTAGATTATTACCCTAAGTGGCAAAAAGAATTACTTTTGATTCAAAGATCATTGAAACTCTTCATACCAGCCTAAGGCAATTCACAACGATCGTTTGGAGGGGGTCGGTAGAATGGCATACTCGGACTTGGATGATGTGGATTACCTTGTTGAAGACAACGTAATGGATGAATTTGCTTATCACCGGAAATGGAAGAGACCCATGGTAGAATGGCACATTGGCGGTGCAAGCTAGGAACAAAATGCAAATGCTGGGAATGATTCTGGTAACTGGGGAAAAACCCAACAACAGAGAGCGAATTCACTGTTTGAAAAGATCATAGCATTGCCGAGGAAACTGAGAGCAGACCCAGCTAGTGCCGATGATAACACGTAGCGCTTGTGCGTGCTCTCAAGAACTTGAGCATTTCCACAATCATCAAGATTCCACCAATATCTGTGTCAAGGATTCTGGTAACACAACTTGCTACCATGATGAATGGTGATGGAGGATGCAGATGCAAAGGAAGATAACACCTTCTCAGATTTCACCCTTGACGGGGCCAAGGAAATAAAATCTGGATGATCGACCGAGAGACATTTAGCACTCCGCTTCTAATGTTCTCCTTGATGTGCTAGCGTATCCCATTCATTGAAATGGTTTGGTATCTAGAACATCAAGTAAAGGTCGGACTTCGGGAACACAAAAATCCATAGGGGCAACTAGGGAGTAAATCCTACGAAATCCTTATGGGGAGGTGGCCAACTTCCTCAATCAAGATATTATAATAACAGGTCTTCCGGTTGGGTGTGTTGGCCATGACATCCACTTTACCGGTTTCCGAGGGACCGATATTATAGTTTTTGGGAAATGTTCCAAACCATCATATCTGCCTGAGATTCAGATCTGGTTGGTGTCAGGATATTCCAGACTCATCGAGTCTAGGAAGAAAAACGAAAGTTTGCAACACAAATCGACGAGATGACGTTGCGAGATTCTCAGGAAATGAACTACAATAGCAAGCTCCAAAACATGAGCTGGTTCTGCTACAAACATGTGAACACGTTGTCCCAGACAAGCATGACCACGTGGTAGTCTTACAATAAAACACTACCGAGTTCTGGTTGGGAACCATCACCGTGGATAACGAAGTCCTTGCATAAGTCATATGATTAGCTCTTATGAAGGAACTTCTTCTCCTTGAACAAATCAATCAGTGGCTTGGTGTGCTCGGGACACATATGGAATGAAGGTTGCAAGTCTCTAGACCACAGAATACTTTGCACGTGTGCATGACTGATTTGGGATGATTCCAAGGAAACAAAACAATCTTCCTCAAATTCATGGCGGCAACTTGCATCATATGCACATGAATTAGGGAAAGTCACTACTTTCATTCAAACATATGCTTCATGAACGAAACACGAAGAAATGCTTACACAAGTTTCCAACACTAGGTTGATGTTCAACATGATTCATGGGGGGAGACAAAATGCTACTGATGGGCTCAACAGCAACTCATCGGAATTTCCATATCACTGGACTTCCACCATCATGTGAACACGGTGATAGCATTGGTCAGACCAAAGATGTAATGGTGTATGCTCGAGGGATCAACCACGAGTAGGACAACATTACGAGCATCGTTGGTACTGATTTGATTTGACGATAGCCCACACTCAAATCAAGGGATTGATAAGACAATAGGTCCAGCAACTGATCACAGGGACCAATCGATGAAGATATCATCTTCTTTCAACACACACTACACAAGAATATCCCTTTGGAACGAACTAAGTCAGGCAAGCTTTTATCTTCTAACTCTCCAAGTTGTCGTTTAGCTTAACCAACTAGCTCAGGGGTATCCAACACGGATTCTTGGAGAAAGGGTGGTTTACAATAAACCAACTTGATCACGAGCTCAACATAGCGGTCATGTGACAACCTGGTAGTACTTTCGAGAAGATCTGCGGAAAATCACGAACCACCGATATGTTACTAAGCTCGAGAACAATCTTGCTTTTCAGGGCAAGATGATATGATCAAATGAGCGAGGACTTGACAAATCCTAACTCATCAATCAAAGAGTGCACCAGGAAATAAGGACTAGGTAGCACGATCAATCTTAGAATGGTGATTCAATAACCAACATACTAAGAATAAAATTATTATCCTTTAACTACCAAGCAACGAGGTTGCTAGGAGTATTGATTTCACACATCACAATTCATTTGTCGGTATTCCGGTTGCATCAACACGAGGGCCGAGGAATGACTAATGATGGTGAGAAGTATCACTACGTCAAAATTCATGAGAGTTGGTGCAGTTCTCATGACAATTCTGACATAAAGGGGGTAATACTCCAAGGTAGAATAGAACCAAAAGCTGGATTGGCATTTGATCTGCGGAATACAACTACTTTGACCCAATCCTAGATATGGATGAGGTACTGGAGTTTGTTTCTCCTAGTCATTCCGGAATAGAATGGCTTGACAGACCACAAGAGTGACAGGCATCGATAAACAAATGCACGCATACTCTTGACTATCAATTGATAGACGAAGGTCAGAAAACAAGTAAAGAGAACAACTCAAAGGAACATATAATTTTCTGAGTTGTGGATGCATAGATTAGTATGTCGAACCAAGTTCAACATGTTTCTTCCGGATAATCCATGCAGAGAGGTAGGACTGGCAGATTCACGATTTATGAATGGAGAACTCCTCAAGAGTACTCTAATTGTGATCTTTTGATCCAATAAACATCTGCCATAAGCGGTTCATAGTATTTGGAAGAAGGAAATACCACGGACCTCGAGGACTATCGCAAAGTCACTAATATCCTAAAGGAACTAGCAAACACTATCAACATGAGGTAAGTAGAGTGAATCTCGGGTTCAAAGCCCAAGGAGTAGAATACCTACTACTAAGTGGCATCACGGGATGCTTTCGAGAATAAAAGCCAGAATCATCACACTGGGATCACAAAACATTGCTAGATTACTAGGTGACTCCCTAAACACCTAGGGCCATAATAGTAACTCCAACATAATGTCAAGGCAATAGAATACCTCAACTCAACAATTAGTGTGATTGAGCTGGCATAAAGGAGCATCGAAACCAGAGGAAAAGGATTTTGCAAATGCATCAGACTATTTAGAAACCTGGAATGACTCGGACAGCATAACGGCTGTAAATGCTCAGAAAAGATTTGAGACATTCACAAAAATGGTGGCATAACCACTCAGAAGCACAAAATCAAGGTTTCAAGATCAACAATTAACATACGGAAGTAGTAGAAACTGAACTCAAGCTTAAATCCAACAATTTATAAGTCTACGGATTAGTAACACGTGATCCTGATAGATAGATGAGAAGACCTAGTTCCTTAACCCCGTAGGAAAGATAAGATGACTCAGATCAGAAGGGCATGAGGTATAAGGAGTAAAAAGAGCCTTACGTTCCATCCCACAATCAATTCCCTTATATAACTAAAGAATTTCTAGACTCAACTTCGACCAGTTTGGCTTGGTAATCCTACAGGCAGTCAAGCTCTGATACCAACGCTGTCAGGACCCCGACTCAATGCCACATCGATCTAGCATGTAACACCTCATATCACTTTGCGGCCTCACGCACGGTATTCCCACGGGTGTCGTCCTACCTTTGCCCGGGACCGTTTGCGCCTTTTGGCACACGTATATGATAGTGTCGCTAGCATCCATATGATAAGGAGCCCGGGCTGACATGGCTAGTCGTAAACCCAAAGTGGCACTAACTTACAGGGACAGGCATCCATGACCCAGCATCGAACGTGTCGGTCATCAGCGAGTGAATCCAGGCTGTAGCACTGGGCTAGCAGGACTCCGGTGAACCGGGCTGTAGCGGGCTAACAGGACTCCGGTATTCATCGCGTGACATTTCCCCGAAGGGACAGACACAGGAACGAAGAAGGACACATGTCGGCCAGCCTAAGTGTTCCAGAGCAGTAGCAAGCTACCATGGCTCGGTGGGAACACTAGGAGACATTTCCCGGTAAGAGAGGCTACTAAAGATAAACAACTAGATAGTTAGATCCCACACATACCAAGCATTTCAATAACATACACACAATATGCTCGATATGTGCAAATACAACATGGCATCACAACATGACTCTACGACTCAAGTAATTTATTCAATAGGCTCCGAGGAGCGAGACATTACAAACATGGGTCTCATGACCCAACAATCAGAGCATACAAGTCAAAGCACAAACGGAAGCTATCATGTCTGAGTACAGACATCTATAAATGAGAAAGGCTGAGAAGCCTGACTATCTATCAGATCCTGCCGAGGGCACAAGATCGTAGCTGAGGTAACAACCTAAACGTCGAAGACCACGCGGAATTACTAGTGAGACTGAAGTCTCTCTGCAAAAACATAAAATAGGCAAACGTGAGTACAAATGTACCCAGCAAGACTTACATCAGAACTATCTACATATGCATCATTATCAACAAAGGGATGGTGGGGTTTAACTGCAGCAAGCCAGCTTTGACTCGGTGGCTAACCTGAACTACGACTGCAAGTAACTCTTTTGAGGTGGCGCACACGAGTCCACATATTCACCATATCAATACACCACTATGGATCCGCTCCCGTCTCCCTACGAGAACGCCATCCATAGCACTCACGCTTATCTTGCGTATTTTAGAGTATCCACTATCACTTGTCTATGAACTGTACAAGGGGTCCACGTTTCCATATCCGAGGAATCCGGCTATTCGAATAGATAATGATAACCCTGCAGGGGTGTACTTCTTCACACACGCTCTCGCCACTTACCGCCCTGTACACGTCATGTACCTCGGCAACCTTCAAGCGGAAGCCGGGCGAGGGAGTCGGCCACGACCTGACTAACCGAACAAGTCTCTAGTCCAGGTTTATCGCCTATTCGGGTTCCATCCGCAAGGAGATCCGGCCGGGGTGTCGCTTACGACCCCAAACGATGTGTGCAGGGTTCCCAAGCCCACCAACCGGGTGCCACTTGGTACACCGGGCCACTGTGCCTAGTCTGTCCCAAGCCCACCTGTACCGGGTGCCACTTGGTAGACTACTAACACTACCTACAAACACCAGAAACTAGTTGCAACTCCTGGACAGAGATCATGTTGATTAATAAGTCGAGAGGGGTCGAGTTACCGGAACCCAATGTGTGGTAGTAACTGGTCATGGATCACAAACACAGAACTCAGTTCCTGAGGACGGCTGCAATGAGACAACCCACCATGTACTCCTACATGGCCTCTCACCGCTACCTTTACCAAATCGTGTTCACACACTTAGCTCACACACAGTAGGACATGTTCACACGCCTCTGATTCATCCCCGATGAATCAGACCTGACTCAACTCTAAGCAATAGCAGGCATGACAACAAACATGAGTGAGTAGGCACAACAGGGCTCAAACAACTCCTACTCATGCTAGTGGGTTTCATCTATTTACTGTGGAATGACAGGTCATGCAAAGGATAAAGGGGTTCAGCTACCGCAGCAAGTATCAAATATGTCGTTGTTGTCCTAATGCAGTAAAAGAGAGCAGGAGCGAGAGAGTGGGATTTTATCGGAATGAACAACGGGGTTTTGCTTGCCTGGCACTTCCGAAGATAATATAGCTCTTCATCAGTGTCATCGATCTCATCGTCGAAACCACGTCTATCGAGAGGGAACAACCACCGACAAACAAGAAGAAACACAATCAATGCAATGCAACAGTATGATGCATGATAATGACATGGCAATATGCTGGTGTTTTGAGCTAATGCACTTAGCTATGATTTAAATGAAGTTGGTTTGAATACATGATTCAAACTCCAACTCCATATATGATTATTTAAATGCCCTTTATTTGTTTTGTCCAAAACAGAGGACAAGCATTGTTCAAACATGCATGAAAATGGTACAGATGGATTCCTTGAATTTTTCTGATAATTTTTCATATATAAATTATTTAATTTGGAGTTACGGTTGAATTTCTATGAATTTTAGAAGTTTATACAATTTTCTGGAATTTTCTGAATAAAAATAAATCCAGAAAACATTACTGCGTCAGCCTGACATCATCATGACGTCAGCAGGTCAACTGGGTCGCCCAGAGTCAAACCTGACGTGTGGGGGCCACACGTCAGTGACACAGGGCTGGTTTGGGTGTTTGACAGGTGGGTCCGGTCAATGTTGACTTGACTAAGTCAAAATCTGACACACGGGGTCCACAGATTAGCACTAATCTAAACAGAAAAATTAAACTAACCTAATTAGGCTCGGGGCCCACATGGCAGTGGCACTAGGGTTGGTTTAGCTGGGTCATTAGTGGCTAATGACGTGCCACGTCACCAAGTGACGCCGGCGACCACGGCGACGGCGGGACCTCGCCGGAGTTGCTCGGGACGGTGCTACAGACGGTGGTTTGCGACGGGGTTTGGCTCTACGGGGAGCTGGAGGAGTGGCGCATCTAACGGGGCAAGCGGGAGCAGCTGGGGTGGACCGAGCTCGTCGGAGGCGAGCTCGCGGCGGCGGCCGGAGTTCGGGCGAGACGCGAGCGAGAGCTAGGGGGCACGGGAAGGCGAGCTGGGGCGTGCTACGGGCTTGTGGTGAGGCACTGAATGCAGCGGTGTGATCTACTGCGAGCTTCAGCAGCCGTAGCCACGGTGGCGACATGGCCGGTGGCGAAGGGCTCTCGGGCTCGGCGGAAACAGCGGCTAGAGAGGCCAAATGGCATGGAAGGAAGAGGGGAACAGGTCAGCGGCTCACCGCGAGTCCAATGAGCGCGAAGGTGAGGCCGGGGACGCTCTGTGGGCGGCGAATCGAACAACGGCGGCCGTCGGTGCAGAGGATGAAGATGGCGTCGAGGACGGCGTTGCAGGGCTTCCGGAAGGGCGTGGGTCGGTGGGGAGGAAGAGGGGGTCGAGGCGGAGCCTCTGGTCCGGTCAGAGAAGCGAGGGGAAGGCGGTGGCTGCAGCTACGGCGAACGGCGTCGGCGGCTGCGCTCTGCTTCGGGAGAGGGGCAAGGGAGGCGAGGCAGGGAGAGAGGGAAGAGGCGCACGGGAGAGTGAGGGGGGTCAGGGGATGGCTCTGGGTGTCTCCGTGGCGTCGCGAGGATGACGGGGAGGCTGCCACGGCGAAGCAGGAGGTGGAGGCCCAGCCACGGCGCGTCGACACGCCTCTGCCAGTAGGCAGAGGTTGAAGACGGCGGTGCCCCTGGTGGGCTGGGCCGCCAAGTGGACTGGCAGGGTGGGCTGGGCCAGCACAGGTGAGGCGCAGGTAAGCGACAGGTAAGCTTTGCTCTTTTTATTTTTTTTTTCTTCTGCTTTGTTTTTATTTAATCTTTTGCCACTGTTTTGAAATAAAACAAATTCAAAGACAGTGACAAAATTCCCCTGAACATTTTATTTAGCACAATGGAATTATACCAAAGCACATAAAAATGTTTCAGTTATTTGAACATATATTCAGTAATATTTGGATATAAGTTCAAATTCAAAATAGTATTGATTTAAATTCAAAGTCTCAAAATAAATCCTTTTAAAATGTTCATTATTTTTGGTTTGGATCAAAACCCTTGCCAAAAATATTAAACATCTAAGAAGAACATTTTGGAACAATGAATGAGATTTTAGGGTTTTTGCCCTTCTTTTATTTAGGGTTTTGAGGCTTCTGACTTCCTCAGTTCAGGTTTCAAAAGTTTAAACATGATGCACACATGAAGCTAGCCTAGAGCATTAGCAGAAGCTAGGGATGTGACAACTGGGGTGCGCGCGAAGATTACACCTTCAACCTCACCGTCTCGCAAGGAACTAAACTACTAAAATAACTGCGCAAGAGACACAAGATTTATACTGCTTCGGGCCACCGATGTGGTGTAATACCCTACTCCAGTGTGTGGTTTGTGGATTGCCTCCTGGCGCTGGTGATGATGGACGATACAAGGAAGAACAGCCTCGCGAGGCTCTGTTCTTGGCTAGGGTGATGAACTGCTAAGAGGAGTTCAGCCTCCTCTCTCTCTCTCTTTCTTGCTCTCTCTCTGCTTGCGAACCAGATGAACCAACCCCTTGCTACGTGGGTGGCTAGTCCTATTTATAGAGGCCCTGGTCCTCTTCCCAAATATCGAGCGGGAAGGGATCCAACAATGGCGGGCTAATTTAAAGGGGGACAGCGAGTACACTTATCCTGATAAAAGCAGTCTTTGCCTGCCAAAGGCTCTGGTGATGACGCTGCGCTGGGCTCCATGGCGACCTCCGTCTCGTAGTCCTCTTGGTCCTGGTCTCGTTGCACCGAAGTGGCAACCTTTGCCTGATGCCTCGGTACTCCGCGGCTGCGCTTTCCCCCTTTGCACCAAAGAGGAAAGAAGGACGCTGCGCGTGCTGGCACCCGCCTGGTGTCCTGAGTCGTCATGGCTTATGTCATGGGCACCTCGCGAGGTACCCCGCCTTGATGTCTCTGCCTCCTCGCGAGCCAGCCTGATGAGGCTTCGCCTGAGGCTGCGCCGTGTCGTCTGCCTCGCGAGGCTTGGCCCCTCGCGAGGGTCTTGAGTCTTGTGTTGATGAAGATGGGCCGCGCTGGGCCCCCACTTGAGCCACGCCACATGCCGCAGGCAGGCAAGTCTGGGGACCCCCGTTCCCAGAACGCCGACAGTAGCCCCCGGGCCCAAGGCGTGACTGGACTTGGCCGTGCCGAGAGGCGAAAGGGCAAGGGCGAAGCGCCGTGGGCCCTAACAGCCTGCGGTCTTGGGCGCCGCGTGGCAGTTGATTGGACGTGGCGTCTCCACTTCCCCGCGACGCCTTGGTGATCGTGCGAGTTGGACAAGTCCCTGCATGCAGATCGCGTTATGATTACCTGTGATCGTGGGGGCCGGCGGTTGGCCTTCGCCGGCTATAAGTACGACACCGCGCGTGCCCTTCTAGTCCATCTCTTCTCGCTCTCTCTTTCGCCTCAGTTCTTGCTCCGTCTTGGTGTGATGGCTCCATCAAGGAAGTACTCGGCTGCAGAGAAGGGGAAGGCCCTCCAGGTTGGTCCTGCCTCTCCCCCGCCCAAGCGCGGTCGTGGGCGCCCTTGGAAGCATCCGGTGGCCGCCCCGGCAGCATTTGGTGGCCATGGGGGCGGCTCTCAGTGCGGCAGCGGGCGTGCCGCCGTGGCCGAAGGATGCGCCTGGGTTGCGCGCTCTCCCAGGCCGCGCTTTCGCGCTGTGCAGGCGCTGCCGGAGTTCGTCGTCTGGTCGGCGGAGCCGGCTAGCGCCCAGCTCCCGCTCCCTCGCTTCCTCCTTGGTGAACTCCCAGCCGGCACTCCCGGTGGCCTCTGGCTCCAGGCGGAGGGCTGCTGCAGTAGGTCCTCGTGGGTCGCGCTGAAGGTCTCCGCCAGCGGGGGCTTGCCCTTTACTCGTGGTTGGCAGGCGTTCGCCCACGCTCGCGGCCTGGAGCATTGATGCACTCTGCACTTCAGGTTCGACGACGACGCCACCCTCTATGTGAGGGTGTTTGGGGAAGATGGTCGCCATGCGGGGTGCTGCCCTGAGGACGACGACCGCGTCCGCGGGCCCCGCCCCGATGGCGATGGAGGAGATAGCGCCCGCACGGATGGCGGCGTCCGCGACTCCCCAAGCTTCATCAGCTCTTCCTCCAGCGACTCCTCCAGCGATGGCAGCAGTCCTCCCCCGCGCCGTCGAGCTTGCTTGGGAGGTGGCGGTTCGTCCGCCCGCCGTCGCGCCCCGGTGAAGCGTGAGAGGGAGTCCACCTGAGGCCCTGAGGCAGCCCATGTCGCCTCCGCGGGCCGATGTGAGGGGGGGCTGCGCCGGGCTCGTCTTTTTCCTTTCCCTTTTGTTTCCTGTGTAAGACAGAACAGCTGCATGGAGCCCCCTTGGGGCGTGTTGGGAAATATTGTCATTTTCGCTATTACCTTGATCTCATTTTTGCGCCTCTTAACTATACACCTGTGCGTATATAGTTTTTGGCCCCTGCCGGGGGGCGACCGACCCAGGCCCTGTGCGCGCATCGCGGTGCCCGAGGGGCACGGACTAGAAGGGGTGCTCCTGTAATGCGCCCTGGCCAGGAGACCTTCCCGAGGCTGGAGCAGAAATGCTCGCGAGGATGTTTGGGCGCCATCGCTCGCGAGGTCATGTATGAGAGAAACCAAAGCGAGAAACGGAAATCGGCGAACCACAAATCAGAAACAGCGACAACTCCAATAAGACTTCAAATGCAAGTAAACACGTCAACTGCGGAAAGCAAATGAAAAAAGCCGCGTCCGGCACCTAATCTAGTCTTCGACATCTTCTCACCAAGCGCGGAGCTAAGTGCTGCCACTGGGCGTGGGAGGGAGCCCCAGGGGCTGAGGCCGGCGCTCCTGAGACTCCAGGGCGTGTACATCCCCACTCATTATTACGTGAGAGTGTCACGGGGCGGCGAGCTTCACAGGCATTGGCCTTCTTCACAGGCTCCGAGCCTTTCTTCTTAGAGGTAATCAGCTTCACAGGCTCTCGGCCTGCTTCACAGGCTCCGGGCCTTTTCCGTAACGCGATAGCTTCACAGGCGCTCGCCTTGCTTCACAGGCTCTGGGCCTTTTCCAAAACGCAATAGCTTCACAGGCACTCGCCTTGCTTCACAGGCTCTGGGCCTTTTCCCAAACGCAATAGCTTCACAGGCACTCGCCTTGCTTCACAGGCTCTGGGCCTTTCCAAAGAGAGATGATCTTCATAGGCACTCACCTTACTTCACAGGCTCCGGGCCTTTCCAAAAAAGAGGTGATCTTCACAGGCACTCGCCTTACTTCACAGGCTCCGGGCCTTTCCAAAAAAGAGGTGATCTTCACAGGCACTCGCCTTGCTTCACAGGTTCTGGGCCTTTTCAGGGGTTGAACCTCCGGAGGTGTTGGATGTTCCATGCGTTCTGGATCGGCACTCCCTCCTGAGTCTCCAAGCGCGCGGAGCCGGGCCTGGAAACATGAACAACCTTGAACGGGCCCTCCCACATGGGAGAGAGTTTGTGCAATCCCTCCCTGTGTAGGACCCGCCTGAGCACGAGGTCCCCTACCTCGAGAGTCATGGGGCGGATGTTGCAGCAGTGATACCGCCGCAACGCTTGCTGGTACCTCGCCGCACGTAGCGCGGCCTCCCGGCGGCGTTCCTCCCCCAACACGAGGTCCATCCCCTGCATGGCGTCCTGCTGCGCCTCGTCGAACGCCAGGACCCGCACGAAGCGACGTCTGACCTCGTGAGGGAGGACTGCTTCCGCTCCGTAGACCAGGAAGAATGGGGTCTCCCCAATTGGCTTGGTTGCGGTGGTGCGGATGGACCACAACACGGACTGAAGCTCGTCGTACCAACCTCTGCCACAGGCCTCCAGCTTCTTGTTGAACGTCCTGGTCTTGAGGCCCCTCAGGACCTCTGCGTTGGCTCGCTCAGCCTGTCCGTTGCTTCGGGGGTGCACCACCGAAGCGTAGCATATCTGCATTCCAAGGTTAGCACAATATGTTTTGAAGAGGTTACTGGTGAACTGCGAACCGTTGTCTGTGATGATGCGGTTTGGCACCCCGAACCGGCTCACGATGCCCCTGATGAACTTGACCGCGGAACCCGCGGGGAAGGTGCGGGCGGCCTCTACCTCAGCCCACTTGGTGAATTTGTCCACGGCGACGTAGAGGTAGCGGTAGCCCCCTGGCGCCCGAGGGAACGGGCCCAGGATGTCCAGCCCCCAGACCGCGAATGGCCACGAAAGGGGTATGGTCTGTAGGCCTCCTGCCGGCTGATGGATTTGCTTGGCGTGGAACTGGCAGGCCTCACAAGCTTTCACCAGTTCGACGGCGTCATTGAGTGCAGTGGGCCAATAAAACCCATTACGGAATGCCTTGCCGACGAGGGTCCGTGATGATGAATGCTGTCCACAGTCTCCGTCGTGTATATCTTCCAGCAGTTCCTTCCCTTGCTCCCTGGAGATGCAGCACAGGGATACATCGTTTGATCGCTTCCGGTAGAGCTCTCCATCCTTGATGCAGTATGCCGTGGCTTGCCGTGCCACACGCTCCGCTTCCTCCTCCTTCTCCGGCAGGGTCCCTTGTGTTAAGTAACTCCGGAGCTCCGTGATCCAGCATCCCTCCTGAGGCTCCATCGTCAGGAGCAGGCGTGCTCCCGAGGCCGGGCCATAGACCGGGGCTCCTGAGGCAGGTGGCTAGGGGAGCTCCTCCCGAGGCTGAGCCATGTTCGACAATGACGGCAGGGCTGAGGGCTTGAAGAGCCGCTCCTCGAAGACGCCAGGCTCCTGAGGTAACCGCCTGGACGCCCGTTTGGCGATGTCATCGGCCTCCTGATTGGTGCCACGGGGCACGTGCTGCAACTCCAACCCCCAAAACTGCTTCTCCATCCTGCGGACCTCCGCAAGGTAGGCTTCCATGTGCTCATCTTTCGGCTCGTACACCTTGTTGGAGAAATTGACAAGGAGCTGCGAATCGCCCTTGATGGTGAGGCGTTTCGCCCCCAGGGCGGCTGCGGCCTTCAAGCCCGCTATTAAACCTTCGTACTCCGCTATGTTGTTGGAGACCTTTCCACCTTGCTGGAAACAGAGCTGTACAGCGTAGTAGAGCTTGTCCTGAGTGGGCGATATAAGCACCGCCCCAGCTCCAGCGCCATGCCTGGAGAATGCCCCGTCGAAGTGCATGACCCAGCCTTCTGGCGCCTCGCTTCCCGGGGAGAGGGACCGATCCTCGTCGGCCTCGAGGCCTGGTGCCTCCGTCCATTCTGCCACAAAATCCGCCAACGCTGCTCCTTTGATGACCCTGGTTGTGCTGAACTCGAGCTGAAATGCCTGCAGCTCTATGTTCCACTCGGCGACCCTTCCGGCTGAGTTAGGGCTCCTGAGCACTCTCTCCAGGGGGTATGATGAGACGACTTTGATGGGATGAGCCTGGAAGTAGTGACGCAGCTTGCGCGAGGCCACCAGTAGCGCGAGGAGGAGCTTCTGAGGCATTGGGTACCATGCCCTTGCGTCCCGTAGCACCGTGCTAACAAAGTAAACTGGGTGCTCGACAAGGCTGAGAGCGTCTGGGGTTGCCACGCCCTCGGGAGGTAAGGGCGCCTCACGAGGCGATGTAGCCTCAGGAGGTGGCCCATCCGGTTGTGCGGTCTCCTCTGCCTCTAGTGCATTCTTCGGCAGCCGACCCTCCTCAACTGCGGTCGTGGCTTCTGCAGGCTTTCCTTGTTCCCATTTCGTCCTGCCTCGGGCTGCCGCTGCGGTCTTGACTTGGTGCTCCTCCCTAACTGCCACCAGGGCTGCACTGGCGGAGTAGGGTGTGGCGGCGAGGTACAGCAGCAGGGGCTCTTGTGGGCGCGGAGCCACCATGACTAGGGGACTGGTCAGGTACCTCTTGAGATCTTGAAACGCCTTATCTGCCTCTTTAGTCCATTCAAAGGGCCCCTTTTTCTTCATCAGCTCAAAGAAAGGCAGCGCTCGCTCCCCCAATTTGGAGATGAAGCGCCCTAGTGCGGTCACGCGCCCAGTGAGCTTCTGCATTTCTCTGAGGGTCTTTGGTGGACTCATGTCCTCGACCGCCTTGACCTTCTCGGGGTTGGCCTTGATGCCACGATGGGACATGAGGAATCCCAAAAGCTTGCCCGAGGGGACGCCAAACACACATTTCTCTGGGTTGAGCCGTAGGTTTACTGCATCGAGGCTCGCGAAGGTCTCCTCCAGGTCTTGTATCAGGGTCTTTGCCTCCCGAGATTTTACTACAATGTCGTCAACGTAGGCTTCGACATTCTTTCCGAGCTGCGGGCCCAAGGTGATGTGCATCAGCCGCTTAAAGGTTGCCCCCGCGTTACGCAGTCCGAACGGCATGCATGTATAGCAGTATACCCCGCACGGGGTCAAGAAAGCAGTCTTCTCAACGTCTTCCACCGCCATCTTGATCTGATGATACCCGAAGAAGGCGTCCAGGAAGCATAGCAGGTCGCACTCCGTAGTGGAATCGACGATCTGGTCGATGCGGGGGAGCAAAAACGGATCTTGCGGGCATGCCTTGTTTAGGTTGGTGAAGTCGACACACATGCGTTCCTTCCCCCCTTCTTGGGCACAACGACAGGGTTGGCCAACCAATCCAGGTATCGGACCTCATGAATGACCCCGGCGGCCTCTAGCTTGCGGGTCTCTTGGGCAATGAAAGCCTGCTTCTCCGTGGACTGCCACCTGGCCTTCTGCTTCACAGGGCGCACATTTGGGCATACGTTGAGGTGATGCTCGATGACACTTTTGGGGATCCCCGCCAGCTGATCGGGCTCCCAAGCAAATACCTTCTTATTCATGCGCAGGAACTTGACCAGGGCCTCCTCCTGCTCAGGCTCTAGGTTGGCGCCTATGGTGAAAGTGGCACTAGAGGACCCGTCCTCATCGACGGGTATCTGCTTGGTTTCTGCTTTGTCCTGGGTGAACAACTGCTTCTTCTTGGCGGGCGCAGCCCCCTTGGGCTCAGGGGTCTCCGCGTCGACGGGCCGTGCCGATGCCGCCGTCTTGAAGGCGAGCTTGAGTACTTGCAGGGCGTCCCCGGTGTCCCCATGCACGGCGAGGGTACCGCTGCTCCCGGGCATCTTCATGAGGTTGTACGCCGGGTGCGTGGCGGCCATGAACTGAGCCAGTGCTTGGTAGCCTAGGATGGTGTTGTAAGGGAGGCCGATGGGGGCGATGTCGAAGTCGACCATCTCCGTGCGGAAGTTGTCGTAGGTGCCGAAGGTTACCGGGAGCCGGATCTGCCCCAGGGAGTCGGATGATCCGCCCCCGACACCTGAGAAGGATCGACTGGGCCGCAGTCACTCCCAAGGTATGTGGAGGAGGCTGAAAGTCTCGACCGAAAGCACACTGAGGACCGCACCGCCGTCAACGAGGGTCCTGGTGACGGCCACCTGGCAGATAGTGGGGGTGCACAACAGGGGGAGCGCGCCCGAGCCGACCGGGTTGGCGGGGTGGTCCTCCGAGCTGAAGGTCAGGCCGTCCTCGTGCGCCGCCCGGTCCGGGGGAGCCCCCTGCCGTGCGGAAACGGCGTTGACCCGGCGGACAAAAGGCTTGACGTGGCGACTCGTGGGCGGCGCCTGCGAGCCGCCTAGGAGGGCCGCAACGATCGGAGGCGTCGATGTTGCGGTGCAGTTACTCCTTCGCGCGGGCGGATGCTGGGGTGGTGCTCGCTGCTTGTTTCCCGCCAGGCCGGTGGTGGTGTCGTCGGCGGGCGATGGGGAACGACGGGGATGCCCTCCGACGGGGGCCGTCCGGGCGACGTGAGATGCGACGGCTACCGGGCGCTCGGCGCGGGCCCGACAAGCGTCAGACATGGATGCGGCAGTCGGAGGAGAGCGGAGTGGTGGAAGACGAATTCCGGCGCACCCCTACCTTGCGCGCCAAATGTCGGATTTCGGGTACCGGCAGACCCTTAAGGTTCGAACACTGGGGTGTGCGCGAAGATTACACCTTCAACCTCACCGTCTCGCAAGGAACTAAACTACTAAAAGAACTGCGGAAGAGACACAAGATTTATACTGGTTCGGGCCACCAATGTGGTGTAATACCCTACTCCAGTGTGTGGTTTGTGGATTGCCTCCTGGGGCTGGTGATGATGGACGATACAAGGAAGAACAGCCTCGCGAGGCTCTGTTCTTGGCTAGGGTGATGAACTGCTATGAGGAGTTCAGCCACCTCTCTCTCTCTCTCTCTCTCTCTTTCTTGCTCGCTCTCTGCTTGTGAACCAGATGAACCAACCCCTTGCTACATGGGTGGCTAGTCCTATTTATAGAGGCCCTGGTCCTCTTCCCAAATATTGAGCGGGAAGGGATCCAACAATGGCGGGCTAATTTAAAGGGGGACAGCGAGTACACTTATCCTGACAAAAGCAGTCTTCGCCTGCCAAAGGCTCTGGTGATGACGCTGCGCTGGGCTCCATGGTGACCTCCGTCTCGTAGTCCTCTTGGTCCTGGTCTCGTTGCACCGAAGTGGCAACCTTTGCCTGATGCCTCAATACTCCGCGGCTGCACTTGCCCCCTTTGCACCAAAGAGGAAAGAAGGACGCTGCGCGCGCTGGCACCCGCCTGGTGTCCTGAGTCGTCATGGCTTACGTCATGGGCACCTCGCGAGGTACCCTGCCTTGACGTCTCTGCCTCCTCGTGAGCCAGCCTGATGAGGCTTCGCCTGAGGCTGCGCCGTGTCGTCCGCCTCGCGAGGCTTGGCCCCTCACGAGGGTCTTGAGTCTTGTGTTGATGAAGATGGGCCGCGTTGGGCCCCCACTTGAGCCACGCCGTAGGCCGCAGGCAGGCAAGTCTGGGGACCCCCGTTCCCAGAACACCGACAAATATAGCTGGTGGGTCCGACATGTCAGCGGGGGGAACATTTTTTCACGAAATACAGAGGCCCTTCCGGTGGGTCCTAGCTATCAGGTGGAGGAATCATTATTTTGCGCGTATAGTCCACGGTCGATGGATGTCGTTCGTTGACCACGTTGACCAGGCCGCGCTGAGAGCACCATGGCGGTGGACGACGGAGAGGCCTAGGAAGGGAACGACACGGAGCCGGGGAAGACTAGGCGATGGTTTCCCACGCGGTGGGGAGTACGAGGGTTTAGTGGTCCGGCTGCCATCGCCGGAAAATAACAGGAGGTGTGGGTGAGTAGAGGAATGGCCTGGCCAACAATGAAGTAGGGTGGGGCGGTGCGGCCTGTGCGGCAGCACAGCTGGCCACGGGAGGCGGGAGCAGGCAGTCCCACTGGAGCTGGTTTGGGCGGCTGGAGCAAGAAGATCAGATATTGAAGAAGCAACACGGCCGTTGGATTAACATCCAACGGTCACTGCTGCTAGAATCCTTTGCGGACTAAGTTGACAAAGCCAAAGTACACGTCAACCTAGTAGACCCACAAGTCAGCCTCCAAATCTGTTCCAAATAGCATACAACCCGAAATTTCTAGCCAGATTCAAATTAATTTTAAATCTAAATATACCTTAATTTAAATTCAATGAAATTTTACCCGCACAAAAACAATGAAATTTAAAATATCAAAATCCGAAAGAAAATAATATTTTGGAACTAATTGCCTGTTTGCTATATTTTTTCATTTTACAGCCCATTATTATTACTTATAGCCCATTTCTTATTACTTATAGCCTATTTTCTGGGAAAAATGCATCCCTCCTCGTCTTGAAAGATGTCCGGCCCAGCAGGGCGTAGAAAAGCAAGTAGGCCTATGTTGGTTATTCTGCAAAAAACAAAATAGCTGTCTATCCATTTTCAGAAAAGAAAAAAACAAACTGGCCTGGTCATGTGCTAAACATATGAAATAAAAGCCTGGGCTAGACGGGCCACTAGTCCCGCACAACCCAGTTGATACCCTTCTTCATCCTGAAAAAACAAAATTACTGCGCGCGCTGCTGGGTCCCTACTGTCATCCTCACCATGTAAAGTCATCTCCTTATTCCTCTCGGTTGTTGACCATGTTGACAACACCGGAGGGCGGCGCCGCGGCGAGCGAACCAAGGCGGAGGACGATGGTGAGGCCTCGTATGGGAACGAACAGGAGCCGAGGAAGATCACAGCCAGCTGTGGGAGGCGGGAGCAGGCGGTCCCGCCGGCGCTGGTTTGGCTTTGGCGGCTCGAGGAAGAAGAGACTGAAGAAATGCGACAGACGTTGAATGTCAATCCAATGGTCAAGGTTGGACAATCGTTTGTTGACTAAGAGGACACCAAGTAGCATACTTTTTTATATATAGAAATAAAATCAAAGACTTGGGAAGGCGTACGAAACAAGCTAGTGTACCAGTAAAGAGACGTTGCCGAGTTTTAGAAAAAAGAAAGACATGCTCCTGTAGCTTGTTCGAATCCAAACCTAGATTATGACTATATATGGTGCTATGCTACTCTACAAGTAATGAAACTGACATATCAAACGTTCTCTTCTCCTCTTCTCTACTTACTCTGCCTAGCATCAGAAGCTCTGGCCGCAGCAACCATGTCCGCTGGCTGCTCGTCCACCTGCTCTTCAGCAGGCAACAACCAGATATGCGCCAAGTCGCCACCCGTACCATCGCTTGTGGGTCTCATCACACCCCCGCCGGCACGCGCACCGCAGCCGATTGCTCATCGCAACCCGCTGCCGTTAGTGTGGTGCCACTGCTGCAAATCACGCAGAGTCATCCGTCGCGTCTCAACCACAATCCGCAACCCTAGTCGAGTCTTCTACAAATGCCCGAATCATGGGGCAATAATATGTTTAAGTGTTGTTCTGCTGCTTTCAGTTGCTGATTTTTTTAATAGTTTGGTTGATGATCTTCCAATTTGATTCGTGCAGAAAAGGGAAGATTCATGTGATTTGTATTTTTGGGAAGTTGCTGATGTGGGGGAATGCAACTACGCTGATTATTTGGTTAGCCGAGGAATCCCAATACCAGCAGGTTGGGGTGTTGGACAAGTAACTGAAGGAACGACAGAAGAGGAAGATGCAGAGCAGAAGGTTAAAGATGCAGTTCCTCTGATCATGGCCAAGCAACAGCTGCTGAATGGCCTTGACATCAATGAGGAGATGAAAGAGCTTGTGAAGATAATGGGCAAAATCGATGTGCTCTGTAGGATGATTGTCTCTTTATTTGAAGTGTATGTAGCACTCGTGATGTATTCAGTGGCTACGACATGAGCACTTTGCTGAAACTAGTAATGAATGAAACCTGTGTAGCAGGCTGGGCGTAGTGTTGTGAACATCTAATGATTTCTATTAACGGAAATCAGGGGGTATCCCCTTTTGCTCATATAAATAAATAAATAGCAGAGGCCCTGTCGGGTCAGCTTTGTTCTCATTCGAAGACGTCGAGCAAATTGCAGTCCAACAGCAAACTATGTCATCAAATTCAAGTTTCACAGCCAAATATGAGTACAACTAAACAACAATGTCATCATGTTTTAGTTGTCATACAATCACCAAACACAAATCAACATACATAACAAGTGATGTTCTCACAGCAAAATACTAAACAACATGTTCATCAGGTTTCAGTTGTCATAGCAAACACAATTTCACATAGTAGATAAAAAACATCTTCTGACAGGCAAATACGACAAAAGCAATGTAATCATCATCCGCAGCAGCAACGTCAACATCTTCTCCATGTGTATCAGTCTGAATCGTAATTCCCCATGGTGTCATCTTCTTCTTCGTCCTCAACGTCCTCGAACGTTGGCTTCTTCTTGATCAACTCTTGTATGTCCACAACACGACAGTCAATCTTTTCACCGGCGTCATTGACGTGATGGTTCTCAAAGATATTAGGAACATCTATGTTATCTTCTACATCAGGAGCAGTGTAAGCATCATCTTGTTGTGCAACTTCATTAAACGAATTCCTCTGCTCAAACCTTTGCAATACTCTCCAGTCATCGCTACGTGCAAATGTGTCTTCCAAGAAAAAATATATGTGTTGCTTGATTTGCCAAAATAAAAGGCTCGTTGGTCTGGTATGCCGCCTTGACATTGATGGATTTGAAATAATCATCAGCTCTGGGTTTTGCGATCCTGGAAAACAGGTTATACCAACGACAGCACAACAGAACCACACACCGATGATCCTCGAAACTGGAGATATACTACAACTGAACAATGTCTGTTATGTTAGCATACATTTTAGTTATCTCTTTGTCATATGTATCCACGCTCATGATGACACTGTTTTGTGTCTTCCTGCCTTCGTCTCGTGCAAGGGTGTTGTAGCGCACATCTCCAACAACGCAAGATTCATAATGTCTTACCCGAGTATCAGGACCCATTGCTAGTGAGTAAAGGGCATCATCAACTGCCTTCCCATCCTCCCGCGTCTTCTTAACCTATGGTTAGAAAATAGACAAGCTGATCATCTTATGTACTCAATATATTAAAAAAACTGACAGTGCACTTCAAAAGCTTACATGGTTCTTGAACCATTTCGCAAATCCTGCCATAACCAGTTTGTCAATGTTTCTTGGATTTTGCAGCAGTAACTCCTCTTTGTAGATGCTGCACAACATAGTGATCGCATCAAACATCTAAATATATAAGAATGTGCTGCAAGTTTAGTAGATTACGATGTATAAGTTGTAGTACTGCACTTACTTGATATAAGGTAGTATCTCAGGACAGTTATTCAACACATACCAAACCATTTTGTCCAAATCTTTAGGTTTGTCCTCTTGTCGACTCTTCCCCGTAACTCGAACAGAATAATCGAAAACATTGAGCCCGGGATTGTCTTCACCCACCTCTTTGCTAAGCTAATTAGCTGTTTCAATGTATTTTGAGCAGAATGTCAACGCTTCTATAGCAATGTAGGCCTCTGCAATGGAACCCTCGGGTCTAGCTCTGTTCCTAACATAGCCCTTGAAAGTGCCTAGCCGCCTTTCAATATGGTAGATCCAGCCATACTGTACTGGACCTCTAAGTAGTGCCTCATCAGGTAGATGAACAGCCAAATGCACCATCACATCAAAGAAGGCTGGAGGATATATCTTCTCAAGGTCGCATAGGATAGTTGGTATCTTGTCTCTAAGACGCTCCAAAGCATCTATCCTGATATTCCTACTGCAGAGTTCCCTAAAGAATTGTCCCAACTCTGCAACTGCTCTGTATAAGTCAGGGCGGCCTAATCCTCTAAGGGTAACAGGTAAAACCCTTTGAAGTAGGACGTGGCAGTCATGAGTTTTCAACCGTTGTACCTTGTTTCCATCTGCACTGACTCTCCTTTCAGGGTTGGAAGCAAATCCATGTGGGAATCTCACACGTGACAGGAACTCGCAGAATTCTTTTCTTTTTACCTTGTCCAAGACGTACACAGCTGGTGCCATATCCCGTGGTTTACCTTCATCTTGCACCTGCAAATCCTTTCTGATACCCAGGTGTGTCAAATCAATCCTAGATTTTAAGGTATCTTTCGTCTTGCCTTCAATATTAAGAAGTGTGCTGATAATGCTGTCACATATATTTTTCTCGATGTGCATCACATCAAGATTATGCCGCAGATCCAAATCTTTCCAATACTCCAAGTCCCACAAAGTGGACCTGCGGGTAAACAATAATCTCTCTTCTACCCTGCCACACTTCCTTTTCCCGCTACCATTACCAGGATGGTTTCCTGGTGTAATATGCCTGACATTCTCTAATTCCACTTGCAACTCATCGACGGTGAGCCTCTTTGGCGCATCACGGTTTTTGTGCTTTGCATTGAACACATGTCTTTGATATTTTCTAGGATGCGGCTTGTCCTTGGCAAGGAAACGGCGGTGTCCAATGTAACCGATCTTGCTAAGTTTTGCGTATGACAGCGGATTCCTGTCACAACGAACACATGCATTGTAACCATGTGTCGTTCGCCCTGACATAGTGCCCAAAGCCGGATAATCATGGATGCACCAAATTATAACAACACGCAGAAAGAAATCAGCTGGCGGGCTGCTATATAGGTCTCGAGTGAGAACACCCTTCCATAGCTGTTGAAGTTCCTCCACAAGAGGCTCCATGAACAAATCAAAATCGTTTTCAGGACTTTTTGGACCTGGGATGAGCAAGGCCATCATGTTGTTTGATTCTTTGGTGTAGACATTTGGAGGCATGTTGTAAGGGATAACAAGCACTGGCCACATGCTATATGTGGCGCTCTGGTGGCCAAATGGGTTAAATCCATCTGAAGCTAAGCCAAGTCTAATGTTTCTCGGGTCAACAGCAAACTCTTTGTGTTTATCATTGAAGCTTTTCCACTCACTACCATGAGATGGATGGCTCATTACATTCTGATCTCTGTACTCCTGGTTCCTAGAATGCCACAATACATCCTCTCTTGTTTCAGCGTCATGAAACAACCTCTGCAATCTTGGTGTAATTGGAAAATGTCTCAGAACATTACGAGGAATCCTCTTCACAGCATCGCCATCTTTCCATCTTGATGATTTGCATTTCGAGCATTCACTTAAGTTGGCATAATCCTTCCGAAACATAACACAATTATTCTTACAAACATGGATCATATCATACCCAATTCCAACTGCATGAAGGAAATTCTTCATTTTACTGTAGGTGTGTGGCAGCTCAGACGCATCTGGGAAAGATTTGCGGAAAGCAGCCAACATCACATTGAATGATTTGTTGGTCATCCGCTCAGATCTCTTCACCTGAAGAAAGGTGACCATAGCTGAGAATACTGACAGCTTATTTCCTAGGGTGACAGCAATGTTGCATTGTTCCAACATGCAGGCCCACCGTTTTTCTTCTGCAAGTCAAAGTTCACGGAATGCACGAGCATTTCATAGCATTGTTTCAATGTTGGTCAAACTCACTGGCTCCAACGCCACCACCTCCTCCTCCTCTTCCACCTGAGCATCAGGCAGATCAAGATGGTGATCTGCTACTTCCATGTAGTCAATAACATTGACGTTCATAGCTTCACCATGATGAACCCACCTAGTATATGTGACCGACATCCCATACAAGTGTAGATGATTTTGCACAGTTGACTGGGATCTTGTAACTGAATTCATACAACTGCTACATGGGCAGAGCACATCTGATTTCGGACCACCGTACTCATCTCTGATAAAGTTCATGAAGTTTTCAACCCCCTCGACATATGCAGCGGAGAATCTTTGAGCAGAAGTTATCCAAGTCTTGTCCATCTGTTAGACATACAAATTATTTCTTCTACTAGATATTACAGGAAAAACATATATGCTTTTTTATGAAGTCCAGAAAAAATACCTAGGTCGATGTCTAAAGCTATGGCAAGATATTTGGACGAGCAGATCTAAGTAACGAAATATATGTAAAGCTAATTCAGCAATCAGATTTGAGTGCCAAATTATGGCAGGCCATTTCAACAGTCAATGAGGCCGAAAACACAACCATCGAACTATCGAAGGCCATCGCAGCAACAAAGATCGAGTATAAAATGGTGTAGAGCTATTTCACCTAACAGATTGGCTACTAGACCATGGCAATCTACGTCACAATAAATATATGGTAGGATATTTTAGCAACTAATCGGCCTTGGCATGCCATCTCAGCTAAGCAGATTGAGTGCAGAACAGGGCAAGGAAGCTTCTTAAGCAGAGCATATTGACAGTAAACTACTTCGGCAAACAGTGAGATTAACAGCGTCTATCAGCTAACATTCAGCGCTACACTGACATGAACGGGGCCTCAGTCTAGAATGCGTGTACCGTGGGAGAAGCTGACCGCCATGCGTCTCCACACGAACGTCGCCAGCGGTGGCGGCGCTGACCGCTGTGCGCCTCCACAAGAACGTAGCCAGAGGTGGCGGCACGGCTAGAGGACGACAGTCTACGAGAGCGTACTATGGGAGCGAGAGAATCGCCGAACCGCGGCGCCAATGTATCAGCATGGCGAGGAGGGCGCCTTTGGCAGAGCGAATGGAGTGGAGGGGGACAGGGGGTAGGGGGGTTTGGGCAATATTATTGGCTAGTTGGCCTAAGGGCGGTTGAATCGGATTTGGGGGGAATTTTTGGGTGTGGGGGGGGGGAGGATTTTCGCGCAGTGGGCGGGGGGAGTTTGGCGCATGGTCGGTTTCTCCAAGTGCAGTCCCACGTGTCAGTGAAGAGGCAAGCCGAAGCGCGTTCCGTTTGCGTGAGCCATGTGCAGGACCGAACGTGTGTGGGGTGCAACCCGCGACAGGAGTGCTGTGAGTGTACCGCCTTTTTTCCTTTTAAATTAGGTGCTTCGCCCCCTCAAAAAAAATTGTTGCTTTGCGCGATCCATCGATACTACTGCTAGTAATCCGGTAATCCTGACTAAAACGGCGCAGCTGGGTCTTTTCCCGCGCGATACGCTGGGAGGTTGGCTTAGTTGGGTTTTTAGGATGAGTAATGCTACACCTACGTAATCCCAGTTACGTAATTAACGTAATGTGAAACGTGTGAGCTGTTGATTGTAGATTGGGGGGAGGGAGGGGCCCACCACCATGAAAATCAGGGGAGGAGAGAGACAGACAATTTACGTTAACCCTTTCGTAGGTTCCCGTAGATGTAGAAGGATGTGAAATGTGTGAATGTGTACTGGACGTACTATTGGAGTGCCTAAGATAATTTGTGTATGTATAGACCCTATGTGTTTACTTTATTTCGCATGTTAGATTTGTCTTGGTTCAATAAAAAGCAGAGTTGGTGATGATGGTGTGCCTGTCACTGCAATATAGGCCGTCCGATCTATATCTAATGGAATGGAAGGAAACTATGACAATTTACCCACACTCCTTTCCACATTTGCAGATAAGGCTTTCCCTCGTTCATCCTTTTCTCCCACAAAATCTTGATCTTCCGTGCAATGCACGGGCATCTTGCTAGTACTCCTATAATATGTATATTATTGTGAAAGTTCATATACACCGGCCGAGATTAATGCAAACACGGCAGATTTTCATTACATTTCGAACTTTTATAGGACAGAAAAATAAAAGAAACCCGACCCTAAACCTATTCTACAGTGGCGACCGATGTCCTCCATCTGCGATCTCTATGTACGGGGGCGGGGTTCGAGACCCGTGAAGTGAAGGTGCGGTCTCCGGCGAGGATGAGTAGAACACGGGATACGGACCGGCCAGTTGGCACACCATGCCCTACTCATCCTCGGAGGAGTCCCCAACCTCGGCGGTGCCGGACATTGGACGGCGGCAAGTAGGACGCGCGGCTGACGGTGCTCCCGTCGTCGACTGCCAGCATGTCCACCGGTTGTGCGGTCGCGTCCGCGTCCGGCTACGCTGCTATTGCGTCGCGAGAGGCGACTTGAGCGAGGGCGGCGACCTCGAGCTTCATCCCCGAAGACAAGATCTCCCGCAGAGCATTCGCACTTGCGGTCATGGCGGATGTGGAGCCAGGTAGGAGGACGATGCGCTATGGTGTGGAGGTTAGCTGGGCGTTGCCGCTTTAAGTAGCGCATTCCGGTGAGGCCAAGCGTTCGGGTGCGTCATTAAGTCGCCGGAGTTAGTTCCTCGGGCACCGAGCCTCTTAACAACGACATACGAACGGACGACATGAATGCGGGCAGATGGCGCCGGCTGGGAACGCACCGCGCGACGGCGCGAGGGACGAGGGTTTTGGTGTGCCAGGGTAGTCAGTTGCGGTCATGGCAACATTGGAGATGCCCTTTTCTCACATGCGATCCCCGCATGTCATTGAAAAAGCAAGAGGACCCGACATGGTCTCAGGTCCAGAGGATGCAGTTGGCCACGCTACACCACTCCGCGGATGCATCGCAACGCCCCGTGCATCCTCAATGAGCCGGGTGTTGGGGTGTGTTTGGATTATGGCCAAAGTGCACCTTACCAAAATTTTGGTCATGACCCAAAGATTGGTCTTTGTTTGGATGGTTGCCCTTTTTTTGGCATGCCATTGAACTCTAGCCAACTCTAGTTCATTTTTCTTGCTAATGTCGGCCAAATCATGGGCAACCAATACCTCAACCAAAATTTTGGTCATGACCCAAAGATTGGTCTTTGTTTGGATGGTTGCCATTTCTTTGGCATGCCAATGAACTCTAGCCAACTCTAGTTCATTTTTCTTGCCAATGTCGGCCAAATCATGGGCAACCAATACCTCAACCAAAATTTTGGCTACCCAATGCTTTGATGGGGCAACCTTGGGCACAAACCAAACATACCGTTGGTCATGCCACAACACTAACGCCACCCTCGGCACGCTGAAACCGACTGTGTCTAGCTACGATATGAGCGTGTATCTCATCGCGGTCGTCGTGTCCAGAGGCGGTGCTGGAGCTGTGCCCCATTGTTGGCCCCAGCGACCCACATGAACGGTTGTCGGTGGCGAGGAGGTCGTGGGCCAGCTCCTCCATTGGACTACTCTACGCTACATCATCCCGACGGGTGTGCCCCACATGTCGGTTTCCCTGTTTTCCCGGCCATATTCGAGCGTCAGTGCTCCGCGTTGCGCATTAGGCCTTTCACTATGTAGGCCAAGTGAGACAACTTATTGTTTATTTGAGCCGTTCAAGTATAATCATGTGGCGTTTGCTTATTTCTCATTCCTCTCCAACCCTCTTCTCCATCGATCATGTTGCCCTCCAGTCGAGTCCATCCTCCCGCATGCCTCATTTGACCATTCCGCCGAGTATCATTCACATGTACCCACCCTAGTCCTCTTTCAATGGATCTCCGGACCCCGAGATGAAATCGAGAGGGAACAAGTGGGGGCACGTGATACCTAAGGCGGATTCAAAATTTTGAACCGGTGATCATAGCATCCGCAAATCATATATAAAGGGTATTCAATGTTCGTTTCGGTTTTGAACGTACAATATACTCCCTCCTATCCTTTCTAGTTTACATATAAGTTTTATGTGTAGTCAAAGTATCTCTACTTTGATCAAAAAGGTATCAACATTCAACAACGCCCAATCAATATTGTTAGATTCGTATGTACTCCTAGATTTGTACTCGAGATGGTTTCCAATTTTACTATTGACAAGATTAATAGTACATGAGATGTATAATGTGAAAATTATATCATTGGAAACTCCTTTCACATACGAATTTGACCCTGTATGCTTTGTGTAAGTTGCATGTCATATATTATTACTCTAACATTTGTGTAAGTTGCATGTCATATATTATTACTCTAACATTTGGTCAAAGTAGTATAGTGGAAGTGGATCCTCTGACGTAGGTATCCCTGCCTTACCCTCCCTTTCGGTCACTTACTGGCGGACCCCATGCTTGCTAGGCCCCGCATGTCAGTTACTCAATGGGTTCGCCCACGTCAGGGGATCCTCATCCATAGTATACTCCCTCTGTTTTTATTTACTCCGCATAAAACAGAGGGAGTGGTGGTATAATAAATGACGCGGGTGGGGGAGGGGGAGGGACGTCGGTTTGCTCTCAACTGCGGTCCCACAAGCGAGCGAAAACGCAAGACGAAGCGCGTTCCATTCGGTGAGCGACGTGGAGGGTCCAGCGTGCCGGGCTGCAACGCAAACGCGACAAGAGCGATGTACAGTCAAAACCGATTGACCGGTCGTCACCAGAACCACTATTCACACCAGAACCTTCGCTGCTCGGCCTACGCCAGCCACTGCCCTAAAACCACACCAAATCTCCAGCCCATTCCCCCACCTTTCGATCCCCTAGCCCGCATCAAGCGTCCCCTAGTTCGCCGGAAAGCCATGGTGCACCGCGAGATCACTTACTACAAGATGCTGACGCCGGAGCGCCGCACAGAAATCGCGGCGGCTGTCGGCGCCACAGACCTCCGTTCCCAAGATCGCTTTGCGGCGGGCCAATCCCCGAGTTTTCTGGAGCCAAGCTACGAGGAGGAGGAAGCTGATCCAGTGTTCATGGCGGAGGTCGCGGCGCAGAAGGCCCCCGATGGGTATGATACGATGGACGTCGACTTCGTGCCGACGTCCGAGTCCCCCATGGTGCAGGCGGACCAGCAGTTCAACATGGCGATACTAAAGGAGGACCGGGAGGCAGAGGCTCAACTCGACGCGGAGCGCGCGCATTCCGCTGCCATCGAGGCTCTCCTGCAGGCGGAACCGGATGTCCTGGATGTGAACCGGGCGGCGGAGGCTCAACTTGAGGCGGAGCGCGCGGATGCCGCTGCCATAGAGGCCCTCCTGCAGGCGGAACTCATGTCTACTACACAACTTTCTTCTTGTAGACGTTGTTGGGCCTCCAAGTGCAGAGGTTTGTAGGACAGTAGCAAATTTCCCTCAAGCGGATGACCTAAGGTTTATCAATCCGTAGGAGGCGTAGGATGAAGATGGTCTCTCTCAAGCAACCCTGCAACCAAATAACAAAGAGTCTCTTGCGTCCCCAACACACCCAATACAATGGTAAATTGTATAGGTGCACTAGTTCGGCGAAGAGATAGTGAAACAAGTGGTATATGGATAGTAGATAAAGGTATTTGTAATCTGAAATAATAAAAACAGCAAGGTAGCAAGTGATAAAAGTGAGCGTAAACGGTATTGCAATGATAGGAAATAAGGCCTAGGGTTCATACTTTCACTAGTGCAAGTCCTCTCAACAATGATAACATAATTGGATCACATAACCATCCCTCGACATGCAACAAAGAGTCACTCCAAAGTCACTAATAGCGGAGAACGAACAAAGAGATTATGGTAGGGTACGAAACCACCTCAAAGTTATTCTTTCCAATCAATCCGTTGGGCTATTCCTATAAGTGTCACAAACAGCCCTAGAGTTCGTACTAGAATAACACCTTAAGATACAAATCAACCAAAACCCTAATGTCACCTAGATACTCCAATGTCACCTCAAGTATCCGTGGGTATGATTATACGATATGCATCACACAATCTCAGATTCATCTATTCAACCAACACAAAGTACCTCAAAGAGTGCCCCAAAGTGCTACCTGAGAATCACGATGAAAACGTGTGCCAACCCCTATGCATAGGTTCATGGGCGGAACCCGCAAGTTGGTCAGCAAAACATACATCAAGTGAATCACGTGATATCCCATTGTCACCACAGAATTCCACGGCAAGACATACATCAAGTGTTCTCAAATCTTTAAAGACTCAATGCGATAAGATTACTTCAAAGGGGAAACTCAATTCATTACAAGAGAGTAGAGGGGGGAAGAGAAACATAAGATCCAACTATAATAGCAAAGCTCACGATACATCAAGATCGTATCATCTCAAGAACACGAGAGAGAGAGATCAAACAGATAGCTACTGGTACATACCCTCAGCCCCGAGGGAGAACTACTCCCTCCTCGTCATGGAGAGCACCGGGATGATGAAGATGGACACCGGAGAGGGATTGGACCCTCAGGCAGGGTGCCGGAACGGGTCTAGATTGGCTTTCGGTGGCTACGGAGGCTTATGGCGGCGGAACTCCCGATCTATTGTGCTCTCGGGTGTTTTTAGGGTATATGGAGATATATAGGCGGAAGAAGTACGTCAGGGGGGCATGAGGGGCTCACGAGGGTGGAGGGCGCGCCCCCTGCCTCGTGACCTCCTCGCAGATCCCCCGACGTGCACTCCAAGTCTTCTGGGCTTCTTTCCTTCCAAAAATGAGTTCCATGAAGTTTCAGGTCAATTGGACTCCGTTTGATTTTCCTTTTCTTCGAAACCCTAAAATAGGGTAAAAACAGAAACTGGCACTGGGCTCTGGGTTAATAGGTTAGTCCCAAAAATGAAATAAAAGTCTATAATAAGGCCCATAAACATTCAAAACAGTAAATAATATAGCATGGAGCAATCAAAAGTTATAGATACGTTTGAGACGTATCAGCATCCCCAAGCTTAATTCCTGCTCTTCCTCAAGTAGGTAAATGATAAAACGATAATTTTTGATGTGGAATGCTAGTTGGAATAATTTCAATGTAATTCTTCTTACTCATGATATGAATATTCAGATCCAAAAGATTCAAGACAAAAGTTCATATTGACATAAAAATAATAATACTTCAAGCATACTAATAAAGCAATTATGTCTTCTCAAAATATCATGGCCAAAGAAAGCTATCCCTACAAAATCATATAGTCTGGCTTTGCTCTATCTTCACCACACAAAATATTTAAATCATGCACAACCCCGATGACAAGCCAAGCAATTGTTTCATACTTTTAATGTTCTTAAACTTTTTCAATCGTCACGCAATACATGAGCGTGAGCCATGGACATAGGACTATAGGTGGAATAGAATGGTGGTTGTGGAGAAGACAAAAAGGGAGAAGATAGTCTCACATCAACTAGGCATATCAACGGGCTATGGAGATGCCCATCAATAGATATCAATGTGAGTGAGTAGGGATTGCCATGCAATGGATGCACTAGAGCTATAAGTGTATGAAAGCTCAACAAAAGAAACTAGTGGGTGTGCATCCAACTCACTTGCTCACGAAGACCTAGGGCATTTTGAGGAAGCCCATCATTGGAATATACAAGCCAAGTTCTATAATGAAAGATTCCCACTAGTATATGAAAGTGACAACATAGGAGACTCTCTATCATGAAGATCATGGTGCTACTTTGAAGCACAAGTCTGGTAAAAGGATAGTAGCATTGTCCCTTCTCTCTTTTTCTCTCATTTTTTTATTTTTTATTTTTTATTTGGGCCTTTTCTCTTTTTTATGGCCTCTTTTCTTTTTTTATTTGGGCTTATTTGGCCTCTTTTATTTATTTTTCATCCGGAGTCTCATCCCGACTTGTGGGGGAATCATAGTCTCCATCATCCTTTCCTCACTGGGACAATGCTCTAATAATGATGATCATCACACTTTTATTTACTTACAACTCAGGAATTACAACTCGATACTTAGAACAAGATATGACTCTATATGAATGCCTCCGGCGGTGTACCGGGATGTGCAATGACTCATGAGTGACATGTATGAAAGAATTATCAATGGTGGCTTTGCCACAAATACGATGTCAACTACATGATCATGCTAAGCAATATGACAATGATGAAGCGTGTCATAATAAATGGAACAGTGGAAAGTTGCATGGCAATATATCTCGGAATGGCTATGGAAATGCCATAATAGGTAGGTATGGTGGCTGTTTTGAGGAAGGTATATGGTGGGTGTATGGTACCGGCGAAAGTTGCGCGGTACTAGAGAGGCTAGCAATGGTGGAAGGGTGAGAGTGCGTATAATCCATGGACTCAACATTAGTCATTAAGAACTCACATACTTATTGCAAAAATCTATTAGTTATTGAAACAAAGTACTAAGCGCATGCTCCTAGGGGGATAGATTGGTATGAAAAGACCATCGCTCGTCCCCGACCGCCACTCATAAGGAAGGCAATCAATAAATAAATCATGCTCCGACTTCATCACATAACGATTCACCATACGTGCATGCTACGGGAATCACAAACTTCAACACAAGTATCTCTCAAATTCACAACTACTCAACTAGCATGACTCTAATATCACCATCTCCATATCTCAAAACAATTATCAAGTATCAAACTTCTCATAGTATTCAACACACTCATAAGAGAATTTTATTATTCTTGAATACCTAGCATATTAGGATTTTAAGAAAATTACCATGCTATTTAAGACTCTCAAAATAATATAAGTGAAGCATGAGAGTTCATCTATTTCTTCAAAATAAAACTACCACCATGCTCTAAAAGATATAAGTGGATCACTAGAGCAAATGACAAACTACTCCGAAAGATATAAGTGAAGATCAATGAGTAGTCGAATAATTATGCAACTATGTGAAGACTCTCTAACATTTAATAATTTCAGACCTTGGTATTCTATTCAAACAGCAAGCAAAGCAAAATAAAATGACATTCTAAGAATAGCAAACATCATGTGAAGAAGAAAAACTTAGGATCAACCGAAACTAACCGATAGTTGTTGAAGAAAAAAGGTGGGATGCCAACCGAGGCATCCCCAAGATTAGATGCTTGAGACTTCTTGAAATATTATCTTGGGGTTCCTTGGGCATCCCCAAGCTTGAGATTTTGTGTCTCCTTAATTCCTCTCATATCACGGTCTCCCTAAATCTCAAAAGCTTCATCCACACAAAACTCAATAAGGACTCGTGAGATAAGTTAGTATAAACCATTGCCAAAACCTTATCATACTCTACTGTAGCAAATCACTAAAATTATTATTCAACATTGCATACTAAATTCCTCTGCATATTTAATAGTCCTATCCTCAAATAGAATCATTAAAGAAGCAAACATATGCAAACATAACAACAATCTGCCTAAACAGGATAGTCTGTAAAGGATGCTGCAACATCCATACTTCCCTAGCTCCAAAAATTATGAAATAAAATTCCCATTGTAGTAAATTTATCATATCTTAATATTCAAAGGTTTCAACATTTTGTCACATTCTGACTTTTCTAGGGAATTATTGCAACAGCGGTAAACTTTCTGTTTTCAAACAGCAACATGTGGACTTCTAAAATAGACATAGTAAAGACTATCAATGCCACTTTTATTGAAATAAAAGATGCAAAACATTGTTCTAAATAAAATCAAGAAAATCCTAACAAAATAAATTGACGCTCCAAGCAAAACACATATCATGTGGTAAATAAAAATGTAGCTCCAAGTAAAGTTACCGATGAACGAAGACGAAAGAGGGGATGCCTTCCGGGGCATCCCCAAGCTTAGGCTCTTGACTATCCCTGAATATTACCTTGGGGTGCCTCGGGAATACCCAAGCTTAGGCTCTTGCCACTCTTTATTCCATAGTCCATCGAATCCTTACCCAAAACTTGAAAACTTCACAACACAAAACTTAACAGAAAACTCGTAAGCTTCGTTAGTATAAGAAAATAAATCACCACTTCAAGGTACTGTAATGAACTCATTCTTTATTTATATTGGTGTTAGAATTACTGTATTCCAACTTATCTATGGTTTATAAACTCTTTTACTAGCCATAGATTCATCAAAATAAGCAAACAACACACGAAAAACAGAATCTGTCAAAAACAGAACAGTCTGTAGTAATCTAGATCAAACGTATACTTCTGGAACTCATAAAATTCTAAAATAAATTTCTGGACCTGAGGAATTTACCTATTAATCATCTTCAAAAAGAATTAACTAAATATCAGTCTCCAAATAAAATAGGCAGCAATTCTCGTGAGCGCTAAAGTTTATGTTTTTGACAGCATGATCAACAAGACTTTCCCCAAGTCTTCCCAAAGGTTCTACTTGGCACAAACACTAATTAAACACATAAAACCACATATAAACAGAGGCTAGATGAATTATTTATTACTAAACAGGAGAAAAAAGCAAGGAACAAAAATAAAATTGGGTTGCCTCCCAACAAGCGCTATCGTTTAACGCCCCTAGCTAGGCATGATGATTTCAACGATGCTCACATAAGAGATAAGAATTGAAACATAAAGAGAGCATCATGAAGAATATGACTAACACATTTAAGTCTAACATACTTCCTATGCATAGGTATTTTGTGAGCAAACAACTTGTGGGAACAAGAATTAACTTGCATAGGAAGGTAAAACAAGCATAACTTCAAAACTTTAAGCACATAGAGAGGAAACTTGATATTATTGCAATTCCTACAAGCATATATTCCTCCCTCATAATAATTTTCAGTAGCATCATTAATGAATTTAACAATATAACCATTACCTAAAGCATTCTTTTCATGATCTACAAGCATAGAAAATTTATTACTCTCCACATAAGCAAAATTCTTCTTATTCAGAATAGTGGGAGTATCATAGGAAACTTGAATACTATAAATTGTTTCCACATTAAAAGAGTAATGTTCAGAGAAGGGGTAATCATAACCATGACAAGTTTTATAAATATAATCACTACTTTTTATAGCATAAGTATCATCACAATTATCATCATAAGTAGGAGGCATGCTATCATCATTATAAACTTGCATATCAAAACTTGGGAGACTAGAAATATCATCTTCATTAAGCGTAGCATCCCCAAGCTTGGGACAAACATTAATTGAAGCAAATATATTCTCAAAAACATCATCTTCATCAAACATAGCATCCCCAAGCTTGGGCCTTTTCATATTATAAGCATAATCACTCTCATCATTAATAGTATGGATAGCACCAATAGTATATCAATTATCATATTCTTCCAAGCAAGTGCCAAAAAGATTTTCAAGATCATAAGAAGTATCATAATCTTCCACAACTATATTTTCATGAGGCACAATAGTAATAGGAGCAGCATTATTTGAGAGAGATATATTTTTACCTCTCTTCCTTTTTCTTTTCTTCTTCTTCACCACATCATGTGTGGGTTCAATCCTCTTTTTGGAGCTCCTTATTAATGAGATTGGTTGAATAGGAGGCTCCTCCTCGTTACCTGATTCATCATAAGAAATAATAGGAGGGTATTGGGAAGTCTCTTCCCTTTCGGTAGTATTCTCTTCATCCTCTATTTATTTTCTTTTCTTTATGTAATTGGCAATATAAGGATTTTCAATGCAATTCACCGCACAATACATATAAATTTTCTCTAGATCAAAATGAAGAACTTTATCAAGGGCAAATTTTGGAATATCCTTAGTTATACGTTTAATTTCTTCATAACCCAAGAGCAAACTAAGTTCATTATGATGTGCAAGGGAAATCAAGTCATCACAATTTTTGGACACGATACGCTCATGAAAAAAATTTCATTGGGTACTAAAATGATCACGTTCATTGCAAAGTTCACAAGTAGGGCTAAGAAAAGATAAATTTTCAGCACATTCATCTAGCTCTTCTTGCAACAATTTGGTTTCTAAGTACTTATGCCTCTTGCAATATCTATCTTCCCTATTTGGTGTGTACTTGCAAACCCAGTCTTCTCCACAAAAATTGACATGTTTATAGGAGGCATTTTCATCATAACTAGTGCAATCATCATTAGCATCATGGATATTCAAAGAATTCGTACTAACAACATTGCAATCATGCTCATCATTCAAATATTTAGTGCCAAACATTTTAGAGATCTCTTCTTCTAGCACTTGAGCACAATTATCCTTTCCATCATACTCACGAAAGATATTAAAAAGGTGAAGCGTATGAGGCAAACTCAATTCCATATTTTTTGTAATTTTCTTTAATAAACTAAACTAGTGATAAAACAAGAAACTAAAAGACTCGATTGCAAGATCTAAAGATATACCTTCAAGCACTCACCTCCCCGGCAACGGCGCCAGAAAAGAGCTTGATGTCTACTACACAACCTTCTTCTTGTAGACGTTGTTGGGCCTCCAAGTGCAGAGGTTTGTAGGACAGTAGCAAATTTCCCTCAAGTGGATGACCTAAGGTTTATCAATCCGTAGGAGGTGTAGGATGAAGATGGTCTCTCTCAAGCAACCCTGCAACCAAATAACAAAGAGTCTCTTGTGTCCCCAACACACCCAATACAATGGTAAATTTTATAGGCGCACTAGTTCGGCGAATAGATAGTGAAACAAGTGGTATATGGATAGTAGATAAAGGTATTTGTAATCTGAAATAATAAAAACAGCAAGGTAGCAAGTGATAAAAGTGAGCGTAAACGGTATTGCAATGATAGGAAATAAGGCCCAGGGTTCATACTTTCACTAGTGCAAGTCCTCTCAACAATGATAACATAATTGGATCACATAACCATCCCTCGACATGCAACAAAGAGTCACTCCAAAGTCACTAATAGCGGAGAACTAACGAAGAGATTATGGTAGGGTACGAAACCACCTCAAAGTTATTCTTTCCAATCAATCCGTTGGGCTATTCCTATAAGTGTCACAAACAGCCCTAGAATTCATACTAGAATAACACCTTAAGATACAAATCAACCAAAACTCTAATGTCACCTAGATACTCCAATGTCACCTCAAGTATCTGTGGGTATGATTATATGATATGCATCACACAATCTCAGATTCATCTATTCAACCAACACAAAGGACCTCAAAGAGTGCCCCAAAGTTCTACCGGAGAATCACGACGAAAACGTGTGCCAACCCCTATGCATAGGTTCATGGGCGGAACCCGCAAGTTGGTCACCAAAACATACATCAAGTGAATCACGTGATATCCCATTGTCACCATAGATATCCACGACAAGACATACATCAAGTGTTCTCAAATATTTAAAGACTCAATCCGATAAGATTACTTCAAAGGGGAAACTCAATTCATTACAAGAGAGTAGAGGGGGGAAGAGAAACATAAGATCCAACTATAATAGCAAAGCTCGCGATACATCAAGATCGTATCATCTCAAGAACACGAGAGAGAGAGAGAGATCAAACAGATAGCTACTGGTACATACCCTCAGCCCCGAGGGAGAACTACTCCCTCCTCGTCATGGAGAGCACCGGGATGATGAAGATGGAAACCGGAGAGGGATTGCCTCCTCAGGCAGGGTGCCGGAACGGGTCTAGATTGGCTTTCGGTGGCTACGAAGGCTTCTGGCGGCGGAACTCCCGATCTATTGTGCTCTCGGATGTTTTTAGGGTATATGGAGATATATAGGCGGAAGAAGTACGTCAGGGGGGCCACGAGGGGCTCACGTGGGTGGAGGGCGCCCCCTGCCTCGTGACCTCCTCGTAGATCCCCCGATGTGCACTCCAAGTCTTCTGGGCTTCTTTCCTTCCAAAATTGAGTTCCATGAAGTTTCAGGTCAATTGGACTCCGTTTGATTTTCCTTTTCTTCGAAACCCTAAAACAGGGTAAAAACAGAAACTGGCACTAGGCTCTGGGTTAATAGGTTAGTCCCAAAAATGATATAAAAGTGTATAATAAGGCCCATAAACATTCAAAACAGTAAATAATATAGCATGGAGCAATAAAAAATTATAGATACGTTGGAGACGTATCAGGAACCGGACGTCCTGGACTTGAACCGGGTGGTAGAGGCTCGACTCGACGCAGAGCACGCGGATGCCGCTCTCATCGACGCCCTCCTGCAGGTGGAACCGAACGTCCTGGACTTGAATTGGGCGGCGGAGGCTCGACTCGACGCGGAGCGCGCGGATGCCGCTGCCATCGAGGCCCTCCTGCAGGCGGAACTGGACGTCCTCGACTTGAACCGGGCTGTGCTCTTGTCCGTGCAGAGCGCCCGCACGCTCCGCCTGAACGAGTAGCTGGAGGCCGAGGACAACCACGGTGCGGAGACACACGTCGGCAGCGACGACTGGTTCGCGCCGGCAGCCAAAGACGACGAGGCTGTCTCTTTCCGCGAGCAGTGATAGTTTTTCTTTATGTTGTTGTTTTTATGGATCTTTTGCTGTGTAAAAACATATATTTGTTATGCAAGTCGCCTAACTTGGGTCAGTCTACCATTTCAGGTGGTTGGATGAATATCCTACGTCTCCTAACCCTTCTTTCCTTCTTCCTCACCTCTTCTTCTTCCCCAATAGACCACCGCACGGTCCGTACGGATACTCCCCAACATGCGCTTGGATAAACATACTCTATGAACGAAAATTATGTGTCAGCGATAGGATGGCTGAGTTTGGTTTGTTCACATGCGACAACACGTGTCAGTGAGGGTGCGTTCCCTTGGTTGGGTTTGCGCCGTGTAGGAGCGACTGTGTGAGGGTGCGGTGCGACCGCGACGTGCAGGAGCGACCGTGTGAGGGTGCGGTGCAATCGCGACAGCCATGCGCAAGTGTACCTCCTTCTCATTTTGAAAACTTTAGGCACGCTTGGCAAAAATGTGTGGCGAAGTTTGGCAATGCAAGGCGTAGACCCAAACAGGATAAGTATGTACGTACTAGGAGTACTAGTGTTAAAAAAGAAAGGCGGGGTTTTCCTTCGCGGGATTTAATCGATACAAATCCTCGTTTCACATGTCAATTAGTGCGTATTTTTTTCTCAAAAGACCAAAGAGCTAACCATCTTACTCCTCATCGCTTGATTAATGCAGCGCCATGCAAACAAACCTTCTCACTTCCGCATGCATGCAGGGGATATTAATGTCCTTGGTTGCTAACCCATCAATTTTGCCCCGATTAGTGTTAGTGGCCCTTTCCAAATTGTAATTTTGATATACTGGCCTTGTGTACAAAAAATGGAGGTAGTAACTATATTTGACTTCCTTCCCCATTGCGGTGATGTCGATGATATCTTTTTTTGGGTGGTTTGGCGAAGTGCGTTCGACGGAGAACACCATTGAGGGAGACCACGGTAAGTCGTTCACAAGTGCTGCCTGCAAGCCGAGACAACCGCCTTATTTGCATCTAGGAAGTCCTTTACTAGTACTCCCTCCGGTCCTTTTTTCTTTGCGTCTAAGGTCCAGCCCGTATACCAAGGAGAGGAGCAATTAGCAAAAAAATGGACTGTTTTGCCCCTGGATTCATCTGAGGAGACCCTGGTTGCATGCGAGATTGGCTCGGACTTTGCATGCATGTCGTCTCTCTCTCTCTCCCCTATCCATCTCTCTGCACGCATGCGCCTCTTGCTCTCTCTCCTGTTTCTGCATGCAAGCAACTCTGTCTGCCTTGGGAAGATGCGAAGCACATGGGAAAGAGAGATGGGATTACTGCAGGCACGCATGCGGTGGAAAGGGATGGAGGGCCCGGCTGGAAAGAGCAGCGAAAAAATGCCAATGCGCAGAGCATTGCGGGGAAAACAAAATTTTCTTAGACGCGGACAAAAAGGACCGGAGGGAGTACTACTAGGAGTACTAGTGCGGTGAGATGGTTTCTCGAAGAAGACGATGGAGAAGCGGAGTCAGCGAAGAGTGAAATTATGGTTGCTTCGTCCGTGCTTTTGTGATTTGACGCCTCACTACTTTGTGATTTGTAATAAAAGGGACAGGGGAGTAGACTCTATGCTCTATATTGTACTACATGCGTCCAAGCATGGGAGAAAGAGGAGAGACATTGCATTTTTCTATTCCTTCAATCAATCAATCAGGGAGCTTCAGTTCCATCTTTTTGGCTTTGGCAACACCGTCCACAATGGTTCCCATGATGCCAAAAGCTATTTTCACATTTGGATACACATTGTGGATGCCCTTAACCGTACCACTTGGTTTTTCTCCTGTGTGCTATCTATACAAATCTCAATTATATTGATCTAAAAAATTATAGAATCAAGATTAGTAAAAAGGAGGTGATTTTGCCACGCGGATGGCGGGGGAGGTTTCTTATTTGAGCAATGCTACATTCACGTAATGGTTTACGTAAAGTTACAAACTGATGTGATGTGGGACTATTTGATTGGATTAAAGGAGAGGATTAGGCCCACCCCACCTAAAAATCAGGGGGCATATATAGATTAGATGGAAAGAATATGTAGCAGCTACGTAGCCCTTTGTAAGTCTAGGATTAGGCTTCTTATTTTCGGAGGACGTTGTCCTGGCGGTTCACTAACATGCGGTCCCACATGTCAGTGCTTTACCAAGCCGATCCGCGTCCCACATGAGGCAGAACAAAGGCAGAAGCAACACGTGGTTAAGTTAAAGAAGATGAGGGAGAAGCGGATTCAGCAACAAGTGAAATGATGGTTGCTTCGTCCCTCCAACTTAACTGTGGGAAAGGTGCAGCTTTGTGATTTGACGCCTCATTGCTCATTACTACGCCGACGTCATGACTGGGGTGCTTCACCCCGGCTGCTCTGCACTATATTCCGGTATGGCACATGGACCCGGTAGCTTGATGTCCCACATGTCGGCGAAAGGGACTAGAAGATTTATGAAAGCGAGCGCTCCACTCTTACGACGGAGGAGTAGACGACACGACGACCCAGTGAACTGTCACTTGTATCGTATAGTACTATAGTTTTGCTGTTTCACACGATCCATCGATACAAACCCGATTAAACAGGAAAGGGCGGGATTTTTCCCGCGCGGTAGATGATACTGGCCATACATTTCAAAGGCAATTTTAATGTATGCAAACTGAATAATTATAAGTAACAATATGATATCTAGTAAAACTAAAAACACATATGATTTATTGTGTTAGAGTGTAGTAGTAGTGCTGTATTGCATAGTTGTTAGATGTAACATGCGAGAACGTGTAGAGATGTAGTTTTGGAGGGCCTACAGAGAGAAAAGCGTAATACGGTCACCGAACATCAGAATAAGCTGATTACGGTCACTATATACGTTTTGCGGTGATTATACGGTCACTTGCTCACAGTACATCATCGGATTGCACTCTGTTGACCGGCCAAATAGTCTGCGTGGTGCCATGTTGACTAGTTAAATTGACCACGTTCCTTGTGGGTCCCACCTATCAGTTCACATAGGCAAAAGGTCAGATAAACACAACTTTATGCAGGCGCGACAAGGCTCCAACCCGTGTGCGGGAATCACCTGGTTGTGTATGTGTCTGTCAGGGCCTGATGTGTGCGCATGCACATGTAGGTTGAGCACTTGAGCATGAGAGTGTGTGTTGGTCGTGTGGTGTATTGGTGTGTGCATGCATGCGTGCGTGTGTGCGTGTGAGTGTTGCGTGCGTGCTTGGCTGCGTGTGTACGTGTGAGTGTTGCATGCGTGCGTGGGTGCATGTGTTTGTGTGAGTGTTGCGTGGATGCAGTTCGTGTGCATGTGTGCGTATGTGTATAATCACCACACCAGCTCCTGTGTGTTAAAACAGACGGCTCAGCATACCAATACAAGGCCACCTTGTCCGCTGTGCCCGCGGTCATGACTTCGAACCATCGTCCAAATATTTTGTTGTTGTTTGTTTTCATTCTTACTAGCAAGATGCCCGTGCATTGCACGTAACATCAAGATGCATTTGTATGACTTGTTTATCTTGTGAGAGAAAAGGATGAACGAGGGAAGGCCTTATTTGCAAACGTGGAGAGGTGTGTGGGTACCTTTTTGCAAAATTGCCATAGTTTCTTTCCTATCCGTCAGATATAAATCGGACGGCCTATATTGCAGGATGGCAGGCACACCATCATCACCAACTCCATTTTTTATAAGAGTGTATTTTATGTATTTTATAAGAGTGTAGATGTAGAGTAAATACAAGTCGACATGTGGGCACGATGGTAGTGAGATAATGTGATGCAACACTAGAGGTGCCACGTGGAGCGTTTAACTGGTCAACTAGTCATGTCATGAGCAAATACAGAGTTGTACGGTGAGCCCATGACTGTATAATAACCACTAAACATAAATGGTGACTGTAATGAGTGGATTCTGAAGTCCAATGTACGTATCGTGCTTTCGCTTCAAATACAATGATCGTCATTGCATATATCGCGAGAGAAAGATGAAACATGCGTGAATTTTCTGGGGGCTTACTTTTAGAGGACCTGGAGATAGTTTTGTGTGCATACGTGAAAGGGGCGTACAGGGGGGGGTATGCGATGGAGAGAGAGATGCTCTTCGTTTCTCTTTATTATGACTAACTTTGTATATAGTATAAAAATATACAAATTCACAGTGCGGAATAAATATCATTGTGGGCACCATGCAATACAAATTAGCGTTCATACTCCTCCATATAACTTTGTAATGTTGTATATATGTAGAAACTCTAAAATAATTTTTTGGCCACACTTTATTAAAAAGGAATGTTGTATGCGAAATAAACGTGAAGAGAGGGCTTTTTAGATCAATGGGGTACATGATGTAACATGTGTGAATGTGTAGTTGATGCATTTGGTGGGGCCTAGAGAGGTATGTGTGTGTATTACGT
>NC_041382.1:548164010-548257205 GCF_002162155.2 Triticum dicoccoides
GAGAGATAACACGAGAAATGAGAGTGGTCTAGAGAGAGAGAGAGGAATATGACATCACGACAAGAGATTCCATTCCCTTGAGTGTGTATATGCAAGGGGGGAGGGAATAGAGGCACCAGGAGAAATTTTCTATGTGTGTGGTGTTTGTGTTGGTATGTGTGGGTGTGAGAAGATAATGAGACATGGGGGCAGAGGGTGTGTCACCGCGTGAGGTCCGGTGGGTCGAGGTGAGGCCCTTCGTTCGGTTCCATCCTGTGCCACATTGGTCGGCCCGTGACGCATTTAGGAAGACCCATGGATGACTAGTCGTACAAGACAAAGATAGCAGAACTGTGAAGGACTCTGTGTCCACTGACAAAGCCGGCTAGGATTTGTAACCCTAGGTTCTCGGACAAAGGTAACCCCTTTATCTCTGATATTACTATTCATCCAACCTAACTTTAAGGGGCATCCTACAGAATGCTCTGCTAGAATCATACTCGTCGATTAGGAAGAGAGGTGTGAGACAATGCGTGAGAGATAGGCGTAAAGATAATGTGCGTACATGATACACGTAGGCAGGTCCATGTATATAGAAAGGGTCGATGAGGATTGTGTGTGTGTATGTTTGCGAGAGGAAGAATGCTTGTGATAAAGGTTAGTGGAAACAGTTGTAAATGGTTACGAGAGGGAGGGAGGGTTATATCTAGAGCATGTGTGCGAGAACGACACCTCAGGAGAGAGTGTGTGAGCATGTGTGAGAGACCACCGTTGGAGAGTGAAACTACACGTAAAAGACTGCTCTACACATTGATTAAAGATATAAATTGTATCCAAATATTAGGATGGGATCATGATATTTGCAATTCGCGTAAGGAGCGGTCATTGGTCCATCAGATATCTAGATTCTATTGAATTTGAGCATGTCTATGTTATTATTCGACACAATTGATCCACATAGTTAGTATTTTGAACTCCAGACAATGCATCTCTTTAGCAATCGAATATAAACGTGAGTATAGTTCATGTTGTGTGTGTAAAGCACATTATACATACGAAAGTTACACAATGGCCATTATAAATAGTTACCTATGAACTAGCATACATTTGAATTCAACTTAAGGTGGTTTAAAAAAATCGAATTCAACATGAAGTCCATTAAATTATTTGAATTTGATATCATGGCATTTGTAAACCATACCTAAATTATGGGGGCACCAATCTTTGCTCTAATTTTGTACATAATAGCATATGTAGTCGTGTACAAAATAGATTCAAATTTAGCTCCTCCATTCCAAAATAATTGTAGTTATAGGATTTTCAAGTGTCAAAATTTCAAAAAGAAGCGGATAATTTAATGAGGTTTTCAAACATACAAGGTCAAATATAATGTTGTCTATTTAGGTCAACCCTCATAGTTCAAGAGTACTCTAAACGTGAATGCTTGTGTTTGAAAATTTCGAACGAAGCGCCAAAAGAGCCTCTACTCGCCCAAAACCGCGTGAGACCAATGTTTGGTAGTACAAGGAAATTACTTTTCTAATAACTCCGACCTGTGAAACCTACCAGCCCGACGTCCAAAGGTCTAAACTGGGGTAGGTTTGTAGCTTCATCTAGACGCCACACAACCGCATCCGAAAAACATTCATACACAATGGCCGCCTAAGAACACATGCGCGCGGCCGAAATCGCTCCCGCCCGCTATTTGGGACACCTGGGATTACCATCCTACCCCCGACCCGCAGTAGGTCCAAAATTTAAGAGGGGCACGAAGTACTTTCCCCAAATTTCAAACAAGCGCGTCCCATCTTCTCTTCAAAAAAGCCAAAAACAAGCGCGTCCCAGACCGAAACATGGCCCCCCCACCCGTCCGATTCCCCATTCGTACTCCGTGGGCGCCAAAACTACCTCTCCACCAGCCGCGAAACCCCGGCGTCCTCCATCCGCCACCCCATCCCACCCATCAACCGCCGCCCTCCTCCATCACACCGGAGCCGATACCCCGACGTTGTCGTGCACCGCAACCTCAACCGCAATGCCCTCCATGGCTAGTAGTTGAAGCCGAGGCCGAGCCGTCCGTACCCGAGCCAGTTCAACCACGCCATCCTGCGCCTCACCGCTGCCGCTCCAACTTCACCACCCTCCACCGCACCAGAGCTGTTCCTGCTACGCCATCCTTCGCTGCCTTGGATCTGCTTCCCCTCCACCGACATACGGCCATGGCAACACAGTCAACAATTTGGCCATGGGTTCGTCCAAGCCTGCACCCTCCAGAACATCGGTTTCCCTGGTAAAAAGAAGAAGATCGGTGCGACATGTGGAGGTGACCACACCGACAACCGAAAAAGGTACTCCTCTTCCCTTGTTCGTGCAAATCTTACGTCTCTGCTTGCACGGTATTCATCCCACAGAAGACACTAGTTGACCGCTTCTTCTTGATGCTAGATGTTCCTAGTAACTTGCGATGCACAAGGTTTCTCCTCATATACTATTTCACCTCAGCTAGAGGTCCGTCGCCCCCTTGAATTTCAATTTTTGGCCAGTTGATTCCCAATTAATGGAAGCATTCCCCGGCGTAATAGGCGCTAGTACGCCTATTACGCCGGGGAAGCAGCGCCTTGGTGTTTATCTTAGGGGCGTGTGCGGCCTAGAGCTACTGGCGCCCGATCTGGATGTCGGCCGGGATTAAAGGGATGGCCTGGGGGCGCTGCCAAGCACGACGATGGTGTGAGGTCGATGGGAGGGCGGGGCGGCGGAGGCAGGGGTCTGGGCCGGTGGTCGCTGGCGGTTCGAGAAAGATCATCAACAGTGACTAGCGGGAGGTAGAGGAAGGCCATCTGCCCATTCCTTATAGATCGGAAATTCATTAAAAAAATCAACTGACCTATTTATTTTCAGCCGACTGTTATCTTAGATATGACCACACGTGGTGGTGTGCTGGAGGAGTACCTGCATTTCCTGTGCTCATATATTACAAAATCATATTGAGTAGAATCTAATTTTGTTTGCCATGCAATGTGTAGAGCTATCATATGTCTCCTATCATTTATTTTTCAGCCACCTACTATCTGCTACTTTTACAGTGCATCAGTTCTGCACACACTTCACCCTTACTCTCACTATTGTGTTTTTATGCAAGGGTATTTCAGACTCTGCTGTTGTGAGAGAAGCCAAAAAGAAAAGAGAGAAGTCGCTCCAGCTTTGTATGCGGGTAGGAAAGACACGTTATAGCGCTATAAAGGGTGCAGTGTCAGCAGATGGAGACGGTAAACGTAGCTTTGGAGTTGATGACCTCGCTCGCAATGAACTGCCATCCCATGTGCTTGCTTTAACTTCGCGGTGTCATATGTGGTTGCATATTCCATATGGTGTCTACCTTGTATTCGAAAGGCCGAAGTCGGTAAGATAAGGAAAGATATTTTTTTACATGAACCACCATCCTATGAGCACCAGAAGACAAATAGCTAGTCAGGGCACTTGCCGAGCCAGTGACTAGCTCAGAAAAGATAGGCATCACCTGGAAGTTGACTAAAAAGCTGTGATGGTGGCAAAGCAGCCCTCCTCCCACCAGGCTCTCAGGTCCTAGATGATCATGCTCACCACTCCAGCCGGATGTCTAGCTTGTATTGCTTCCAATTTGGTTAAATTGCATCTGCTTAGCTTACACATAATACCTTTGAATATGACATGCCTTTCTGTTTTTGGTACATACTAGTATATCTGTGTATTAACCATGTTCTTACATCAAACTAATGTTCTTGTGTATCCCTCATCAATCACTTATGACGAGGCAGGCAGGCAAGGGTACTACTCCTCATTTAAAGAATGCATCGTCAGCCTCCCGATATGATTCTCAAGAAACAGAAATGCTAGATGAAGATAGTGAACGTAGCTCTATAGTTGATTACAACATTTCCCCTACATTAGCATCGCAGGTGCTTGCTCTAATTTGGCAGCATGATATGTGGTTGCATGTTGCATATGGTGTCTAGATTGTAATTCTTCCAATCTGGTTAAACTACATGTGCTAGTCTGCTTAGCTTATACGTTATACCTATTAATGTGACATGCCTTCCTGTATTTAGTACATAGTACATCTGTCTATTAAGCATGTCCTTACATAAAACTATTGTTTTTTTGTATCTCGCATGAATCAACATGACGAGACACCTTTAGTATATGCAGTGCGATATTAGTTGCATCTTTCATATGATTTATAGCATGCGCTGCTTCTAATTTGTTGAAATTCCATTTATGATGGGACGCTTTTAACTTGGAAGAGTCATATTGGTTGCATCTTTCATGTGGTGTCTAGCTTGCATTGCTTCTTATTTGCTGGAATGGTTTCTATTTAGTTTACACAAACAGTTGTGAACATGCAATGCCGTCCTATTTTTCGTACATATTCCATCCTGGTATCATGTGTTTGCGTTACATCAAAGTAGTGATTGTCAGTATCATGCATGAATGAGTTCTGAAGAGAGAATTTTATTGCTTTTTCTTGTCGGTTTTACTTGACAATTCAAAATCAATAAAGCGGAAGGAAGTTAGCAAGGCAGCGGATAAAGGTGCTCCTTCCGAACAGAGGGCCTCTACAGTTTCTACTCCTCCACACCCCAAGATGATTTCCAAGACAACACATGCATAGACACTCAACAAAGCTGTGTTTATGATGAGCACATCTCCCCTAGTGCAGCATCACCGGTGCTCCCTCTAACTTGGCACTATTATATGTGGTTGCATGTTATGTGTGATGTCTAGCTTGTATTGCTTCTAATTTTGTTGAATTCCATCTGCTTACTTTACACATTATACTTGAATAAGACACGTGTTCCTGTTTCTAGAACATACAATATCTGTCTATCACACCATGTTCTTACATCAAATTACTATTGTTGTGTAACCTGCAACAATCACTTATCATAAGACACGTTTGACTTCGAAGTGTGATATAGGTTACATCTCACATTCTTTTCTAGCTTGCACTACTAATTTGTTGAAATGGCACTTATGACGAGACAATTTTAACTTGGTAGAGTGATATTCGTTGCATCTTTCATATGGTGTCTAGCTTTCATTGCTTCTAGTTTGTTGAAATGCCTTCTCCTTAGTTTACACATAATAAACTGTGAATATGCAATGGCACTAATGACGAGAGACCTCTAACATGGCAGTGTGATGTTGTTTGCATCTTGCATATGATTTATTTCTTGTACTGCTTCACATTTGTTTAAACGCCATTTATGATGAGACACTGTTAACTTGGCAGAGCGATATTTGTAGCATCTTTCATATGGTGTCTACCTTCCATTGCATTGCTTCTAATTTGGTGAAATGTCTTCTTCTTAGTTTACACATCATAGTTCTGGTTATCTCTCCCGTCCTATTTTTCATACATATTACATCCTCCTATCATGTGGTTGTCTAACATCAAAGTTCAGTTCGTCTGCATCACACATCAATTTGTTTGAAGAACTAAATTGTTATTCGTTTTTCTTGTCGGCTTGACTTAACATGGCACAGAGAAAGAGGAAGAAACACAGAATGGCAGGGAATGAGAAGCGGATGAATCTTGCAGATTCTGCTGGTATTGATGGTGCAATAGAAGGTCAAAGTCCAGTGGAAAATTCTACAAACACGTCATCCCATGCTACACGAGTTGCAAAAAAAGCCAAACAGAAACAAACACCTACCACAATACTACCAGTTGCGCGACTTACTCGTGCGTCAACTGAGCTAGCAGCACGTTCCCAAGCTCCCTTGCCACCTGACACTACTTCCCAAGCACTCTTGGCAGAAGACGAGTTGGCAATATCAGATGAACCTTGTGAGCTTCAACAGCAAGAAGGTAGTTGCTGGAGTCAAGTTACAGTTGCATGCTTCTTTATATGTAGTCTCACAGTTTGATGTACACTAACACTTCATATGTTCGTTGTTGGACTAGCACCTAGGCGCAAGAGGAAACAAACATTAGGGATAATGCTTGATAGGTTAACTAAATCTAGAGGAGGAAGAATGGAGATCCGTTTTGAGGCAGGTTTGAAAAGGCCACGTGATGCTACAGAGTCAGCCAAGTTAGTATCAGAGGCAGCGGTTGCCGTTAGGTGTCATGTACGTATCCTCCCAACATGGATTCAGTACAGGAATGACAAAGACGAAACCAAGTTCAACACCTTCCTCGACCATTTATATGTAAGTATGGTTATGTATGGAAAATAGTAATATCGTCTTGCTCTGTCCCATACTTTCTAGGTTGCTGATAATGAGACTCCCATAATTTTCAACAGATGAGGTTCAAGTTGGATAGCCAAGATGATGCAACCAGACAAGCTTGCACCCATGTTTTCAAGTCTAGTCTGTGACAATATCGGTATAACTTGAGGAAAACTCACTTTGAAGGAAAGGCTAATAGTGAACTTTCCCAAACATCTCCAGTGGAAAATATATCGGATGAAGACTGGAGGGGCCTTGTTAAACACTAGTCTGATCCGAAGTATCAGGTACATTATATATGTGATCAGATCACATGTTGAAGTCCTATTTATGCATGTGCCACACAAATCTATCTTCTTGTAGGTGAACTATTCAAAGAATAAGGCCAACCATACGAAAGTGAAATTCCAACAGACGGCAAGATCTCGTAGCTATATTGCACACTGCAAGGCTCTTGTAATTAGCTCCTGTTTCACTCTTGTCGCTGTACCATATTATCAGATCTATATTGACTTGTTCGAAATGCAGAGGAAAGCCCGCAAGGACCAAAAAGTACCTGAACCAAATGCTGTGGAAATCTTCAAGGACTGTCACACCAGCAAAAAGAAGGGCATGACTACACTAGTCAAAGCCGCTGTTGTAAGTCCTTAATCCTCATGCCTTTTAACTACTACTTACTCTGACTTGTGCCTTGAACTGCATGGTTTGTAGCCAATGTCTATTAATATTTTCAATTTTATACACAATTTTCTTAGCATATCATTGCACCTTACAAGGTTTAAAAGAGAGGAGTGATGTTCCTTTGATCTTGACCCGTAATCTAGTTCCGTGCTGGACTTGCCCACACAACATTACAATTGCCTGTTTGTTTGTTCTTAGTTGTTTTGTGATATGAATGATGTCATACTATGCTTACCGTATTATAAACTTCGTCTCTTTATCCTTAGCCCTCAATACAATGTGAAGAAATAGACAATACGTTAACGATGGTACATGGTCATATGTTTGGAACCTGGTTTTATTATGTACTTTGCAATAAAATACAACTAATATTTTACATGGGTTCACTAGAATAAGTTCTGTATATAGACCAAAGCTATTTTGTTTGGTTTTGCTGCCTCCTTAATATCTTCTGTTCTGGTACTACTAATGTAAAACCTCAACTTTTCAGCGAGCTATGGAAAAAATGGTGGAACCGCCACCTTCTAAAGGTGGCGAGGCAACTATAACCGCAATGTCAGCTCTTGCTGCAGTGGGTCAGTACCTGTCCACTAATAGTGCCAAAAGCATGTTTCTGCGTAATACTGGGTTGGTTGTTAAGGCAATATCATCCAAACTGCCTCATGATCAAGATATGCAAGCTCAAAGCAATGTTGTATCTGCACTCCAGACACAAGTCCATTCCCTAACAGAGACCCTTTGTGAAACAAGGAGAAACATTGCTCAATGTCGTCAAGATATGCATGGTTTTGAAACCAGACTATCAGACATTTGCTATGTTGTTCAGGAGCCTAGGGGAAATGAAGGCGAGGGTTATGGTGCTCCATTGGACAATACAACGTGAACACGTAACAGTCAGGTCAAATGAACTGAGCTTCTGAACTTCTGGTGGTGCATTTATCTGCTAGACTATTAAGTTTTATGCCAACCTTCCTTTTGTTATATAGTTGTAATTTGTTTTGGTGCGATACAAAATTATTTCTTAACATGCAACACCGGCTGAAGAAAACATCAAGTCATTTTTGTATAGTGTAGGGTGTTCCCTATATTTGCACTGGTGGCGATCTTTGATGCCGAGTGGATGTAATCTGTGTAATCGCCTTAATAGCCTAGCGTTAGTTTCAACCTTATTTATTTCCTAGTCTTCTTTTCCCCTGGTTTGCTAGTGGCCGCAACTACCATGGGCCATATACGGGCCGTAGGATCCATGGGTCTCCTACGTGCCGTCGATAAATGGGCCTGTAATCGGTGGGCCTCGGGCCGTCGGATAAATGGGTCTATATGGGCCGTAATCGGGCGTAATTGGTATCGGCCCAGCATGGTAACAGGCCGTTAACAGGCCGTAGGCCAGCAAAGGCTTAATTCTGTCACAGGCATAACGGGTCGTTAATGGGCCAGAATATAGGACGGGCTGGAAACAGCGCAACGGGTTAACAGGCCAGAAACGGGCCGACTCTTGCCATGGGCTGAATTTGGCCCATTAGGGTAATAGGCCAGCAACGGGCCGACTCTTGCCATGGGCCGAATTTGGCCCATTAGGGGAACATGCCAATAACGGGCCGACTCTTGCCATGGGCCGAATTTGGCCCATTAGGGGAACAGGCCAGTAACGGGCCGGAAGTAATCGAGGGCCAAAAAGGAGCCCAAGAACGTATGGGTCGTCAATAGGCCGAAAGCTAACACGGGCTGGAAATGGCCCATGTAAATCATGGGACATTAACGGGTATAAAGAAAATTACTGTTCATTATGGGCTAGAGTCACCGTGGGCCTGTAAAGGGCAGAAAGATACGAAGGCCTCATATGGGCCAAAAGACGTCGTGGGCCATACATGGGCCGAAAGTGAAATGGGCTGGTGTTATATTCGACGGCCGACATGACGTTGTTGGGACGATTTCCTTTAGGGCCTAACGGGCCGTGAGTTAACGGGCCGTAAAATGGGCTATTTGCAAAGAGACCGTTAACAGGCTTTTCATGGGCCAGCCCGTTAACTTTTGACCAATTCAAACGGGCCGGCTTTGTAAGCTAAATGGGCTAGTGGTGGGCCGTGGCATGTGTCGACATATCATAGGTGCCTATCTGACCCACTAACGAGCTGACATGTGTTTCGTCCGGCCAATAAGAATTTTACACGTGGAAATTTCCCATTGATCGGGGCTGTTAATGGGTTATCGGATCCAAAGCCCGACCCGATAGCTTAACGGCGTTCCGTTACGGTGGATGCCACGTGTCGGTCACCCTTGATGAAAGCACTTCTGTGACGCGCGATTTATCATCATGGAAGTGGACACTTCCGTGATGATAATTTTGTTAATGTCATGGAACACTTCTACGACATCACATGTATGACTATCTTGATTCTGTCATAAATTTGTCATGGATGTACATGCATGACAAAAACGTGACCTACTGTGACAAACACGTATCATCACGGAAGTGTATTTTTTTTGTAGTGCAAGCAGTCTCACAACCCGGCAAGCATCCATGACAAAGCGACCGTACCAACTGGACAGTCGTCGAAGCGCCCTCGGACGTCTTCTCCAGTGCCGACTGAGAGGACAGCGAAGCAACCGAAAGCTGCACCGTCTCCAGCGCCAACTGAAAAGGCGCCAAAACAACTAAAAGCTGCATAGTCAAAACCGCCGAAGGCCTTGCCCAAGATCAAAGTGGCCATTCCTACTGTTTCCGGGTAATAATCAGACCTGATTTCTTGGTTTAGTACGAGTCGAATTTTGGTCGACCCACCATGATATGCATGACCGACTAAATCTTGAAATTTGCAGTGTTGCTACCTCCGGGACTTCCACCCACAAGTATGAAGATGAAGAAATGGAAGACATAGTCACTTCCAACCGGGTATAACTTCTCGTAATCCTGTCTTTAGTTACTCGGTCGATTAAATTCTGACGATTAATCTGGAGTCGACTAATCTTTTTGCAGCTCCTCCAAATGTCATTGAACTTCTAGATGACGACGAGGATGTGCCGCTGAGGGCCAGGAGGAACAAAAAGGCATCAGCTGGCAAGACATTCCAATCGGTGCTGGCGGCAGAGCCAGCGGTTCAACTGCCTGAAGATGTGACTCGGGCTTCTGTTACTTTTGCTGATCCAGTATCGAGTGAATGCCCCACATCATCGACTGTGCCAGTGCTTGCTTCCACCGTCCAGCTTCATGCCTCGGAACTTCTAGCTGCTGCGTCTGGACCGTCAGTCCTATTCTTCACTACTCATAATGTTCCGGAAAGCCAGGCGGACGCTGCTGCAGAAGCCATTCGCCAAGCTGGCCTAATGATGGAGCAAGTGAAGGCGGTGCACGAAAACAGTCAGGCTTCTTATGACGCTAGCGCGTCCCTTCGAGCCAATGTCTAGGTTAGTTGGCTTCCGACTGAACTTGTTCTGTTAGGATATGCTACCTGAAAACTTTTCTCCGTGCAATCTCTTGTTATCCTGCACTTCGCATTTGCGCACCCAGTGGGTGTTTGGCATCTTTGTTGTTTTCACTCTTCCACTCGGTCTGGGCGGACCATGTCGAGCGGAATCTGAAACCAGTGGAGGCACGCTAAGTGCACCCACTGGGTGTAGTCCCCGAGACCGTAGTCGACTGCTGGCAGTCGGTTGGGCTCTGAGTATTTCTTTCTCTTTTTTTCTCTTCCACTGGGTCTGGGTGGACCATGTCAAGTGGAATCTGAATCAGTGGGGGCACGATAAGTGCACCCACTGGGTGTAGTCCCCAAGACTACTGTAGAATGTTTGATTCTGCAGCAGTCTTAAAATTTTATTCACTCGGAAGCAAATAATCATTGATCTTGTCCATTGACATGTCTTTTGCTCATTGTCGAAATCATGTGGGCTTATCTCCAAGTTCATTGAATTCGAGGAAAAACAGAGACAACTCAACCTTGACTTGGAGCTGGCCCATTAGAACTTGAAAAAGGCTAAAGATGAAGTGGCTGGTACGGAAGGTAACGACCCGTCGACTATTTATTTTGACTTTAGTTATTTATTCGTTCTTCTGTCTGACCCAAGTGTATATCTTGCAGAGAAAATGAGGCTGGCTCTGGCGAAGAAGGACATCGATCTTGCAGCTGCGCAAAAGGAGGATCAGGAGAAGACTGCACTTGCTGACAAAAAGCTGGCTTCGGTCGGCGCGTTAGAGGAAGAAATCACCAAGCTGAAGATGTCTCTTACCATGTCCAACCGAGAGGCGACTCATCTGAAGAAGGACAAGGTGACTCTGAACGAGCAACTAGAAAGCATGTCTCATAGGAGAAACGACCTGGAAGCTTATCTGAAAGCACTCGCCAAGAAGCTCTTCGTTATGCTCGAAGGTACTTTTCTTTATCTGACTGATTCAATGTTTGCAAGTCATCATGAACTGGTCGACTCATTAACTCCTTGAATTTGCAGAGTTCTGCCAAAACTTTGAAGAGGAAACCTGGCGGATCGAGACAGGCTTGGACCCTATCCTTTCTCCAGTCGGCGATGAGGCTGCCATGAACATGCTCCGACTGGAATCTCGTGTTGCCAGCACTACAAGCTATCTTGCTCGCCTGAAGGTGGCAGTGTCGCGCATTGATACATCACTCTGGCCAAGGGCAATGTTTCAAAATGACCTCGAGTCTCTGATGACTCGACTCAATGAGGTTCCTGGTCGAGTGCAGGAATGGAAGAAGTCTTCTGCCCGATGCGGTACTGATGTGGCTCTGTCGCTGGTTAGGGTCCACAGCAAAGAAGCTCCAGAAGAGAAGCTGGCGGCGATCAAGGTTGCCAACACCACAAGGCATGACTTCCAATCCTTCATGGAAACCTTCATCGCTGATGCCACTCGGATCGCTGACGGAATTGACCTGGACGAGTTCATCGAGCCTGCAAGCCCTCCTCCTGTGGAGTGAACAAACTTTATACCTCGCCTTAAATTTGCCTCGGAATGCCGAGTGATTTTGTAACCGTTAAACTCCTTTGGGCCTGATGCCCGAGTACTTTTATCTTTGTTCTGGAACTTTAAGATTTATTCGAACTTGGTTTATCTTCTGAATGTTCTTGCGTTTGCCTTCGAGTGGAACTTGTTCTTCACTAGGAATATTCTTTGTACTTGAGATGCAATTCTGAGGAGGATGTCCCAGTCGACCTGCAGTTCGTCGTCCTTGCGTATGAGGATGGAGCGCACGTGGTATTTGTGGTGTAGCTCCAAACAGAAGGTTGCAGTCGACCTGCACCTCATCGTCCTTGCAGATGAGGATGGAGCGCACATTGTATTTGTGGCGCAGCTCCGAAGAGAAGGTTGCAGTCGACCTGCACCTCATCGTCCTTACGGATGAGGATGGAGCGCACATTGTATTTGTGGCGCAGCTCCAAAGAGAAGGTTGAAGTCGACCTGCACCTCATCATTGTCGGATTTCGGGTTCCGGCAGACCCTTGAGGTTCAAACACTGCGGTGCGCGCGGAGATTTTGCCTTCTACCTACCTGCGCCCCTCCGCCTCGCTAAGATCTAAGCTATGGAAAGAACATCACAAGAGACACATGGTTTATACTGGTTCGGGCCACCGTTGTGGTGTAATACCCTACTCGAGTATGTGGTGTGGTGGATTGCCTCTTGGGCTGATGATGATGAGCAATACAAGGAAGAACAGCCTCGCGAGGGTCTGTTCTTGGCTGAGGGGATGAACTGCTAGGAGGAGTTCAGTCACCCTTCTCTCTCTCTCTCTTCTCGATTCTCTCTCCGATCTCGATTTCCATCATCCTACCCTATGGATGGCTAGTCCTATTTATAGGCAAAGGCCCTGGGCCTCTTCCCAAATATTGAGCGGGAAGGGTGCCAACAATTGGCCATTTTGAAGGGGAACATCTGGTACACTTATCCTGACTAAAGTTGGTCCTCGCCTGCCAAAGGCTCTAGTGGTGACACTGGCTTGGGCTCCATAATGACTTCCTCCCTGCCGTTGGACTGGTCTTGGTCTCGTTGCACCGAAACAGGTGCCTTTGCCAGATGCTCTCGCCTGCGCTTGCTCCCTTTGCACCAAAGAGGAAAGGAGGACACTGCGCGGGCTGGCGCCCGCCTGGCACCCTTGGTCGTCATGGCTTGCATCACGGGCACCTCGTGAGGTACCCCGCCTTGATCTCTCCGCCTCCTCGCGAGCCAGCCTGATGATGCCGTGCCTAAGGAAGCTCCGTGTCGTCCGCCTCGCGAGGCTTGGCCCCTCGCGAGGGTCTTGGGTCTGTGTTGATGAAGATGGGCCATGCTGGGCCCCCCTTTGAGCCACGCCGCAGCCCGCAGGCAGGCAAGTCTGGGGACCCCCGTTCCCAGAACACCGACAGTAGCCCCCGGGCCCAAGGCGCGCCCGGACTTGGCCGTGCAGGGAGGCGAAAGGGGAAGGGAGAAGCGCCGCGTGACTCAGGCGCGACCCAGGCACAGCCCCCATGACTCAGGCGCGACCTGGCATACCAGCAACGGCCGAGACTCGCTCGAGGGCCGGGACCCGAGGACGTAGAGCAGAAAGGGGAGCAAAGGCGAGAGGGGAGGGACACGTGAGGACCTCGCCGAGCAACCTCATGCCTGCCGATGGACGGACTCGGCGACACACCAGAGAGAGGTCCCTGATTCTCGAGATAAGTCACCACCCGGAAGCACCAGCTACCGTGGCACCATCCCCGCACCTAATGCAATCCCGTGTTAGCGACGCCGCTCTGCTTTCTCACCGAACGACGGCTACTTGAGCGCCGAAGGGGACCTCCTGAGCATCGCGACTCCGGGGCTCTTACCGGACCCCGGGTGGCTCACCTCCTGGCCTTGACCACGGCATCGCGACCTGGCATACCAGGAACGGCTGAAGCCGCCTTGGGACTGGGACCTGTCGGCGCAGAGCACCAAGCCCTCGTGAGGTTCGAAAGGGAGAATTGAGCTAAGACGGAATGAGCAAGTCGCACAATTCTATGACAAGGGTTATATTAACAAAACAGGATCACAGGCACCTTACAAGCCCCCATGGGACGCATCTTTGATTCCTCGCAGGGAATAGATCCTAAAAGGACGCTAACTACACGCGCCCCTACAAAAGACGCCATCATCAACAGTGGGCCGTCAAGCACCGGCGGCAACCCCATCCAGATCAGAGTCGGCGACGGCCTGACGAGCCCGCCCTGTTCCAGGAGCGGCGCCGGCTCGGGGGCTCGTAGCTGTTGTCGCTCGTCTCCGGAGTTGCGAAGAGCTCGCCGGAGTCGCTGGAACCTCCGCCGCCTCCGCCGCCCGAGGAGCCGCCAAGGGAGCGGTCGGCGGGCCCAGTCCTCGCCGTAGCAGGGTCCCGACCACCTCTCCCGGGGCAGCACTCCAGCCGGCGCCCGTTCGCATCGAAGACCTTGAAGAACATCACCGAAGCACCGTCGTACTCCAAGTGGATCGCGAAGGCGCCTCTTGTCCTGCAAACCCGGGCGATTTCGCTCCAGCCTCGAGTCATGAAGACCTCGCCCGGGGCGACGACCGCGACCTCTGCCTCAGTCGCGAGGGTGCTGCAGCCAAAGCTCCAGGAGTTCTCCCTACGGGATGATGGAGGCGAAGAAGGGAGGAAGGCGAATCCAAGACTGAGGAGGCATGGCGGCGTGGAGCACGAACTCTCGGGAGGAGCCCTCGGTGTGGACCCCAGGGGGGACGACCCACACCTTCGTGACCCGTCAGCGCCGACGGCGGCGCCGCCCGTGGCGGTCGGCATCGACTCCTTCAGAGCCCTCGATGTGGGCATACAAGGGAAGCGGGAACCCCGGCGGTGGCCGCTCGCACCAGGGCCTCGACACCACCTGATGGGCCCCCTCGTCCCGGTCGCGGAGGGCGAGCCGTTTCTTCGGCGGGAGCGGGTCTGGTTCCTCTCGGGGAGCCTTTCCCTTCTCTGCCGTCGAGAACCGGCGGATCGGAGCCATCACAGCAAGACGGAGCAAGGACCGGGAAGAAGGAGAAGCAAGAAGGGATGGACTGGAAGGGCGCGCACCGTTCCGTACTTATGGCCGGCGAAGGCCAACTGCCGACCTCCACGATCACAGGTAATCATGACCCGCTTCGCATGCAGGGCCTTGTCCAATCCGTGCAGTTGCTGAGGCGCTGTGGGGAAGTGGAGACGCCCACGTCCAATCAACTGCCACACGGCGCCCAAGGCCGCATGCTATTAGGGCCCGCGACGCTTCGCCCTTGCCCTTTCGCCTCCCTGAATGGCCAAGTCCGGGCGCGCCTTGGGCCCGGGGGCTACTATCGGCGTTCTGGGAATGGGGGTCCCCAGACTTGCCTACCTGCGGCCTGTGGCGTGGCTCAAAGGGGGGCCCAACACGGCCCATCTTCATCAACACAGACCCAAGACCCTCGCGAGTGGCCAAGCCTCACGGGGCAGACGACACGGAGCTTCCTCAGGCACAACCTCCTCAGGCTGGCTTGCGAGGAGGCGGAGAGATCAAGGCAGGGTACCTCACGAGGTGCCCGTGATGCAAGCCATGACAACCAAGGGTGCTAGGCGGGCGCCAGCCCGCACAGTGTCCTCCTTTCCTCTTTGGTGCAAAGGGAGCAAGCGCAGGCGAGAGCATCAAGCAAAGGCACCCATTTCGGTGCAACGAGACCAAGACCAGTCCAATGGTAGGGAGGAAGTCATTGTGGAGCCCAAGCCAGCGTCACCACCAGAGCCTTTGGCAGGCGAGGACCAACTTTAGTCAGGATAAGTGTACCAGATGTTCCCCTTCAAAATGGCCAATTGTTGGCGCCCTTCCCGCTCAATATTTGGGAAGAGGCCCAGGGCCTTTGCCTATAAATAGGACTAGCCACCCCCGGGTAGGAGGATGGGAATTAAGAAGGGAGAATCTAGAAGCCAAGAGAGAAACTAGCTAGGATGGAAAATCAGAGAGGGATCGAGATGGAAATCAGAGAGAGAATCAAGAAGAGAGAGAGAGAGAAGGGTGACTGAACTCGTCCTAGCAGTTCATCCCCTCAGCCAAGAATAGACCCTCACGAGGCTATTCTTCCTTGTATTGCTCATCATCATCAGCCCAAGAGGCAATCCACCACACCACACACTAGAGTAGGGTATTACAACACAACGGTGGCCCGAACCAGTATAAACCCTGTGTCTCTTGTGTTGTTCTTTCCATAGCTTAGATCTTAGCGAGGCGGAGGGGTGCAGGTAGGTAGAAGGCGAAATCTCCGCACGCACCCCAGTGTTCGAACCTCAAGGGTCTGCCGGAATCCGAAATCCGATAGGCAGCACCGCTGCCAGTCCGGTGCCGACAGCTTCGCTGGCGTTGGAGTAGCCTTGGAGCCCACGGGCGCGTAGAGCCCCCGCGCGGGCCGCCCTGGGCTTGAGATGGGAGCTGGGTGCAGAAGGGGTGAGCCCCCGAGGTGGCGAAGCCCAGGAGCTCTGCCACCCGCTCCAGCAGCACGTCGCGGCCGCCCTCCAGCAGCCTGCACTTCAGCAGCTCTCGGGCCATCGTGAGCGCGGCCCTCGATTTCGCCTGCTCTCGGCGGGTGTACGGTATCGTGGTCGCGGCGTGATTGGAGGCCGTTGCTGCCGACCGCGCCTGCCCCGGTGTGAGAGCTGTCGAAGCCTGTCCGCGTCGCCCGCGGCCCGCAGCGCCCTGCGGACCGCGAGCTGCCTGGGGCATGGGGTCGCCCGAGGCGAGCGGCTCTGCGCTGGCGGGCCACACCGCCCAAGGATCTGGGTTGCCCGCCTGGTCGCCGGACATGGTGATGACGACGCGACGGGACACGAAGTGGTAGAAGGTGGATTCTGGCGCACTTCTACCTGGCGCGCCAAATGTCAGATTTTGGGTTCCGGCAGACCCTTGAGGTTCGAACACTGGGGTGCGCGCGGAGATTTCGCCTTCTACCTACCTGCGCCCCTCCGCCTCACTAAGATCTAAGCTATGGAAAGAACAACACAAGAGACACAGGGTTTATACTGGTTCGGGCCACCATTGTGGTGTAATACCCTACTCCAGTGTGTGGTGTGGTGGATTGCCTCTTGGGCTGATGATGATGAGCAATATAAGGAAGAACAGCCTCGCGAGGGTCTGTTCTTGGCTGAGGGGATGAACTGCTAGGAGGAGTTCAGTCACCCTTCTCTCTCTCTCTTCTCGATTCTCTCTCCGATCTTGATTTCCATCATCCTACCCTATGGGTGGCTAGTCCTATTTATACGCAAAGGCCCTGGGCCTCTTCCCAAATATTGAGCGGGAAGGGCGCCAACAATTGGCCATTTTGAAGGGGAACATCTGGTACACTTATCCTGACTAAAGTTGGTCCTTGCCTGCCAAAGGCTATGGTGGTGATGCTGGCTTGGGCTCCACAATGACTTCCTCCCTGCCGTTGGACTGGTCTTGGTCTCGTTGCACCGAAACGGGTGCCTTTGCCCGATGCTCTCGCCTGCGCTTGCTCCCTTTGCACCAAAGAGGAAAGGAGGACACTGCGCGGGCTGGCGCCCGCCTGGCACCCTTCGTCGTCATGGCTTGCGTCACGAGCACCTTGTGAGGTACCCCGCCTTGATCTCTCCGCCTCCTCGCGAGCCAGCCTGATGAGGCCGTGCCTGAGGAAGCTCTATGTCGTTCGCCCCGCGAGGCTTGGCCCCTCGCGAGGGTCTTGGGTCTGTGTTGATGAAGATGGGCCGTGCTAGGCCCCCCTTTGAGCCATGCCGTAGGCCGCAGGCAGGCAAGTCTGGGGGCCCCCGTTCCCAGAATGCCGACAATCGTCCTTGCGGATGAGGATGGAGTGCACATTGTATTTGTGGCGCAGCTCCGAAGAGAAGGTTGTAGTCGACCTGCACCACATCGTCCTTGCGGATGGGGATGTGTTTCAAACTTAGGCGAGTACTGGACTATAGCTAAGCCTCCGAGTGAGAGGGTTGCTCACCATCGGTAGGATTTTCTCAAACTTAGGCGAGCACTGGACTGCAGCTAAGCCCCTGAGTGAGAGGGTTGCTCACCACTCGGTAGGATTTTTCAAACTTAGGCGAGTACTGGACTACAGCTAAGCCCCCGAGTGAGAGGCTTGCTCACTACTCCGTAAGATTGTTTACACTTAGGCGAGTACTGGACTGCAGCTAAGCCTCGAGTGGAAGGATTGCTCACTACTCGGTAGGATTTTTTAAACTTAGGCGAGTACTGGATTGCAGCTAAGCCTCCGAGTGAGAGGTTTTCTCACCACTCGGTAGGATTTTTTAAACTTAGGCGAGTACTGGACTACAGCTAAGCCTCTGAGTGAGAGGGTTGCTCACCACTCGGTAGGATTTTTTAAACTTAGGCGAGTACTAGACTGTAGCTAAGCCCCCGAGTGAGAGGGTTGCCCACCACTCGGTAGGATTTTTTTAAACTTAGGCGAGTACTTGTAACGCCCCAAGACCGATGTGCCAGCTGTCGTTCAGTTATTCGCTGTTGTCGCCTTGTCATTTGCTTGCGTGTTGCATCTTATCATGTCATCATGTGCATTGCATCATCATATTTTCAAAACTTGCATTAGCCCGGGTTCTCCCAGTTCCGTCCGTTGTCCGTTCTGAGCCCAGACACACTTGCACGCGCCCGCGGCATGTCCAAAATATTATTTTATAAGTGGCCAGAAAATGTTCTCGGAATGGGTTGAGACTTGGCGTGCGGTGTTGTTATGTTGTTAGTAGGTCGCTTGCCAAGTTTCATCGCAATCGGAGTTCGTTTGACGCCCCAACGTTAAAATATAGCGGCATTAGTAGCCGGTCTAATGTCGGACGTTTTCATTCTCCGGAAACAGTCGCCGTGCCTCCCAATCTTCTCTCAGCTCGAGACCGTCTACATAGTCCACTACCTAACCTCAGGTCCTACCTAACCTCTCTTGTCAGCCCGCGTCCCTTCTCGCGCGCGTCCGAAAGTTGTCCCGGACCCGACCCGAGCTGTCGCCACCGCTGTGCCCAGATCAACCCCAAACATCTGCAAATCGTCACCATTTTCTCATTTGGTCTCCCTAAGCTTTTATTTCGCGAACGTCTGTTTAAGATCGAAGGGACCAAATGCCCCTATCCAAAAATCCACTTACTATATATAGACCCCTACCCATATCAGATCAAACCCTAAGATCCAGGAGGTTTGTCCCACCTCCGCCGCCACTCTTCAGTTCCCCCTCGGGATCCCTCCCGATGTCAGGACCCCGACTCAATAACACATCGATCTAGCATGTAACACCTCATATCACTTTGCGGCCTCACGCACGGTATTCCCACGGGTGTCGCCTTACCTTTGCCCAGAACCGTTTGCGTCTTTTGGCACACGTATATGATAGTGTCGCTAGCATCCATATGATAAGGAGCCCGGGCTGACATGGCTAGTCGTAAACCCAAAGTGGCACAAACTTACAGGGACAGGCATCCATGACCCAACATCGAACGTGTCGGTCAGCAGCGAGTGAACCCAGGCTGTATCACTGGGCTAGCAGGACTCCGGTGAACCGGGCTGTAGCGGGCTAACAGGACTCCGGTATTCATCGCGTGACATTTCCCTGAAGGGACAGACACAGGAACGAAGAAGGACACATGCCAGCCAGCCTAAGTGTTCCGGAGCAGTAGCAAGCTACCATGGCTCGGTGGAAACACTAGGAGACATTTCCCGGTAAGAGAGGCTACTAAGGATAAACAACGAGATAGTCAGATCCCACACATACCAAGCATTTCAATCATACACACAATATGCTCGATATGTGCAAATACAACAAGGCATCACAACATGACTCTACGACACAAGTAAGTATTCATTAGGCTCCGAGGAGCGGAATATTACAAACAGGGGTCTCATGACCCAACATTCAGAGCATACAAATCAAACACAAGCGGAAGCTATCATGTCTGAGTACAGACATCTATAAATGAAAAAGGCTGAGAAGCCTGACTAACTATCAGATCCTGCCGAGGGCACAAGATCGTAGCTGAGGTAACAAGCTAAACGTCGAAGTCCACGCGGTACTACTAGCGAGACTGAAGTCTCTCTGCAAAACATAAAATAGGCAAACGTGAGTACAAATGTACCCAGCAAGACTTACATCAGATCTATCTACATATGCATCATTATCAACAAAGGGGGTGGTGGAGTTTAACTGCAGCAAGCCAGCTTTGACTCGGTGGCTATCCTGAACTACGACTGCAAGTAACTCTTTTGAGGTGGTGCACACGAGTCCACATATTCACCATATCAATACACCACTATGGAACCGCTCCCGTCTCCCTACGAGAACGCCATCCATAGCACTCACGCTTATCTTGCGTATTTTAGAGTATCCACTTTCACTTGTCTATGAACTATGCAAGGGGTCCAAGTTTCCATATTTGAGGAATCCGGCTATTCGAATAGATAATGATAACCCTGCAGGGGTGTACTTCTTCACACACGCTCCCGCCACTTATCGCCCTGTACACGTCATGTACCTCGGCAACCTTCAAGCGGAAGCCGGGCGAGGGAGTCGGCCACGACCTGACTAACCAAACAAGTCTCTCGTCCAGGTTTATCACCTATTCGGGTTCCATCCGCAAGGAGATCCGGCCGGGGTGTCGCTCACGGCCCCAAACGATGTGAGCAGGGTTCCCAAGCCCACCATCCGGGTGCTACTTGGTACATCGGGCCACTGTGCCTAGTCTGTCCCAAGCCCACCTGTACCGGGTGCCACTTGGTAGACTACTAACACTACCTACAAACACCAGAAACCAGTTGCAACTCCTGGACAGAGATCATGTTGATTAATAAGTCGAGAGGGGTCGAGTTACCGGAACCCAATGTGTGGTAGTAACTGGTCATGGATCACAAACACAGAACTCAGTTCCTGAGGACGGCTGCAATGAGACAACCCACCATGTACTCCTACATGGCCTCTCACCGCTACCTTTACCAAATCGTGTTCACACACTTAGCTCACACACAGTAGGACATGTTCACACGCCTCTGATTCAGCCCCGATGAATCAGACCTGACTCAACTCTAAGCAGTAGCAGGCATGACAAACAAGCATAAATGAGTAGGCACATCAGGGCTCAAACAACTCCTACTCATGCTAGTGGGTTTCATCTATTTACTGTGGCAATGACAGGTCATGCAAAGGATAAAGGGGTTCAGCTACCGCAGCATGTAACAGTTGAATCGGTGTTGTCCTAATGCAGTAAAAGAGAGCAGGAGCGAGAGAGTGGGATTTTATCAGAATGAACAAGGAGGTTTTGCTTGCCTGGCACTTCTGAAGATAGCATTGAGTCTTCATCAGTGTCAACGATCACATCGTCGGAACATCGTCTACCGAGAGGGGACAGATACCGGCAAACAAGGAAGAACACAATCAATGCAATGCGACAATATGATGCATGTGTGACATGGCAATATGATGTGATTTGAGCTAATGCAACTAGCAGCAAGTTAAATGGAGTTGGTTTGAACCCTAGATTCAAATTCAAACTCCACATGTGATTATTTAAATGCTATTTAATTGAATTGTCCTAAAGAGCAGCTATAAGTTGTTCTAACATGCATGAAAATGGTACAGATGGATAGATTGGATTTTTCTGATAATTTTTCATATATAAATTATTTCATTCTGAGCTACGGTTGAATTTCTATGAATTTTTGAAGTTTAAATCATTTTCTGGAATTTCCTGAATTAAAATAAATCCAGAAAACCTATTACTGCGTCAGCATGACTTCACGGTGACGTCAGCAAGTCAACGGGCGTTGTCCAGGTCAAATCTGACCTGTGGGACCCTTTGGTCAGTGTCACAGTGCTAGTTATGTGACTATTTAACTCCTAACGAAAGTAATTAGCCCGCGGGGCCCGCTGTCAGTGTCAGCAGGGGGTAATTAGTTTAATTAATTCGATTAGTGTTAAACCTAATTAGCTAACAGGGCTGGGCCCCACCTGTCATAGACACAGGGGGGGTCCCGTCGTGGTCAAAGTGGGTCAAACCCACCGGCGACATGACGCCGGCGAGGCCCGAGACGGCGGCGAGAACCGGAAACGCGCTACAGGGCACGGGCGAGGCCGTGCTTGGGCTTGTTGGAGAGCCCTTGCTGGTGCGCATCGAACGGTGGTGGTGGCCGTGCCTGTGGTGGCCGGTACCGACGACGGCGAGCTCGTGAGCGGCGGCCGGAGTTCGGGTGCGGTCGGGTTCGGCGCTGCTGCTCACAAACGAGGGAGCTGAGGCGCTGGAGGGGCTCTACGGGTCGCGGCTAGCACAACGGGTGCACGCCCGTGACCAAATGGTCACCGGGATTTCGCCGGCGACGAGCCCGTGCGGCAGAGCGTCTCGGTTCCGGTAGAGGGGGCGGCTAGAGCTCGAAATCGGACATGGGGTTAGGGGGAAACGAAGCAGGGGCTCACGGGGATCATGCAGGGAGGGTCAGCGAGCTCGGGGAAGCGACGATGGTGGCGAATCGACGGTGAAGATCCTCGGCGGCCGGCGATGGAAACGGCGATGCCGGCGATGTTGTGGCGCGTCCGTAGTTCCATGGCTTGGTGGAGAGGATGAGGAAGACGTCCCGGAGCTCTTGGACAGGTCAGGGGAGCAAGGGGGTGGCTGTGGCCGCGGTAACGGTGTCGGCGGCGACGAGCTCCGCTCGGTGGGGAAGAGAGAGGGATCCAGGGGGAAAGTGAGGGTGAGGGAGCGAGCGAGGAGGGTCCAGGAGATGTCGTGGCGTTGCGGGAGACGTCCAGGGGAGGAGGAGGCAGCCAGGCAGGGAGGAGGTGGCCGGGGCGCGTGGCCGCGCGCGCCGAGCGCGTGCCCGTGTCCTTCCGGCGAGGGAGGAAGACGACAGGGGGTAGCGGTGGCGGGCTGGGCCGGCGAGCTGCAGTGCTGGGCCGGTTTGGCTACCAGGTGAGCGCCAGGTAAGTCCTTCTCTCTCTCTCTCTCTTATTTCTATTTAATTCTGTTTTCTATTTTCTGTAGTTTGTTTTGATTTAGTTTTAGACACTAAATCATTTTTATTGCTTCTGATAATTATGGTAGGGACTAGTAGGATTATTCCAAAGCCCTTCATCAAAGATCAGAATTATTGGACATATATTAATTAATTAAGAAATATATATCCAATGCAAATAGTTATTTATTTAATTCAAAGGCCCAAAATAATTAACTCTGAGATACCAAAAATATTGTTTTGAGTTTTACCTCTTTGCAATATTTTCAGAGACTAAGAGGAACATTTTCTTGGACTTCTTTGAGAAGATTTTAATGTTGATCATTTTTAGAAGGTTTCCGAGGCTTTGAAAATCCCTCAATTCAAATTTCATTTGAATTAAAACATGATGCTCACATGAGGTCTAGCCTAGTGCATAACAGGACCAGGGATGTGACAACTCACCCCCACTAAACAAAAATCTCGTCCCGAGATTCAAGCATAGGGTAAGATGAAGGGGGAACGCAAATAGTATAATCTTCACGATCTAGGTTGCACTTCAACTGAACGTTGATTCGTTCACCATCATTGTCTCGAAGTCTTGCTCTGAGAACTCCAACTATCATGACAACGAGAGGAAGGAAAGACCCTAAAAGAATCGTTCTTCTCGAAGGTCGAACAACTGAGGATCAACTCATGGGATGAGACATTGTCACATTTCTCGAGCTGAGACACGAAGCATACATCTGAGGAAATGGAGTGAGACAGATGACGAGGGCTCGCTAGGTAGACAACAATTCCAGACTTAAGAATGTGGTGATCGGTTGTCAACGTAGCGAGGAGTTGAATTGCCATGATACCATAACGATGCACCTTAGAGAAGGTGACTCGTAGAAATATCCCCTTAAGTGGCAAAAAGAATTACCTTTGATTCAGAGATCATTGAAACTCTTTAAACCAGCCTAAGGCAATTCTCGAGCGATCGTTTGGAGGGGGTCGGTAGAATGGCATACTCGGACTTGGGTGATGTGGATTACCTTGTTGAAGACAACGCAATGGATGAATTTGCTTACCACCGGAAATGGAAGAGACCCATGGTAGAATGGCACATTGGCGGTGCAAGCTGGGAACAAAATGCAAATGCTGGGAATGATTCTGGTAACTGGGGAAGAACCCAACAATAGAGAGTGAATTCACTGTTTGAAAAGGTCATAGCATTGCCGAGGAAACTGAGAGGAATCCCAGTTAGTGCCGATGATAACACGTAGCGCTTGTGCATGCTCTCAAGAACTTGAGCATTTCCACAATCATCAAGGTTTTACCAACATCCATGTCAAGGGTGCTGACAACACAACATACTACCATGATGACCAGCGATGGACGATGCAGATGCAAAGGAGGATAACACTTTCTCAGATTTCACCCTTGGCGGGGCCAAGGAAATAAAATCTGGATGATCGACCGAGAGACATTTAGCACTCCGCCTCTAATGTTCTCCTTGATGTGCTAGTGTATCCCATTCATAGATATGGTTCGATAACTAGACATCAAGTAAAAGGTCGGACTTCGGGAACACAAAAATCCATAAGTAACAGCTAGGGAGTAAATCCTACGAAATCCTTATGGGGAGGTGGCCAACTTCCTCAAACAAGATACTACAATAATAGGTCTTCCGGTTGGTGTGTTGGCCACGACATCCACTTTACCGGTTACAGAGAGACCAATATTATAGTTCTTGGAAAAATTCTCCAACCATCATATATGCCTGAGATTCAGATCTGGTTGGTGTCAGAACAATCCAGACTCACCAAGTCTAGAAAGAAGAATGAAAGCTTGCAACACAAATCGACGAGATGACGTTGCGAGATTCTCGAGGGACGAACTGCGATAGCAAGCTCCAAAACATGAGCTGGTTCTGCTACAAACATGTGAACATGTTGTCCCAGACAAGCATGGCCACGTAGTAGTCTTATAATTAAACACTACCGAGTTCAGGTGGGGAACCATCATCGAGGATATCGAAGTCTTTACGCAAGTCCATGGATTAGATCCCAAGCATAGACTTCTTTTCCTTGAACAAGTCAATCAGTGGCTTGGTGTGCTAGGATATACATATGGAATGAAGATGATCAGTCTAACAGACCACAGAATTCTTCGCACGTGCATGACTGATTTGGAATGATTCCAAAGGAAACAAAACAACTTTCTCGAATTCACGACGGCAACTTACATCAAATGCACGTGAATCAAAGGAAGTCACTTCTTTCATCCAAACATATACTTCATGAACGGAACACGAAGGCATTGCTTACAAAGTTTCCAACACTAGGTTGATGTTCAACATGAATCATGGGGGAGACAAAATGCTGCTGATGGGCTCAACAGTAACTCATCGGAATTTCCATATCACTGGACTTCCGCCATCATGTGAACACGGTGGTAGTATTGGTCAGACCCGAAAGATATAATGGTGTATGCTCGAGGAACAACCACGAGTAAGACAACATTACGAATATCGTTGGTTCTGACTTGATTTGACGATAACCATACTCAAATCAAAGTTTTTTTAAGGCAATAGGTCCAATAACTGATCATAGGGACCAATCGCTGAAGATATCATCTTTCTTCAACTCACACAAACACAAGATATCCCTTTTGGAAAATGAACTAAGTTAGGCAAGCTTTTATCTTCCAACTCTCCAAGTTGCTGTTCAGCTTAACCAACTAGCTCAGGGGTATCCAACACCGATCTTGGAGAGAGGGTGGTTCACAAGAAACCAACTTGATCACGAGCTCAACATAGCGGTCAGGTGACAACCTGGTAATACTTCCGAGAAGATCTTCGGAAAATCACGAACCACCAGTATGTTACTAAGCTTGAGAACAATCTTGCTTTTGAGGGCAAGACGATATAATCAAACAAGCAAGGATTGACACTATCCTAACTCATTGATTGAAAAGTGCACCAGGAATAAGGACTAGGTAGCACAATCAACCTTAGGGCGATGATTCAAAAATCAACATGCTAAGAATGAGGTTATTGTCCATTAACTACCAAGCAACAAGGTTGCTAGGAGTATTGAATTCACACATCACGATTCACTTGTCGGCATTCCGGTTGCGACAACACGGAACCAAGGGATGAATAATGATGGTGAGAAGTATCACTACATCAAGAATTCACAAGAGCCGGTGCAATCCTCATGAAAATCCTGACATAATACGGTAATACTTCAGGGTAGAACAGAATCGAAAGCTGGGCTGGCATTTTGATCTGCAGAGCACAGTTGCTTTGACCCAATCCTAGATATGGATGAGGTACTGGAGTTTGTTTCTCCTAGTCATTCCGGAATAGAATGTCTTGACAGACCATAAGAGTAATAGGCATCGATGAACGAATGCACACATAATCTTGACTATCAATTGATAGACGAGGGTCAGAAGACAACTAAAGAGGGACAACCCAAAGGAACATATGTTTTTCTGAGTTGTGGATGCATAGATTAGTATGTCGAGCAGAGCTCAACATGTTTCTTCCGGATAACCTATGCAGAAAGGTTGAACTGGCAGAGTCACAATGTAGAATGGAGAACCCATCGAGAGCACTCCTGTTGTGATCTTTTGATCCAACAAACTTCTGCCGTAAGTGGTTCATGGTATTTGGAAGAAGGATATACCACGGACCTCGAGGACTAATGCAAAGGTTGCTAATAACCTAAAGGAACGAGCAGAAACTATCAACATGAAGCAAGTAGGGTGAATCTTGGTTCGAAACCCAGGAGTAGAATGCCTACTACTAAGTGGCATCACGGGATGCTTTTGGAAATGATGGCCAGAATCATCACACTGGGATCACAAAACGTTGCTAGATTACTAGGTGACTCCCTAAAACACCTAGGGTCATAATAATTATTCCAACATATAGTCGAGGCAATAAAGTACGTCAACTCACTAATTTGTGTGATTAATCTGACCAAAAGGACATCGGGAACGGGAAGAACGGATTTGCAAATGCATCAGATTGTTTAGAAACCTGGGATGACTCGGACAGCATAACGGCTGTAAATGCTCAAAAAGATTTGAGACATTCACAAAAATGGTGGCATAACCACTCAGAAGCACAATGTCAAGGTTTCAAGATCAACAATTAACATACGGAAGTAGTAGAAACTGAACTCAAGCTTAAATCCAACAATCTTATAAGTCTACGGATTAGTAACACGTGATCCTGATAGAAAGAAGAGATAGCCTAGTTTCTTAACCCCGTAGGAAAGATAAGATGACTCAGATCAGAAGGGCATAAGGTATAAGGAGTAAAAAGAGCCTTACGTTCCATCCCACAATCAATTCCCTTATATAACTAAAGCATTTCTAGACACAACTTCGACCAGTTTGGCTTGGTAATCCTACAGGCAGTCAAGCTCTGATACCAAAGCTGTCAGGACCCCGACTCAATGCCACATCGATCTAGCATGTAACACCTCATATCACTTTGCGGCCTCACGCACGGTATTCCCACGGGTGTCGCCTTACCTTTGCCCGGAACCGTTTGCGTCTTTTGGCACACGTATATGATAGTCTCGCTAGCATCCATATGATAAGGAGCCCAGGCTGACATGGCTAGTCGTAAACCCAAAGTGGCACAAACTTACAGGGACAGGCATCCATGACCCAACATCGAACGTGTCGGTCAGCAGCGAGTGAATCCAGGCTGTAGCACTGGGCTAGCAGGACTCCGGTGAACCGGGCTGTAGCGGGCTAACAGGACTCCGGTATTCATCGCGTGACATTTCCCCGAAGGGACAGACACAGGAACGAAGAAGGACACATGCCAGCCAGCCTAAGTGTTCCGGAGCAGTAGCAAGCTACCATGACTCGGTGGAAACACTAGGAGACATTTCCCGGTAAGAGAGGCTACTAAGGATAAACAACTAGATAGTTAGATCCCACACATACCAAGCATTTCAATCATACACACAATATGCTCGATATGTGCAAATACAACAAGGCATCACAACCTGACTCTACGACACAAGTAAGTATTCATTAGGCTCCGAGGAGCGGAATATTACAAACAGGGGTCTCATGACCCAACATTCAGAGCATACAAATCAAACACAAGCGGAAGCTATCATGTCTAAGTACAGACATCTATAAATGAAAAAGGCTGAGAAGCCTGACTAACTATCAGATCCTGCCGAGGGCACAAGATCGTAGCTGAGGTAACAAGCTAAACGTCGAAGTCCACACGGTACTACTAGCGAGACTGAAGTCTCTCTGCAAAACATAAAATAGGCAAACATGAGTACAAATGTACCCAGCAAGACTTACATCAGATCTATCTACATATGCATCATTATCAACAAAGGGGGTGGTGGAGTTTAACTGCAGCAAGCCAGCTTTGACTCGGTGGCTATCCTGAACTACGACTGCAAGTAACTCTTTTGAGGTGGCGCACACGAGTCCACATATTCACCATATCAATACACCACTATGGAACCGCTCCCGTCTCCCTACGAGAACGCCATCCATAGCACTCACGCTTATCTTGCGTATTTTAGAGTATCCACTTTCACTTGTCTATGAACTATGCAAGGGGTCCAAGTTTCCATATCCGAGGAATCCGGCTATTCGAATAGATAATGATAACCCTGCAGGGGTGTACTTCTTCACACACGCTCCCGCCACTTATCGCCCTGTACACGTCATGTACCTCGGCAACCTTCAAGCGGAAGCCGACCGAGGGAGTCGGCCACGACCTGACTAACCAAACAAGTCTCTCGTCCAGGTTTATCGCCTATTCGGGTTCCATCCGCAAGGAGATCTGGCCGGGGTGTCACTCACGGCCCCAAATGATGTGAGCAGGGTTCCCAAGCCCACCATCCGGGTGCTACTTGGTACACCGGGCCACTGTGCCTAGTCTGTCCCAAGCCCACCTGTACCGGGTGCCACTTGGTAGACTACTAACACTACCTACAAACACCAGAAACTAGTTGCAACTCCTGGACAGAGATCATGTTGATTAATAAGTTAAGAGGGGTCGAGTTACCGGAACCCAATGTGTGGTAGTAACTGGTCATGGATCACAAACACAGAACTCAGTTCCTGAGGACGGCTGCAATGAGACAACCCACCATGTACTCCTACATGGCCTCTCACCGCTACCTTTACCAAATCGTGTTCACACACTTAGCTCACACACAGTAGGACATGTTCACACGCCTCTGATTCATCCCCGATGAATCAGACCTGACTCAACTCTAAGCAGTAGCAGGCATGACAAACAAGCATAAATGAGTAGGCACATCAGGGCTCAAACAACTCCTACTCATGCTAGTGGGTTTCATCTATTTACTGTGGCAATGACAGGTCATGCAAAGGATAAAGGGGTTCAGCTACCGCAGCATGTAACAGTTGAATCGGTGTTGTCCTAATGCAGTAAAAGAGAGGAGGAGTGAGAGAGTGGGATTTTATCGGAATGAACAAGGAGGTTTTGCTTGCCTGGCACTTCTGAAGATAACATTGAGTCTTCATCAGTGTCAACGATCACATCGTCGGAACATCGTCTACCGAGAGGGGACAGATACCGGCAAACAAGGAAGAACACAATCAATGCAATGCGACAATATGATGCATGTGTGACATGGCAATATGATGTGATTTGAGCTAATGCAACTAGCAGCAAGTTAAATGGAGTTGGTTTGAACCCTAGGTTCAAATTCAAACTCCACATGTGATTATTTAAATGCCATTTAATTGAATTGTTCTAAACAGCAGCTATAAGTTGTTCTAACATGCATGAAAATGGTACATATGGATAGATTGGATTTTTCTGATAATTTTTCATATATAAATTATTTCATTCTGAGCTACGGTTGAATTTCTATGAATTTTTGAAGTTTAAATCATTTTCTGGAATTTCCTGAATTAAAATAAATCCAGAAAACCTATTACTGCGTCAACATGACTTCACGGTGATGTCAGCAAGTCAACGGGCGTTGTCCAGGTCAAATCTGACCTGTGGGACCCTTTGGTCAGTGTCACAGTGCTAGTTATGTGACTATTTAACTCCTAACGAAAGTAATTAGCTCGCGGGGCCCGCTGTCAGTGTCAGCAGGGGGTAATTAGTTTAACTAATTCGATTAGTGCTAAACCTAATTAGCTAACAGGGCTGGGCCCCACCTGTCATAGACACAGGGGGGGTCCCGCCGTGGTCAAAGTGGGTCAAACCATACCAAAGCTGTCAGGACCCCGACTCAATGCCACATCGATCTAGCATGTAACACCTCATATCACTTTGCGGCCTCACGCACGGTATTCCCACGGGTGTCACCTTACCTTTGCCCGGAACCGTTTGCGTCTTTTGGCACACGTATATGATAGTGTCGCTAGCATCCATATGATAAGGAGCCTGGGCTGACATGGCTAGTCGTAAACCCAAAGTGGCACAAACTTACAGGGACAGGCATCCATGACCCAACATCGAACGTGTCGGTCAGCAGCGAGTGAATCCAGGCTGTAGCACTGGGCTAGCAGGACTCCGGTGAACCGGGCTGTAGCGGGCTAACAGGACTCCGGTATTCATCGCGTGACATTTCCCCGAAGGGACAGACACAGGAACGAAGAAGGACACATGCCGGCCAGCCTAAGTGTTCCGGAGTAGTAGCAAGCTACCATGGCTCAGTGGGAACACTAGGAGACATTTCCCGGTAAGAGAGGCTACTAAGGATAAACAACTAGATAGTCAGATCCCACACATACCAAGCATTTCAATCATACACACAATATGCTCGATATGTGCAAATACAACAAGGCATCACAACATGACTCTACGACACAAGTAAGTATTCATTAGGCTCCGAGGAGCGGAATATTACAAACAGGGGTCTCATGACCCAACATTCAGAGCATACAAATCAAACACAAGCGGAAGCTATCATGTCTGAGTACAGACATCTATAAATGAAAAAGGCTGAGAAGCCTGACTAACTATCAGATCCTGCCGAGGGCACAAGATCGTAGCTGAGGTAACAAGCTAAACGTCGAAGTCCACACGATACTACTAGCGAGACTGAAGTCTCTCTGCAAAACATAAAATAGGCAAACGTGAGTACAAATGTACCCAGCAAGACTTACATCAGATCTATCTACATATGCATCATTATCAACAAAGGGGGTGGTGGAGTTTAACTGCAGCAAGCCAGCTTTGACTCGGTGGCTATCCTGAACTACGACTGCAAGTAACTCTTTTGAGGTGGCGCACACGAGTCCACATATTCACCATATCAATACACCACTATGGAACCGCTCCCGTCTCCCTACGAGAACGCCATCCATAGCACTCACGCTTATCTTGCGTATTTTAGAGTATCCACTTTCACTTGTCTATGAACTATGCAAGGGGTCCAAGTTTCCATATTCGAGGAATCCGGCTATTCGAATAGATAATGATAACCCTGCAGGGGTGTACTTCTTCACACACGCTCCCGCCACTTATCGCCCTGTACACGTCATGTACCTCGGCAACCTTCAAGCGGAAGCCGGGCGAGGGAGTTGGCCACGACCTGACTAACCAAACAAGTCTCTCGTCCAGGTTTATCGCCTATTCGGGTTCCATCCGCAAGGAGATCCAGCCGGGGTGTCGCTCACGGCCCCAAACGATGTGAGCAGGGTTCCCAAGCCCACCATCCGGGTGCTACTTGGTACACCGGGCCACTGTGCCTAGTCTGTCCCAAGCCCACCTGTACCGGGTGCCACTTGGTAGACTACTAACACTACCTACAAACACCAGAAACTAGTTGCAACTCCTGGACAGAGATCATGTTGATTAATAAGTCGAGAGGGGTCGAGTTACCGGAACCCAATGTGTGGTAGTAACTGGTCATGGATCACAAACACAGAACTCAGTTCCTGAGGACGGCTGCAATGAGACAACCCACCATGTACTCCTACATGGCCTCTCACTGCTACCTTTACCAAATCGTGTTCACACACTTAGCTCACACACAGTAGGACATGTTCACACGCCTCTGATTCATCCCCGATGAATCAGACCTGACTCAACTCTAAGCAGTAGCAGGCATGACAAACAAGCATAAATGAGTAGGCACATCAGGGCTCAAACAACTCCTACTCATGCTAGTGGGTTTCATCTATTTACTGTGGCAATGACAGGTCATGCAAAGGATAAAGGGGTTCAGCTACCGCAGCATGTAACAGTTGAATCGGTGTTGTCCTAATGCAGTAAAAGAGAGCAGGAGCGAGAGAGTGGGATTTTATCGGAATGAACAAGGAGGTTTTGCTTGCCTGGCACTTCTGAAGATAGCATTGAGTCTTCATCAGTGTCAACGATCACATCGTCGGAACATCGTCTACCGAGAGGGGACAGATACCGGCAAACAAGGAAGAACACAATCAATGCAATGCGACAATATGATGCATGTGTGACATGGCAATATGATGTGATTTGAGCTAATGCAACTAGCAGCAAGTTAAATGGAGTTGGTTTGAACCCTAGGTTCAAATTTAAACTCCACATGTGATTATTTAAATGCCATTTAATTGAATTGTCCTAAACAGCAGCTATAAGTTGTTCTAACATGCATGAAAATGGTACAGATGGATAGATTGGATTTTTCTGATAATTTTTCATATATAAATTATTTCATTCTGAGCTACGGTTGAATTTCTATGAATTTTTGAAGTTTAAATCATTTTCTGGAATTTCCTGAATTAAAATAAATCCAGAAAACCTATTACTGCGTCAGCATGACTTCACGGTGACGTCAGCAAGTCAACGGGCGTTGTCCAGGTCAAATCTGACCTGTGGGACCCTTTGGTCAGTGTCACAGTGCTAGTTATGTGACTATTTAACTCCTAACGAAAGTAATTAGCTCGCGGGGCCCGCTGTCAGTGTCAGCAGGGGGTAATTAGTTTAACTAATTCGATTAGTGGTAAACCTAATTAGCTAACAGGGCTGGGCCCCACCTGTCATAGACACAGGGGGGGTCCCGCCGTGGTCAAAGTGGGTCAAACCCACCGGCGACATGACGCCAGCGAGGCCCGAGACGGCGGCGCGAACCGGAAACGCGCTACAGGGCACGGGCGAGGCCGTGCTTGGGCTCGTTGGAGAGCCCTTGCTGGTGCGCATCGAACGGTGGTGGTGGCCGTGCCTGTGGTGGCCGGTACCGACGACGGCGAGCTCGTGAGCGGCGGCCGGAGTTCGGGTGCGGTCGGGTTCGGCGCTGCTGTTCACAAACGAGGGAGCTGAGGCGCTGGAGGGGCTCTACGGGTCGCGGCTAGCACAACGGGTGCACGCCGTGACCAAATGGTCACCGGGATTTCGCCGGCGACGAGCCCGTGCGGCGGAGCGTCTCGGCTCCAGTAGAGGGGGCGGCTAGAGCTCGAAATCGGACATGGGGTTAGGGGGAAACGAAGCAGGGGCTCACGGGGATCGTGCAGGGAGGGTCAGCGAGCTCGGGGAAGCGACGATGGTGGCGAATCGACGGTGAAGATCCTCGGCGGCCGGCGATGGAAACGGCGATGCCAGCGACGTTGTGGCGCGTCCGTAGTTCCATGGCTTGGTGGAGAGGATGAGGAAGACGTCCCGGAGCTCTTGGACAGGTCAGGGGAGCAAGGGGGTGGCTGTGGCCGCGGTAACGGCGTCGGCGGCGACGAGCTCCGCTCGGTGGGGAAGAGAGAGGGATCCAGGGGGAAAGTGAGGGTGAGGGAGCGAGCGAGGAGGGTCCAGGAGATGTCGTGGCGTTGCGGGAGATGTCCAGGGGAGGAGGAGGCAGCCAGGCAGGGAGGAGGTGGCCGGGGCGCGTGGCCGCGCGCGCCGGGCGCGTGCCCTTGTCCTTCTGGCGAGGGAGGAAGACGACAGGGGGGTAGCGGTGGCGAGCTTGGCCGGCCAGCTGCAGTGCTGGGCCGGTTTGGCTACCAGGTGAGCACCAGGTAAGTCCTTCTCTCTCTCTCTCTCTTATTTCTATTTAATTCTGTTTTCTATTTTCTGTAGTTTGTTTTGATTTAGTTTTAGACACTAAATCATTTTTATTGCTTCTGATAATTATGGTAGGGACTAGTAGGATTATTCCAAAGCCCTTCATCAAAGATCAGAATTATTGGACATATATTAATTAATTAAGAAATATATATCCAATGCAAATAGTTATTTATTTAATTCAAAGGCCCAAAATAATTAACTCTGAGATACCAAAAATATTGTTTTGAGTTTTACCTCTTTGCAATATTTTTAGAGACTAAGAGGAACATTTTCTTGGACTTCTTTGAGAAGATTTTAATGTTGATCATTTTTAGAAGGTTTCTGAGGCTTTGAAAATCCCTCAATTCAAATTTTATTTGAATTAAAACATGATGCTCACATGAGGTCTAGCCTAGTGCATAACAGGACCAGGGATGTGACACCCGATCCATCCACTCGAACCAGCCACCGAATCCCCTCCTCTTCGATTTCAGCTACCAACCAACCAGCGCCCACCCTCTCGATCCAGGAGCCGAGCTCCCCTACCAGGCTGACCTCGCCTCCATTTTCTCTCCCTCGTTGCTCTCTCTCTCTCTCACCCGGTTCCCTCTCTCTCTGTTTCTTCGCGCAGGAGCCGCATCGCAGCATGGCCGGAGCTCCTTCCTCGGCACTCGTCGCCGACCCCCCTATTTCTTCGGTCCCAGCAGGAGACAAGCCGCCGGATCTGACGCCTATCCAGGGAACGCCATGGCCGCCGCACCATGGAGCCACTTCGACCTGGACCCCAGCCGGATCGACGCAGCCCGCCGCCGTCCTGCTTCGCTAGCTCGGACACGAGCGCCCCGTCTTCCTCCTCGTCGCGCGGATCCAGGAGGAGCCCCCGCCAGCACCGCCACTCCTCTGCGCCCTCGCTGCCCAAGCCGCCTGCATCCCCTGCTTCGTGAACGAGAAGACCGACGCCGCACCTTCGTTGACTTGTCCCAGCGCCAGCGTGGACGAGATCGACGTCGCCCGCGCCTAGGTCTTCTCGCCCGAGGCCCAGCTCCTCCCGAGCCGGCCCCTCTCCACGTCGCCCACTCCCTGGCATCAAGCCAGATCCAGCAGGCCCAGCCTGCCTCCCCTTCGCCAGTCCAGCCCCGCAGGCTTGGCTCCGGCCAGCCTCTCCACCGAACGGCCCGCGAGGCCCAGCTCAGCACCCCCTGTCGGCCTCCCTTCTACCACCGAACCGGGCCGAGCCCATGGTGAGATGCCTCCAAGCGCCTACCACTGTCGGGCCAGCCTACCAGATTCGGCCCGTCCATGTTTTTTTCTAGATCTACGATTTTCCTATTTAACTGCAGTTTTACAGAAAAACCCTTGCACTTCATGCATATCCTAACTAATTAACCGTGCATCGGATTAAAACAATTTATATATGAAACTTGCTTAGAATTTTGTCTAGTTTACATGGTACACTCATCTTGCATGTTTAACAACTCTAAAATAATGTTTAGGGCAGAACAGTACCAAACCATAAATTATGCATATGAGGATTTAGCGGAATTGTTGTTCGTTGCTTCCGGCCTCATTTAAATTTGCCTAGATAGGTAGTTTTCATTTGCTTCACCCTCTTGCCATGTTTAATAACATTTAATATTGTTGGGTACATGAACAAGATCGAACTAAATAATTGTTGTGGTGTTCCGTCAATATGCATCCCGATGCATATTGAGCTCCACTTAATTTGTAGGATTGCTTGTGCACTTTGCCATGACATGTATCATTAAACTGGGCATGCATCATAATTGTTTGTGCATCATGCGTTGTCTATGTCGTGGTTGTTTACTACGTTGTCTGCTTCTTTTCGGTGTTGCTTCTTCGGGTTGGTTCCGTTAACGTCGCGTTTGTGAGGATCCGTTCGACTACGTCCGTTTGTCTTCATCATGGACTCGTTCTTCTTCCTTGCGGGATTTCAGGCAAGATGATCATACCCTCGAAATAACTACTATCTTTGCTATGCTAGTTTGCTCGCTCTTTGCTATGCCAATGCTACGATGCCTACCATTTGCTTGTCAGCCTCCCAATTGCCATGTCAAACCTCTAACCCACCATGTCCTAGCAAACCGTTGATTGGCTATGTTACCGCTTTGCTCAGCCCCTCTTATAGCGTTGTTAGTTGCAGGTGAAGATTGAAGTTTGTTCCTTGTTGGAACATGGAGATGTCGTTACTTGTTGGAACATTTATTTACTTGTTGGGATATCACTATATATCTTATTTAATTAATGCATCTATATACTTGGTAAAGGGTGGAAGGCTCGGCCTTATGCCTGGTGTTTTGTTCCACTCTTGCCGCCCTAGTTTCCGTCATATCGGTGTTATGTTCCTAGATTTTGCGTTCTTCACATGGTTGGGTTATAATGGGAACCCCTTGACAGTTCGCTTTGAATAAAACTCCTCCGACAAGGCCCAACATTGGTTTTACCATTCGCCACCTAGCCTTTTCTTTTCCCTTGGGGGTCGCGCGCCCAAGGGTCATCATTATTTTAACCCCCCCGGGCCAGTGCTTGTCTAAGTGTTGGTCCAACCCAGAGCACCGTGCGGGGCCGTCCCTTGGCAACTTGGGTTACGTTGGCTGCCGTACGCTTAGCTTATCCGGTGTGCCCTGAGAACGAGATATGTGCAGCTCCTATCGGGATGTCGGCGCATCGTGTGGTCTTGCTGGATTTGTTTTACCATTGTCGAGGATGTCTTGGAGTACCGGGATACCGAGTCTGATCGGAATGTCTCGGGAGGAGGTCTATTCCTTCGTTGACCGTGAGAGCTTGTGATGGGCTAAGTTGGGACACCCCTGCAGGGATTTGAACTTTCAAAAGCCGTGCCCGCGGTTATGGGCAGATGGGAATTTGTTAACGTACGGTTGTAGAAAACCTGAAGTCGACCTTATTTAAAATGAATCAACCGCGTGTGTAACCGTGATGGTCTCTTTCCGACGGAGTCCGGGAAGTGAACACGGTTGTTGGAGTTATGCTTGACGTAGGTAGTCCAGGATCACTTCTTGATCATAGATTTCTCGAACGTGCTTTGCCTTCTCTTCTCGCTCTCTTTTGCGTTTGGTAGCCACCATATATGCTAGTCGCTTGCTGCAGCTCCACCTCATACTTTTACCTTACCCATAAGCTTAAATAGTCTTGATCGCGAGGGTGCGAGATTGCTGAGTCCCTGTGGCTCACAGATACTTCCAAAACCAGCTTGCAGGTGCCGATGATACTTTGCAGATGACGCAACCAAGCTCAGGAGGAGCTCGATGAAGATCGTGTTCTTTATGTTGTTTCGTGCTAGTTGATCAGTAGTGGAGCCTAGTTGGGGTCGATCGGGGACCGTGTCACATTTGGGGTTCTTCTTTTATTTTGGTTCCGTAGTCAGACCATGAGTGTATTTGATTGATGTAATGCTTTATTCATGTATTTGTGTGAAGTGGCGAGTGTAAGCCAACTATGCATCTCTTTCCTTATTATATTACATGGGTTGTGTGAAGTTTACCTCACTTGCGACATATGCCTTCTATGCGATTATGCCTCTAAGTCGCGCCTCGACACATGGGAGATATAGTCGCATCGAGGGTGTTACAAGTTGGTATCAGAGCCTTCCACGACCTTAGGAGCCCCATTGCTTGATCGTTTTTAGCGGCCGAGTTGTGTCTAGAAAAATGTTTTGAGTCATTTAGGAATTATATATCGGAGAGTTTAGGAATTCTTTTTACTCCTCAGTCCCTTGGTCACTCTGGTAAGGCATCCTAACGTAGAGTTTTGACTCTTCTCTTCTCAAATTTCACTAAATTTTTTTTAGGATCACACTGGTATCTTGGAATCGTTCCGATGAATTTATGATGAGAACATTGTCTTGGTGCCTCCTGTCAGGGGTTTTGTGGAAGTGTCCTGGGGAGTTGAGCTCTGAGGTGTTGTCGTCATAATTGTATCGTTGCAATTCTGGAATACCTGAGTTTAGTACGCCGACATCGAAAATCTCTTTTATGCAGTTCGTTGGTGAGATAACGTCGACGCCACCCACTACTGGGGCGGGAGTTCGGGAGTATTGCCATAACTTGTATAACGGATGCTTTTCGAAGGTTGAGGTAGATGATTTCCGAAGGTTTCTTGGTTATGTGTTTAAGGATGGATACAGCTTGATGTAGGATTTGCTAGTTTTGGGTGAGATATTATGCTTCCCCTGCATCCCCAACACCTGATTGCATAACCGGAAAGGTTCGGGAGTTTTATAAGTGGGAAATCAAGTAGCTCTTAGGATATCTTTCCGATGGATGTATGATATGAAATTGGGGTTCGACGTCTAGTGGTCCGCCTATTCACGGTCGGTTTTACAGTGGTCTCATTGTGTATTAAAGAGTCCTTGGCTATGCCGACTCGGGGACGCTTTGTATGTCATGTGCACTGCCTTGTACATGATGGTGATGTACGATCGAGCCCGTGTAGGCCCCACCACGAAAACTTCGGACGAAATCTCTATCCTATGTTTGTTCCGGCTTATTCTGCAAGCCAACCCTTTGTTTTGTTTTTGAGTTGTGGACTTCGAGTTGCTTCGAAGTCAAATGTTGATTCCATACCTTCCCCAAATGGTGTTCTCATACTCCGATGTGGATACCAATCCTTCTTGATTATCAAGATTGTATCGTCAATCCTTTTCACCGGCGTGTTTCTCTTCAAGTGGATCCGTTCATTTTCAACATCCGCAAGATTCAATCTCAGTTTTCTCAACGGTGTTGTTTTCATCCATCTCCAAGTTGTCTTTGTTTTTCCCACCCTCCCTCCCTTGTTTTTCTTCAAGGACTCAGATTTCGTAATCAAGTGTCCATCTTATCCATGTGAAGTCTCTTCATTCTTTTCTTTCAATATTCTTATCCGGTGATTCTCATGAAGATTCTAACGGAGCTTCTAGTTTGTCATTCTTCATTCTTTTCATCTCCGATGGTTTGAAGTCAAGTTTTTTTGATCATATCCTTTTCGTCATTTCAATGCCTTCCCATACCGGTGCACTTCATAATAGTTCACTTCTCGCTATCCATTTGTTCCGGAGTGCTCAAGATATCTCGGAAGGATCGTCTTATCATTCAAGATCCTTTCAAGCTCTTTCGAGATTGTTATCTCATTCATGTCATTTAATTCAACCGGTGCATTCCCTCTTTTAAATCGTTCTACGGTGTTTCTTTTGAGTGGGCCCTAACCCACAGGTCTTTTCCCAGGATCTTACCGGACTCTTCTATTTTCCCGGAGGTATTCTCAAATTCCTTTTGAAGTTTAACGTAAGAATAATTTATCATCAGTCAAATGCTTTTCCCAAGATCTTTCTAATTCTTTTCATCATTGGCTCAACCTTTCCATTATTCATTCCGGAGTGCCTCAACAATTCATGGTGGTGTTTCTCGTCGTCATTCTCGGATTTTGAAGACCAAAGAAGATTTTTCTCTCAACCTTGCTCCTTTCTCTTCAAGATTCATGATGCTAGCCTTATGCCATCCTCTCATAATTGTTTTCGATCGTGAGAATTATTTTCACCCTTCCGGAGCAATTCACGAGCCTTCTCAGTTTGATTATCCGGAGTCCATCATTTCAGGTTTTTCATTCTCAGCTTCCAGTTATCATTCTCCTATTTTACCGGTGCTTCGTTCAACTGATCTCTAATCGGCTCATGATCTCTTCGTTCTCATGTATCTAAATCCTCTCAAGCATCTTTGTTCATTTTATAATTCTTCCCGGTGCTTCTTTATTTTTCTTCTTCATTCATTTTCAATTCTTACGCTGGTTCGCTCAAGTTTCTTCTTACCTTGTTATCATATCAATTCATTCATTGTTTTTAATCCTACCGGTGGATCATCGAAGGCCTCTTCAAGTTTGCGCATTACCTATCTTAATCCTTTCTACGAGAATAAGTAGTATGCCAATTCCATCGTTGGTCATCAATTTAAATTGGTGAAGGATAAGCATAATATAATTCTTATTCTTGTTTCATCCATATGTTAATCTTTTCTTCTGAGTTTGTTCACAATGTTTAAATTCTTGGTTTTAAGTGCTCATCTTTCTTTTCCCGGAGTCCCAAGCTCTCGCAATTATATCACCACGGAGATTTATCTAAATGATTACGAGATTTCACCTTGTGTTTTCAACTTCTCTCTCTTTTCGTTATCTTTTGTTTACCGGAGTTCTTCATGAAGTTTCTACATGATGGTTCATCAAGGATTTAATTCCTTCTCGAAGTTTTCATCGAGGTTCATTTCTAGGGAGCTCAAGCTTTCTTCTTCTTGTAATCCGGAGTGCAATTCTTTCTTCCGTATCATTGGAGGTGGTAATATGTCATTCTTGATAATTTGAATTCATGCTTCATGATTCACATGTTATTAAGAATGAGGTATTTTAAATCCATCACTCTCGTCATTGGAGTTACCTTGGATTATATTTCACCTAAAGCTTTACCCTAAGGATTGTTGCTATTATTGTGCTCATATATGATCCAATTTCTTCATTTATCCTTTCCGGTGCGATATACCTTCTCGCCTTCCTTGTTCATATCAATACAATTGTTTTCTCGTGAGTGGCAGGGTGTCACCTCATAATTTGAGATGTACTCCATAAGACCATATCAAGCTTATTCTTTTCGTTGTTGGCTTTCTAATAACTCCGTTCGACCCTCTTCCTTAAGATGCCTTTTCAAGCTCTTTTGTGGCAGAAGTTGGCATTTTCTCCTCATTTCTCCTATTTCAATTATCTATCTTCTATTCTGTTGTTCTGGAGCCATTGTGTTGTTGCCCTCCTCAACCCATCTTCTCGCTTTGTCGAGATCATGTTCTTTTCATGCCTATCCTTTTAACCGGAGTGTCGTGTCCCTTTTGCTCAAGTTCTCTCATTTCATCAAGTCTTCATCTCTTTTCAACCGAAGTGCTATCCGAATCGGTTCTTTCTTATTCCTCTTTCTTAACAGAGTGCTTTCAACTTTGTTCTTCCCCGTTGTTTTATTTCTTTCAATTTGTTCAACCTCTTCAAGGTTCGTGGTTTCACTCGTTTGTCAATGAAGCAACTTAGTTTTACCTCTTCTCTTTCTTTTCCGTTGTCCCTCCGGTTCCATTCCAGATCTCGGGATGAGATCCTCTCATAGTGGTGGAGTGTTGTAACGCCCCAAGACCGATGTGCCAGCTATCGTTCAGTTATTCGCTGTTGTTGCCTTGTCATTTGCTTGCGTGTTGCATCTTATCATGTCATCATGTGCATTGCATCATCATGTTTTCAAAACTTGCATTAGCCCGGGTTCTCCCAGTTCCGTCCGATGTCCGTTCTGAGCCCAGACACACTTGCACGCGCCCGCGGCATGTCCAAAATATTATTTTATAAGTGGCCGGAAAATGTTCTCGGAATGGGTTGAAAGTTGGCGTGTGGTGTTGTTATGTTGTTAGTAGGTCGCCTGCCAAGTTTCATCGCAATCGGAGTTCGTTTGACACCCCAACGTTAAAATATAGCGGCATTAGTAGCCGGTCTAACGTCGGACGTTTTCGTTCTCCGAAAACAGTCGCCGGGCCTCCCTCTCTTCTCTCAGCTCGAGACCGTCTACACAGTCCACTACCTAACCTCCGGTCCTACCTAACCTCTCTTGTCAGCCCGCGTCCCTTCTCGCGTGCGTCCAAAAGTTGTCCCGGACCCGACCCGGGCTGTCGCCACCGCTGTGCCCAGATCAACCCCAAACATCTGCAAAACGTCACCGTTTTCTCATTTGGTCTCCCTAAGCTTTTATTTCGCGACCGCCCGTTTAAGATCGAAGGGACCAAATGCCCCTATCCAAAAATCCACATACTATATATAGACCCCTACCCATATCAGATCAAACCCTAAGATCCAGGAGGTTTGTCCCACCTCCGCCGCCACTCTTCTGGTTCCCCTCAGGATCCCTCCTGATCTATCCACTCGAACCAGCCACCGAATCCCCTCCTCCTTGATTTCAGCTACCAACCAACCAGCGCCCACCCTCTCGATCTAGGAGCCGAGCTCCCCTGCCAGGCCGACCTCGCCTCCATTTTCTCTCCCTCGTTGCTCTCTCTCTCTCTCACCTGGTTCCCTCTCTCTCTGTTTCTTCGCGCAGGAGCCGCATCGCAGCATGGCCGGAGCTCATTCCTCGACACTCGTCGCCGACCCCCCTGTTTCTTCGGTCCTAGCAGGAGACAAGCCGCCGGATCTGACGCCTCTCCAGGGAACGCCATGGCCGCCGCACCATGGAGCCACTTCGACCTGGACCCCGGCCGGATCGACGCAGCCCGCCGCCGTCCTACTTCGCTAGCTCGGGCACGAGCGCCCCGTCTTCCTCCTCATCGCGCGGATCCAGGAGGAGCCCCTGCCAGCACCGCCGCTCCTCTGCGCCCTCGCTGCCCAAGCCGCCTGCATCCCCTACTTCGTGAACGAGAAGACCGGCACCGCACCTTCGTTGACTTGTCCCAGCGCCAGCGTGGACGAGATCCACGTCGCCCGCGCCTGGGTCTTCTCGCCCGAGGCCCAGCTCTTCCCGAGCCGGACCCTCTCCATGTCGCCCACTCCCTGGCATCAAGCCAGATCCAGCAGGCCCAGCCTGCCTCCCCTTCGCCAGTCCAGCCCCGCAGGCTTGGCTCCGGCCAGCCTCTCCACCGAACGGCCCGCGAGGCCCAGCTGAGCACCCGTGTTGTCTGCTTCTTTCCGGTGTTGCTTCTTCGGGTTGGTTCCGTTAACGTCGTGTTTGTGAGGATCCGTTCGACTACGTCCGTTTTTCTTCATCATGGACTCGTTCTTCTTCCTTGCGGGATTTCAGGCAAGATGATCATACCCTTGAAATCACTACTATCTTTGCTATGCTAGTTTGCTCGCTCTTTGCTATGTCAATGCTACGATGCCTACCATTTGCTTGTCAGCCTCCCAATTGCCATGTCAAACCTCTAACCCACCATGTCCTAGCAAACCGTTGATTGGCTATGTTACCGCTTTGCTCAGCCCCTCTTATAGCGTTGTTAGTTGCAGGTGAAGATTGAAGTTTGTTCCTTGTTGCAACATGGAGATGTCGTTCCTTGTTGGAACATTTATTTACTTGTTGGGATATCACTATATATCTTATTTAATTAATGCATCTATATACTTGGTAAAGGGTGGAAGTCTCGGCCTTATGCCTGGTGTTTTGTTCCACTCTTGCCGCCCTAGTTTCCGTCATATCGGTGTTATGTTCCCAGATTTTGCGTTCTTTACGCGGTTGGGTTATAATGGGAACCCCTTGACAGTTTGCTTTGAATAAAACTCCTCCGACAAGGCCCAACATTGGTTTTACCATTCGCCACCTAGCCTTTTCTTTTCCTTTGGGGGTCGCGCGCCCAAGGGTCATCATTATTTTAACCCCCCCGGGCCAGTGCTTGTCTAAGTGTTGGTCCAACCCAGAGCACCGTGCGGGGCCGTCCCTTGGCAACTTGGGTTACGTTGGCTGCCGTACGCTTAGCTTATCCGGTGTGCCCTGAGAACGAGATATGTGCAGCTCCTATCGGGATGTCGGCGCATCGTGTGGTCTTGCTGGATTTGTTTTACCATTGTCGAGGATGTCTTGGAGTATCGGGATACCGAGTCTGATCGGAATGTCTCGGGAGGAGGTCTATTCGTTCGTTGACCGTGAGAGCTTGTGATGGGCTAAGTTGGGACACCCCTGCAGGGATTTGAACTTTTGGAAGCCATGCCCGCGGTTATGGGCAGATGGGAATTTGTTAACGTCCGGTTGTAGAAAACCTGAAGTCGACCTTATTTAAAATGAATCAACCACGTGTGTAACCGTGATGGTCTCTTTCCGGCGGAGTCCGGGAAGTGAACACGGTTGTTGGAGTTATGCTTGACATAGGTAGTCCAGGATCACTTCTTGATCATAGATTTCTCGAACGTGCTTTGCCTTCTCTTCTCGCTCTCTTTTGCATTTGGTAGCCACCATATATGCTAGTCGCTTGCTGCAGCTCCACCTCATACTTTTACCTTACCCATAAGCTTAAATAGTCTTGATCGCGAGGGTGCGAGATTGCTGAGTCCCTGTGGCTCACATATACTTCCAAAACCAGCTTGCAGGTGCCGATGATACTTTGCAGATGACGCAACCAAGCTCAGGAGGAGCTCAATGAAGATCGTGTTCTTTATGTTGTTTCGTGCTAGTTGATCAGTAGTGGAGCCCAGTTGGGGTCGATCAGGGACCGTGTCGCATTTGGGGTTCTTCTTTTATTTTGGTTCCGTAGTCGGACCATGAGTGTATTTGATTGATGTAATGCTTTATTCATGTATTTGTGTGAAGTGGCGAGTGTAAGCCAACTATGTATCTCTTTCCTTATTATATTACATGGGTTGTGTGAAATTTACCTCACTTGCGACATATGCCTTCTATGCGATTATGCCTCTAAGTCGTGCCTCGACACGTGGGAGATATAGTCGCATCGAGGGTGTTACAGTACTGGACTGCAACTAAGCCTCTGAGTGAGAGACTTGCTCACCACTCGGTAGGATATTTTACACTTAGGCGAGTACTGGACTGCAGCTAAGCCCATGAGTGAGAGGCTTGCTCACCACTCGGTGGGATTTTTTAAACTTAGGCGAGTACTGGACTACAGCTAAGCCTCCAAGTGAGAGACTTGCTCACCACTCAGTAGGATTTTTTACACTTAGGTGAGTACTGGACTGCAACTAAGCCCCCGAGTGATAGGGTTGCTCACCACTCGGTATGATTTTTTAAACTTAGGCGAGTACTGGACTACAGCTAAGCCTCCGAGTGAGAGACTTGCTCACCACTCGGTAGGATTTTTTACACTTAGGCGAGTACTGGACTGCAGCTAATCCCCCGAGTGAGAGGCTTGCTCACCACTCGGTAGGATTTTTTAAACTTAGGCGAAATGGATTCGCAGCTAAGCCTCCGAGTAAGAGGCTTGCTCACCACTCGGTAGTAATTTTCAAACTTAGGAGAAACGGATTTACAGCTAAGCCTCCGAGTGAGAGAGTTTCTCACCACTTGGTAGGATTTTTCAAACTTTGGCGAAACGGATTCGCATCTAAGGCACCCACTGGGGATTTAGAACATATAAAAAGGAAACAAAAATCACTTAAGAGACTGTAAAACTGTGTCTTTGATAATCAATTTAAAGGGTATTTCTTATTACATCTCAATAGTCTGAATGCTTAAGTGTAAAAGGGGCGGAGCAGCTCCGCATTCCAAGCGCGTGGCTCGTCTTTCTTGTGCTCGACATTGTATAAGTGGTATGCTCCATTGTGGAGCACTCTGGTGATAATGAAGGGGCCTTCCCAAGTAGGAGCGAGTTTGTGTGGTTTCTGTTGATCCACTCGAAGGACCAAGTCTCCTTCTTGAAATGCTCGACCCCTCACGTTTCTGGCGTGGAATTGACGCAGGTCTTGCTGATAAATGGTTGACCGGATCAGGGCCATCTCTCTTTCCTCTTCTAGAAGATCAACTGCGTCTTGCTGAGCCTGTTCGGCTTCATCTTCTGAGAAAAGCTCGACTATGGGTGCGTTGTGAAGCAAGTCACTCGGAAGAACAGCTTCAGCTCCATAGACCAGGAAGAATGGAGTTCAGCCAGTCGACCGATTAGGAGTTGTCCTCTAGCCCCAAAGGGTCGACAGAAGTTCGTCGACCCAGGCACCTGCCGTGTACTTGAGATCACGCATCAGTCGGGGTTTCAGTCCTTTGAGAATCAATCCGTTTGCTCTTTCAGCTTGTCCATTCGACTGGGGATGGGCGACTGAAGCGTAGTCGACCCGAGTGCCTTGGGAAGCGCAGAAGGCTCAGAACTCATCAGATTGAAGTTTGACCCATTGTGAGTGATGATGGTGTGAGGAACACCATATCTAAATGTTAACTCTATGATGAAACTGACCGCAGTACTGGCTTCAAGACTTTTGATAGGTTTGGCTTCAATACATTTGGTGAACTTATTGACTGCCACGAGTACATGAGTGAAGCCGCTCCTACCCGTTCTCAGAGGTCCCACCATGTCCAAACCCCAAACAGCGAAGGGCTAGACGAGTGGAATGGTCTTCAGGGCTGACGCAGGCTTGTCAGACATGTTGGAGTAAAACTAGCAACCTTCACATTTGTTGACTATTTCTTGTGCCATCTCATTTGCCCGTGGCTAGTAAAATCCTGCTCGGTATGCTTTGGCCACAATGGTCCGAGAGGATGCATGGTGACCATAGGTCCCCGAGTGGATGTTGTTGAGGATCACTCGACCTTCCTCTGGTGTTATGCATTTTTGGCTGACTCCAGTTACACTTTCTTTGAACAGCTGCCCTCTTATCATGGTAAAAGCTTTGGATCGGCGGACGATCTATCGGGCTTCTTCTTCGTCCTCCGGGAGTTCCTTCCGAAGGATGTACGCGATGTACGGCACTGTCCAGTCGGAAGTGATGACCAAAACCTCCATGATCAAGTCGACCATGGCCGGGACTTCGACTTCAGTCGGATCAGCGACACTCTTTGGTTGCGGGGGCTCTTCAGTGAAAGGATCTTCCTGGACTAAAGGTGTATGAATATGCTCCAAAAACACATTACTAGGAATGGCTTCCCTCTTGGAACCTATCTTAACCAAATCATCCGCTGCTTGATTTTTCAGTCGGGGTATGTAGTGGAGTTCTAAACCCTCAAACTTCTTCTCTAACTTTCTCACTGCATTGCAGTAGCCAGTCATAGCCGGGCTTCGGACGTCCCACTCCTTCATCACTTGATTCACCACCAAATCTGAGTCGCCGTAGACCATGAGGCGACGGACACCGAGTGAGATGGCCATACGCAACCCGTACAAAAGTGCCTCATATTCAGCTTCGTTGTTGGAGGAATCGAAATGAATTTGGAGAACATAGCAGAGCTTGTCACCTCGGGGGGATACCAATACTACCCTAGCGCCAGAACCATTCAACATCTTAGATCCATCAAAAAACATGGTCCAATGGTCTGAGTGAATCTGAGTCGGCAGTTGCTATTCGATCCACTCGACGAGGAAATCTGCTATTGCCTGGGACTTGATAGCTTTCTTTGCCTGAAACTGTTGGGGGACATAGTAATTTCAAAAAAATTCCTACGCACACGCAAGATCATGGTGATGCATAGCAATGAGAGGGGAGAGTGTGTCCACATACCCTCGTAGATCGAAAGCGGAAGCGTTAGCACAACACGGTTGATGTAGTCGTACGTCTTCACGATCCGACCGATCAAGTACCGAACGCACGGCACCTCCGAGTTCTGCACACGTTCAACTCGATGATGTCCCTCGAACTCCGATCCAGCCGAGCTTTGAGGGAGAGTTCCGTCAGCACGACTGCATGGTGACGATGATGATGTTCTACCGATGCAGGGCTTCGCCTAAGCACCGCTACGATATTATCGAGGTGGATTATGGTGGAGGGGGGCACCGCACATGGCTAAGAGATCCAAGAGATCAATTGTTGTGTCTAGAGGTGGCCCGTGCCCCCGTATATAAAGGAGGGAGGGAGAGGCCGACCCTAGAGGGGGCGCGCCAAGTGTGGGGACTCCTACTAGGACTCCCAAGTCCTAGTAGGATTCCTCTTTCCTTTCCGGAGTAGGAGAGAAGGAAAGAGGGTGTCACACCCTGATTTTCATGCCACAACACTTAAGCTATTTAATCAATGAGGTTTTACAAAAAAACTTTTGAGTCTTCTGGACTTTGCTTGATTTGATTTTTGTCTGTTGTTTGCAAGTGCTCTAAAAATCAAATAAATCCTCCAACTCCCATACTTCATCTCCTTGCTCCAAACTCTTGAACGAATGATCATGCCATGTGTATAGAGCAATATAGTATTCTCTTACAAAAGTAATTTAGCCAAAAAGCATTTTCAAAAATTAGTTTTCCAAAAACCCCTGAATTAAGATTTGTACTGCAAGTACTTAATTCAGGGCAGTAAAAATCTTTCCAAAAATATGTTTGACTCCTATTAGATATAGGATACCCATAAACCACAAAAATATAATTTTAAAAGTTATTTTCTTATTTTATTTAAAAGCTTTTTCTTAAGGCCAGAAATGGTCTTTAATAGGGAAAAATTATTTTTAATGTTTCAAAAATATTTGAGAAAATTTAGGGAAACTCAATGGACATATATTGTCCATATATAAGAGTTTCAACACATGGTCATGTTCAAAATATTGGATAAAACCTCCCAAAACCATTTCTGCTCATTTCAAGGATTTGAAATATTTCTACAGGAAATATTTTCATAAAAGTCCAAGAAAATTCTAGCATGCCACATATGACATGTTTGATGATCTTGCCAAGTATCATGTCATGGAGAATAGTATAACCCCATGAAATCTCCTCAAAACCATTTCTGTCCATTTTGAAGTTTGAGCAACTTTACATTGCCAAACATGTCCAAATGTTCTCAAACCTTGGTAACATGCTCAAATGGTCTAATTATTCATCTAGACCAAATGGCACAAGTTGGAGAGAATGTTATCTTGATCAAAGTGCCCCAAAACCCTCTCTGGCCAGAGCCAAATTTGAACAAGTTTGTACTACCAACTTTCCCTCCTTGATCCCATATTTTGTGAGCATGTTCACATGACCAAATGAGGCCACTACACCAAGTGGTCCATCATGGAGAAGTGATTTGCTCAACTAAATCTACACAAACCCCTTTCTGTTGATTTCTAGGGTTTACAAAATTTGCATTGGACACTTTGCCCAAATGAGCTCAAATTTGGTGGAACATCCTATTTCTAAGTGTCTTTCCAACCTGTTAAGTATCATGGCAATTGGAGTTCATTTGCTTGCCCAAACCATTATCAAACACCTTCTGACATTTTGCAAAAACCACTGTTTTGAACCCTTCCACTATTCTTGGTAAGCTCAACTTTTTACCACAGCACCTCCTAGTCCCCCTCTAGCACCTGTGTGCTTTGCTGCCCAAGGAAACATTGATGAAGGGGGGGAGAACCCCATTTTTCTTCTCTGGACATCAGATTTCCCTTTCTCTCTCAGCCTCCTTCTCTCCCCTCAGCTTTCCAAAGCGTCCAAGGCTCGTCCCAGCTTTTGCCCATGCCCCCTGCAGCCTCCAGACACAAGTGGACGCGCGCGGACGCGGGAAAGCCGCGGATGCCGGCCAAAGTCGCGCTCTGGAGCGCCTGCCAGAGCACCCGACCATTGACGCCGCGTCTCCCGACCACCTCGAGCCTCCCACGCGCGCTAGTCGAGGTGCCTCGACGTCCGCAACACGCCACCATGCAGGCCCCCTCGTCTCTATCTCTCTCTCTCTCTCTCTCACCTCCTGCGGTGTGCGCCCAGGGCCGCCCAGCTCGGCCAATGCCCTGCCTCGCACACGCGAGCACCAGGGCCTTGCCCCGCTCCCTCTCTCTCTCTACCTGGCACCCTACGCGACTCCCACGAACACCGTGGACAGCTCCTCTCCCTCCCTCCTGGCCTCCCGAGCCGTTGCCGCGGCCACCCGTGCGCCGCGTCCATGGTGAGCTACGGGTCGGCTATTTAAGGCCACCCCGAGCCCCCTCTCTACTCCTTTGGCTCCCTCTCCCTCTCGTGCACCCTTGGACAAACCCACACCCCTCCCCATGCCTTCCGTTCACCGCAATGGCCGGAGCGCCGCCGTCGGGCTCCGCCTAAATTCGGGATATCCCGAGCCTCCCTTCTCTCCCTAACCACTCCAGTACCCTAACACCATCACCTCGAGGCCCTCCATCACCGTCGTCCATCCCCAGGAACGCCACGCGCTCATGGCCGAAGATGGCCGATAGCCTCCTCCGCGGCCACCCAAGCCATCGCTGCTGCAGCCCCCCATGGCATGCTTGCAGCAAATGGATGGGTGCGGCGTGGCCTCCTGAGCACGCCGGTGGGCGGAGCGTCGCCGGAGACGCGCTGTAGCCCCGGCTATCACTGTCGGGAGCCGCTCCATCCCACGGCCAGAGCGTGCGCGGGAGGTGGAAGACGACCTGTCGCTGGGGCCCGCGCGTCAGCGACCTAGCGGGCGGGCCCGGGCGTTTAAGTGGAAAAGGCTTCGGCCCGGATCCGCCTCCCCTGCGCGAAGGCGCACCCCCGCGAAGCCGCCTTCGACGTCACCTCCTCCCTCGTGCAACTGAGCCGCTGGGCCGAGCCCAGTAGGCGCTGATTAGCTGGGCTTCGCCCAGTGTGCTTTATAAGGTTGATTCCTTTTCTTCCTTTTTCCTTTTTCCAGAAATTGGTAAAATCCATAAACAAATCAAATAAAGTCCAAATTTGATGGTTGAAATTTCTAGTTGCTCCATAAATCATGCCCTATCACATGGTGCTTTTTGCACATTTTTCCATAAAGATTTTCTTCACAAACATTTATCAAATCCCATATTTCCATTCATGTCATAAACTTTAGGAAATCCCAGAGAGCCCAATTTTGATCCAAATTCCATGATTCAAAATCCTAGGTGTCTATAAGTTCAAAACTTAGTTTTTGAACATTTTTACTAATATTTGTCAACTTTGTAAATTCATAGGAAAATCATTTCAACTCCAAATCCAGTGAAACCAATTCCTAGATGCTTCTAAAATCATCCTTTGTTAAATGGGTACCTTTGCTAATTTTTCAAAAATATGTTTCTGTCCACTTCTTGCAATTCCATAAACCCCTTGATTCCATCATATCTAAATGTTTAGAAATATCCATTGATCCACTTCCAATGAAATCACTTTGGTCATTCCTCATGTGACCAGAGGTATCCTAGAAAAGTCAAATCAATGTTTTCGACGATAGTTGACGAAGTAGACGAAATGCTCGGAGTTGGACCAGAGATATTTGAAGACCTCGAAGACTTTGTTAAAACAGGCAAGCATCCCTTTGACCATGACTAAGAAACCCCTTTTTACGCATTTCATATAGCACTTTACTATTGTTGCATCGGGATCATGATGAGGTGGAACCACTTTGATGGATTGCCTCCGTTACTTCCTTGTTGATACTTGCATTGTGCATAAACCTACCTCCTTATGAGGGTTATGCCGGTGGGAATGAATAGGATGCTAAGTAGTTGCTACGCAAAAGGGACGGGAATGTGCATAGAGATGAGGCAAAGTAATTTTCAAAGGACTTTTCGAAAACCCCATCGGGTGCCACTTATACCCGAGGGAGATGATGAGTTGGGTAACCACTTGATGACGAAGTGGTGTACCGAGGCAAGTGTGTGTGTTGTTTTCGAAAACGGATTAGATTTAAGATTTGTCGACTGTCCCAACCTTACATGCACAACCACTCTACCCTTGTATGGGAAAGGGCATTATTGATTACCTAGGCCGATACTAGCTTGGAGCCCGCATTACTAGTGACGGGGGAGAGTTGGTACTCTCTCTCGGGATGGGGTCGTGCCAGGTAGGGCGGCCATGACTGTTTTCACAGGGCACCGGATACACCGTTGTGTCCCCTCTCGGATGTTACGATCTCAAGTGAGTCTCGTATGATGTACATCGTGAGGATACGGAACAACGAGTGGACTCCTTGTTAGTGTCGTCTAGGAAAGGTAGTGATCGGGTGCTTACCCCGGGTACTTGAGGTACCGCGGGTCGTGGATGACACGGAAGTTCCCTGGATCTAGTGGGTAAAGTGTGCAACCTCTGCAGAGTGAAAATCTATTCGAATAGCCGTGTCCACGGTCCAGGACAGTTGGGCGGTGCTGCTTAAACTACGTCCACATGTTTTCGAACCAGTGTGTGTTTGAATAAAGGGGAAGAGCTACTCGGGTCAAGTCAGAGGACTTGACAAGATTGAGTTGGGTTGGTGCCCACTCCTTTTATGATGATACGACTACTTGGGTCAAGTCAGAGGACTTGGCATGATTGAGTTGGGTTGGTGCCCACTCTATTTATGTTGATATCTGTAACCTGTCCTTATGGTTACTTGAATCCTCCTGATGCACGTCTTACGAGTTGTTGAACATGTCATTGCACTCAAAAACTAGCTTTCCGCAAAATTTACCTATATCATGCATTGTTGTACCTTGAACCAAAACATGGGTTGCTTGCGAGTACATTCAAAGTACTCATTGGCTTGCCACTGGTTATTTTATTGGCCAGGCATGAAAGAACAGGATATGATGAAGAATACTTTGGTGATGAACATGCGAGCTAGGACGCTTCCCGGTCAGAATGCCTGTAGGGTTAAGGCAGATGGCATGGGTCCAAGTTATCGAGGAAGATTTCCGCTGTGATGTTATACTCAAGACTTGACCATAATGGTCCTACTTGTGTAATACGGTACGTATGGATGTAAGACTCTTGTTATTCAGCTTCTGTGTGTTCAGTGAGCATTGATCTCTGGGATCACTGTACACGTGCATTCGGTGATCACGACTTATGAGTCGGGGTCCCCACAGAGCTGGTATCAGAGCCATCCTGACTGTAGAAAGCCTTAGTTAGCATGGTCGTTAGTTAGGGTAAAACTATTTCCAAAACTATTACTAGTTTTCAAAACTATCTATACTTCTCTTCCCTTCTCAGTTTTTCGAAAACTAAGGTATACTTTCCTTATCGATCTCTTCCCTTCAAAACTATTGCTAACGGTCGCTAGCACCCTCAAGCCACTGACTATGGGATTCCCTCTAATCCTCATGGATAATCTAGAAGGATGATGCCTTGCCAGACATTCACCCACATCTCCTGAACACAAGATTGGCGACATCACAACAAGATGATACCAACAGAAGATACATCCTCGAGGAATGAGGACCTGAAGACCCAAGAGATGGTGACACCCTTGACACTGCCCCAAGACGATGCAACCTTAGCCTATGATGATCAGGGCATAGAATATGCAAGATCATAATAGACATCACTAATAGAGAAACTATGTCCTTACCGTTGTTGTATCGACAACCACCGGTGGATGAGAACCTCGTCACTTGGTCCGCCTCACTACAGTGAACAGGAAAACGGTTCTCTTCATCCCCCGCTCTCGGTGTCGATGTTGTCATCGACGTAACCGACATGTTGGACCTCTACTATGCCTTGTTAATGTCATTGCATAAGGGATTACCTACTTGGTACCATCGATGCCTTAGAAGACAAAAAGGGGTCATCATGATTAAGAAGACAATAGAAGACCGAGTCAATGCCTGCTACGAGGAGCCACCTTCACCCCATCACTTCAAAAGGCGAGAAGTTGTTGAAGACTCTTCAGGATCAACCCAGATCATTTCATCAAACAACTACAAGAGACGTAGCAACACCTAAGGAAAACCCAGAGGACTGTACGAGGCTCAAGGCACGATTACTGAGTCCGAGAACCCCTAGAGTAGGATGAGTCATGTACCCCCCCCCCTTCGCACAGTCGAGTCCATGCGATGGTTCGAACAGAACCATGATTGTGTGTTGCTTGTTTTCATTTGTTTGTGTTTTGATATAAGTCGCACTTTTGTCCTAGGCAACAACTACGCGACTATATCACCTTCCTTGTTTTCCTTCGTTTGGCCCTTTTTGACGCTTGTTTGTTCGCACCTGCACTATAGAACCCCCTTTAGGCGTTCCCCTCCTCTATGCTACTTTTCCCTCTCATCTCTCTCCTCAACTGAAGACCAGCAAGACAAGCTACACCAAGGATTCTACCTCGGCAATCAACTGGCAATGAAGACTTCTGCTACAATCTCCTCGACCAAGTGTAACCCCGTAGAATTATGTTTACCCCTCAAGACTGTGAACCCATCCCTTGACCCTTCGAGACTTCACGAGGTACCCCAGCTCGAGTCCTTAACCATGTGCTTAACCCATGGAATTGCAAGAGAACCAGTTAAGCCTCTGTAAACCTTGCACACCACTGGGTTCATTATGGAACTAGTGGACATAGTGAACGAGCACATTATCACCCTAAAATAGCACGAGAACTGACGATGCCATAAGGAGGACCAATTTGAGGATACAGGAATAGAGGACTGGATAGAACAATTGGCATCTCAGGAACCGTGCTTAAGGATAAGGTGAGAAACGTTCACTCGCACACTAGAATCCTTGAGACCCTTAAGCCCCCCAAGCCACGATATGGTCGGAATCGCAACCATGGGCTTTGGCTCTAGGACAAGGAAACCTTGGCCAATACCCAACCATGACCACCACTGATACCCCAACCTATACCCTATGTACCCCGTGGGCAAGTCTTCATGGAGTACTCGGGCAAGTAGTTGTCATCCTTCCTTGATGACATTCTTGTCTTCTCGAAGACGGAAGAAGAGCACGAGCAACACTTGAGGATGGTCCTAGATAAACTTCGAGAGCACCAACTGTATGCCAAGTTCAGCAAGTGCGAATTTTGGCTGCGCAAAGTTGGATTCTTGGGTCATGTTTTGACTGAAGAAGGATTGTCGGTCGATCCCGCTAAGATTGAAGCCGTGGCTGAATGGCAATCCCTGAGCAATGTAAAGGAAGTCAGAAGCTTCCTCGGACTCGCGGGATGTTACCGCAAGTTCGTTGAAGGTTTCTCAAGCATTGCACGACCCATGACTCAGCTCTTGAAGAAGGACAAGAAGTTTTAATGGACGCCAAAGTGCGAAGAGAGCTTCTAGGAGCTGAAAAAGAGATTGACCACCGCCCTAGTTCTGGCCACACCAGATATACACAAGGAGTTTGTGATATATTGTGATGCGTCAAGAACCGGACTGGGAGGTGTTCTGATGCAAGAAGGCAGAGTCGTAGCTTATCTTTCAAGGCAACTACGGCCTCATGAAGAGAACTATGCTACTCATGACCTTGAGTTGGCAGCTGTAGTTCATGCCCTGAAAACATGGCGACATTACCTCCTAGGGAAGCGGTGTGAGATATACACAGATCACAAAAGTCTGAAGTATATTTTCACTCAGAAGGAATTGAACATGAGGCAGAGAAGGTGGTTAGAGTTGATCAAGGATTATGACCTCAGTGTTCAATACCATCCCGGGAAGGCTAATGTGGTAGCAGATGCATTAAGCAGAAAGGCTTGTTCCTTGAATGCTATGCTTAAGGAGAGGCTACCCGCCTTGTGTGAAGAACTTGAAAGCTTCGGGTTGGAACTGGTTGCACCAGGATTCTTAGCCAACCTTGAAGTCAAGCCTACCCTGATGGATGATATTAAGGAAGCTCAGAAGGGACACGAAAGTATTGAAGGCATCAAGAGGAAGATCAAGGCAGGCAAGGCCCCGGGATTCTCAGAGGATGGGCAAGGAATTGTGTGGTTTGGGAATCGCATTTGCGTACCCAACAAGATTGAGCTCAAGAATTTGATCTTGCAAGAAGCTCATGACACCCCGTATTCCATTCACCCCGGAGGAACCAAGATGTATCAAGACTTAAAGGAAAGATTCTGGTGGCATGGCATGAAGAGAGAGATAGCCACTTTCGTCGCTAAATGTGACACATGCCAAAGGGTCAAAGCTGAACATCAGCGGCCCGCTGGATTGTTACAGCCTCTCAAGGTGCCCGAATGGAAATGGGACAAGATCGGGATGGACTTCATCAGTGGATTACCCAGGTCAAATAAGGGACATGACTCCATCTGGGTCATAGTCGACCATTTGACCAAGGTGGCCCATTTCATTCTTGTCAAAATGACTTACAAGGGGAACCAGCTAGCCAGCCTCTACATCAGCAGAATCGTAAGCCTTCATGGTGTTCCCCAGGAGATTGTATCAGACCGAGGAACCCAGTTTACCTCAAGGTTCTGGAAGAAGTTCCAAGAGGCCATGGGGACCAAGTTGTCCTTCAGCACTACTTTCCACCCACAGACCGGAGGCTAGACAGAACGAGTAAATCAGATACTCGAAGACATGCTCCGAGCCTGCGTCTTAGCATATGGAGCTAAGTGGGAAGATTGCCTCCCTTTCGCCGAGTTCTCCTACAACAACAGTTATCAGTCAAGACTTCAGATGGCACCATTTGAGGTGTTGTACGAGCGCAAGTGCCGCACACCCCTCAATTGGTCAGAAACCGGAGTAGGACTAATATTTGGGCCTGAGATCCTCCGTGAAGCAGTAGAGCAAGTTCAGCTAGTCAGAGAACAACTGAAGACCGCTAAGTCCAGAAAGAAGAGATATGCTGACACTCGTCGCCGACAAGTCAACTTCCAAGTCGGAGACCATGTATACCTACGAGTGACTCCTCTTAAGGGGACCAAGCGTTTCCATGTTAAGGGAAAACTCACACCAAGATTTATCGGCCCTCTCCAAGATCACTGCAAGACGAAGAATAAACGGCTACCAGCTAGAGTTATCACCTGAGTCACCCACTGTGCACAACGTTTTTCCACACGACACCACTCCGGAAATGTTTCCAACTTCCTAACTAGCCCGGTCTCTACAAGGACATTAACCACCGAGCCATCGACCCCTAGCCCATTATGACCTATGCGAGAGACCCCAATTGTAATCTGGATCGAGCAGGACGACAAACACGAAGCCACGCCATCGAGTACTTCAAGGTTCAATGGAGCACCAAACAGGAGCAGAAGCAGTATGAGTACGTGAGGACTACCCCAAATCCAAGTTTCCGTATTCCTTTCCGCGCCTAGTCTGGGAATCTCGGGGACGAGATTCTTGTAAGGGGGGTAGGTCTGTCACACCCTGATTTTCATGCCACAACACTTAAGCTATTTAATCAATGAGGTTTTACAAAAAAACTTTTGAGTGTTCTGGACTTTGCTTGATTTGATTTTTGTCTGTTGTTTGCAAGTGCTCTAAAAATCAAATAAATCCTCCAACTCCCATACTCCATCTCCTTGCTCCAAACTCTTGAACCAATGATCATGCCATGTGTATAGAGCAATATAGTATTCTCTTACAAAAATAATTTAGCCAAAAAGCATTTTCAAAAATTAGTTTTCCAAAAACCCCTGAATTAAGATTTGTACTGCAAGTACTTAATTCAGGGTAGTAAAAATCTTTCCAAAAATATGTTTGACTCCTATTAGATATAGGATACCGAGAAACCACAAAAATATAATTTTAGAAGTTATTTTCTTATTTCATTTAAAAGCTTTTTCTTAAGGCCAGAAATGGTCTTTAATAGGGAAAAATTATTTTTAATGTTTCAAAAATATTTGAGAAAATTTAGGGAAACTCAATGGACATATATTGTCCATATATAAGAGTTTCAACACATGGTCATGTTCAAAATATTGGACAAAACCTCCCAAAACCATTTTTGCTCATTTCAAGGATTTGAAATATTTCTACAGGAAATATTTTCATAAAAGTCCAAGAAAATTCTAGCATGCCACATATGACATGTTTGATGATCTTGCCAAGTATCATGTCATGGAGAATAGTATAACCCCATGAAATCTCCTCAAAACCATTTCTGTCCATTTTGAAGTTTGAGCAACTTTACATTGCCAAACATGTCCAAATGTTCTCAAACCTTGTTAACATGCTCAAATGGTCTAATTATTCATCTAGACCAAATGGCACAAGTTGGAGAGAATGTTATCTTGATTAAAGTGCCCCCAAACCCTCTCTGGCCAGAGCCAAATTTGAACAAGTTTGTACTACCAACTTTCCCTCCTTGACCCCATCTTTTGTGAGCATGTTCACATGGCCAAATGAGGCCACTACACCAAGTGGTGCATCATGGAGAAGTGATTTGCTCAATTAAATCTACACAAACCCCTTCCTGTTGATTTCTAGGGTTTACAAAAGTTGCATTGGATACTTTGCCCAAATGAGCTCAAATTTGGTGGAACATCCTATTTCTAAGTGTCTTTCTAACCTGTTAAGTATCATGGCAATTGGAGTTCATTTGCTTGCCCAAACCATTATCAAACACCATCTGACATTTTGCAAAAACCACTGTTTCAAACCCTTCCACTATTCTTGGTAAGCTCAACTTTTTACCACAGCACCTCCTAGTCCCCCTCTAGCACCTGTGTGCTTTGCTGCCCAAGGAAACAATGATGAAGGGGGGAAGAACCCCATTTTTCTTCTCTGGACAGCAGATTTCCCTTTCTCTCTCAGCCTCCTTCTCTCCCCTCAGCTTTCCAAAGCGTCCAAGGCTCGTCCCAGCTTTTGCCCATGCCCCCTGCAGCCTCCAGACACAAGTGGACGCACGCGGACGCGGGAAAGCCGCGGATGCCGGCCAAAGTGGCGCTCTGGAGCGCCTGCTAGAGCACCCGACCGTTGACACCGCGTCTCCTGACCACCTCGAGCCTCCCCCGCGCGCCAGTCGAGGTGCCTCGACATCCGCAACATGCCACCATGCAGGCCCCCTCATCTCTCTCTCTCACCTCCTGCGGTGCGCGCCCAGGGCCGCCCAGCTCGGCCAATGCCCGGCCTCGCACGCGCAAGCACCAGGGCCTCGCCCCGCTCCCTCTCTCTCTACCTGGCACCCTACGCGACTCCCACGAACGCCGTGGACAGCTCCTCTCCCTCGCTCCTGGCCTCCCGAGCCGTTGCCGCGGCCACCGGTGCGCCGCGTCCATGGTGAGCTACGGGTCGGCCATTTAAGGCCACCCCGAGCCCCCTCTCTACTCCTTTGGCTCCCTCTCCCTCTCGTGCACCCCTGGACAAACCCACACCCCTCCCCGTGCCTTCCGTTCACCACAATGGCCGGAGCGCCACCGTCGGGCTCCGCCTAAATTCGGGCTATCCCGAGCCTCCCTTCTCTCCCTAACCACTCCAGTACCCCCATACCATCACCTCGAGGCCCTCCATCACCGTCGTTCATCCCTGGGAACGCCACGCGCTCATGGCCGAAGATGGCCGACAGCCTCCTCTGCGGCCACCCAAGCCATCGCTGCTGCAGCCCCCCCACGGCATGCTTGCAGCACATGGATGGGTGCGGGTGGCCTCCTGAGCACGCCGGTGGGCGGAGCGTCGCCGGAAACGCGCTATAGCCCCGGCTATCGCCGTCAGGAGCCGCTCCATCCCACGGCCAGAGCGTGCGCGGGAGGTGGAAGACGACCTGCCGCTGGGGCCCGTGCGTCAGCGACCCAGCGGGCGGGCCCGGGCGTTTAAGTGGAAACGGCTTCGGCCCGGATCCGCCTCCCCTGCGCGAAGGTGCACCCCCGCAAAGCCGCCTTCGACGTCACCTCCTCCCTCGCGCAGCTGAGCCGCTGGGCTGAGCCCAGTAGGCGCTGATTAGCTGGGCTTCGCCCAGTGCGCTTTATAAGGTTGATTCCTTTTCTTCCTTTTTCCTTTTTCCAGAAATTGGTAAAATCCATAAACAAATCAAATAAAGTCCAAATTTGATGATTCAAATTTCTAGTTGCTCCATAAATCATGCCCTATCACATGGTGCTTTTTGCACATTTTTCCATAAAGATTTTCTTCACAAACATTTATCAAATCCCATATTTCCATTCCTGTCATAAACTTTAGAAAATCCCAGAGAGCCTAATTTTGATCCAAATTACATGATTCAAAATCCTAGGTGTCTATAAGTTCAAAACTTAGTTTTTGAACATTTTTACTAATACTTTCTGTATCACCTCAAATAATGGTCTATTTCTTCATATTTGTCAACTTTGTAAATTCATAGGAAAATCATTTCAACTCCAAATCCAGTGAAACCAATTCCTAGATGCTTCTAAAATCATCCTTTGTTAAATGGGTACCTTTGCTCATTTTTCAAAAATATGTTTCTGTCCACTTCTTGCAATTCCATAAACCCCTTGATTCCATCATATCTAAATGTTTAGAAATATCCATTGATCCACTTCCAATGAAATCACTTTGGTCATTCCTCATGTGACCAGAGGTATCCTAGAAAAGTCAAATCAATATTTTTGGAGCACTTTTATTTTTTTACCTTGTTGTGTTGCTTATTGTGGTTGTTTTTGATGATAGTTGACGAAGTAGACGAAATGCTCAGAGTTGGACCAGAGATATTTGAAGACCTCGAAGACTTTGTTAAAACAGGCAAGCATCCCTTTGACCATGACTAAGAAACCCCTTTTTACGCATTTCATATAGCACTTTACTATTGTTGCATCGGGATCATGATGAGGTGGAACCACTTTGATGGATTGCCTCCGTTACTTCCTTGTTGATACTTGCATTGTGCATAACCCTACCTCCTTATGAGGGTTATGCCGGTGGGAATGAATAGGATGCTAAGTAGTTGCTACGCAAAAGGGACGGGAATGTGCATAGAGATGAGGCAAAGTAATTTTCAAAGGACTTTTCGAAAACCTCGTCTGGTGCCACTTATACCCGAGGGAGATGATGAGTTGGGTAACCACTTGATGACGAAGTGGTGTACCGAGGCAAGTGTGTGTGTTGTTTTCGAAAACGGATTAGATTTAAGATTTGTCGACTGTCCCAACCTTACATGCACAACCACTCTACCCTTGTATGGGAAAGGGCATTATTGATTACCTAGGCCGATACTAGCTTGGAGCCCGCATTACTAGTGACGGGGGAGAGTTGGTGCTCTCTCTCGGGACGGGGTCGTGCCAGGTAGGGCGGCCATGACTGTTTTCACAGGGCACCGGATACACCGTTGTGTCCCCTCTCGGATGTTACGATCTCGAGTGAGTCTCGTATGATGTACATCGTGGGGATACGGAACAACGAGTGGACTCCTTGTTAGTGTCGTCTAGGGAAAGGTAGTGATCGGGTGCTTACCCCGGGTACTTGAGGTACCACGGGTCATGGATGACACGGAAGTTCCCTGGATCTAGTGGGTAAAGTGTGCAACCTCTAAAGAGTGAAAAACTATTCGAATAGCCGTGTCCATGGTCAAGGACAGTTGGGCGGTGCTGCTTAAACTACGTCCACATGTTTTCGAACTAGTGTGTGTTTGAATAAAGGGGAAGAGCTACTCGGGTCAAGTCAGAGGACTTGACAAGATTGAGTTGGGTTGGTGCCCACTCCTTTTATGATGATACAACTACTTGGGTCAAGTCAGAGGACTTGGCATGATTGAGTTGGGTTGGTGCCCACTCTATTTATGTTGATATCTGTAACCTGTCCTTATGGTTACTTGAATCCTCCTGATGCATGTCTTACGAGTTGTTGAACATGTCATTGCACTAAAAAACTAGCTTTCCGCAAAATTTACCTATATCATGCATTGTTGTACCTTGAACCAAAACATGGGTTGCTTGCGAGTACATTCAAAGTACTCATTGGCCAGGCATGAAAGAACAGGATATGATGAAGAATACGTCGATGACGAACATGCGAGCTAGGACGCTTCCCGGTCAGAATGCCTGTAGGGTTAAGGCAGATGGCATGGGTCCAAGTTATCGAGGAAGATTTCCGCTACGATGTTATACTCAAGACTTGACCATAATGGTCCTACTTGTGTAATACGGTACGTATGGATGTAAGACTCTTGTTATTCAGCTTCTGTGTGTTCAGTGAGCATTGATCTCTGGGATCACTGTACACGTGCATTCGATGATCACGACTTATGAGTCGGGGTCCCCACAGAGGGGGAGAGGGAGAAGGAAAAGGGGGCTGCACCCCTTGTCCAATTCGGACTAGAGGGGGGGGGTGCCTCCTTCCTTTTGGCCTCTCTCCTCTATTCCCGTATGGCCCAATATGGCTCAATACTTCTCCCGGTGAATTCCCGTAACTCCCTGGTACTCCTAAAATACCTAAATCACTCGGAACCTTTTCGATGTCTGAATATAGTCGTCCAATATATCAATCTTTACGTGTCGACAATTTCGAGACTGCTCGTCATGTCCCCGATCTCATCCAGGACTCCGAACTACCTTCGGTACATCAAATCACATAAACTCATAATATAACCATCATCAAACTTCAAGCGTGCGGACCCTTTGGTTCGAGGGGGAGAGGGAGTAGGAGATAAGGAAAGAGGGGGAGAGGGAGAAGAGGGGGCTGCACCCCTTGTCCAATTCGGAGTAGGAGATAAGGAAAGAGGGGGAGAGGGAGAAGGAAAAGGGGGCTGCACCCCTTGTCCAATTCGGACCAGAGGGGGCGCGCACGCCTCCTTCCTTTTGGTCTCTCTCCTCTATTCCCGTATGGCCCAATAAGGCCTAATACTTCTCCCGGTGAATTCCGTAACTCCCTGGTACTCCGAAAATACCCGAATCACTCGGAACCTTTCCGATGTCCGAATATAGTTGTCCAATATATCGATCTTTACGTCTCGACCATTTCAAGACTCCTCGTCATGTCCCCGATCTCATCCGGGACTCCGAACTACCTTCGGTACATCAAATCACATAAACTCATAATATAACCATCATCAAACTTCAAGCGTGCGGACCCTTTGGTTCGAGAACTATGTAGACATGACCGAGACACGTCTCCGGTCAATAAGCAATAGGAGAACCTGGATGCTCATATTGGCTCCCACATATTCTACGAAGATCTTTATCGGTCAAACCACATAACAGCATACGTTGTTCTCTTTTTCACCGGTATGTTACTTGCCCGAGATTCGATCGTTGGTATCTCAATACCTAGTTCAATCTCATTACCGGCAAGTCTCGCAACTAACTCATTAGTTGCAATGCTTGCAAGGCTTATAGTGATGTGCATTACCGAGTGGGCCCAGAGATACCTCTCCGACAATCGGAGTGACAAATCCTAATATCGAAATACGCCAACTCAACAAGTACCTTCGGAGACACCTGTAGAGCACCTTTATAATCACCCAGTTACGTTGTGACGTTTGGTAGCACACAAAGTGTTCCTCCGGTAAACGGGAGTTGCATAATCTCATAGTCATAGGAACATGTATAAGTCATGAATAAAGCAATAACAACAAACTAAACGATCATCGTGCTAAGCTAACGGATGGGTCAAGTCAATCACATCATTCTCTAATGATGTGATCCCGTTAATCAAACGACAACTCATTTCTATGGTTAGGAAACATAACCATCATTGATTCAACGAGCTAGTCAAATAGAGGCATACTAGTGACACTATGTTTGTCTATGTATTCACACATGTATTATGTTTCCGGTTAATACAATTCTAGTATGAATAATAAACATTTATCATGAAATAAGGAAATAAATAATAACTTTATTATTGCCTCTAGGGCATATTTCCTTCAGTCTCCCACTTGCACTAGAGTCAATAATCTAGTTCACATCGCCATGTGATTTAACACTAATAGTTCACATCACTATGTGATTAGCACCCATAGTTCACATCGTCATGTGACCAACACCCAAAGTGTTTACTAGAGTCATAATCTAGTTCACATTGTTATGTGATTAACACCCAAAGAGTACTAAGGTGTGATCATGTTTTTCTTGTGAGAGAAGTTTAGTCTACGGGTCTGCCACATTCAGACCCGTATGTATTTTGCAAATTTCTATGTCAACAATGCTCTGCATGGAGCTACTCTAGCTAATTGCTCCCACTTTCAAAATGTATCCAGATTGAGACTTAGAGTCATCTAGATCAGTGTCAAAATTTGCATTGACGTAACCCTTTACGACGAACCTTTTGTCACCTCCATAATCGAGAAACATATCCTTATTCCACTAAGGATAATTTTGACCGCTGTCCAGTGATCTACTCCTAGATCACTATTGTACTCCCTTGCTAAACTCAGTGTAGGGTATACAATAGATCTGGTACATAGCATGGCATACTTTATAGAAACTATGGTTGAGGCATAGGGAATGACTTTCATTCTCTTTCTATCTTCTGCCGTGGTCAGGCTTTGAGTCTTACTCAATTTCACACCTTGTAACACAGGTAAGAACTCTTTCTTTGACTGTTCCATTTTGAACTACTTCAAAATCTTGTCAAGGTATGTACTCATTGAAAAAACTTATCAAGCGTCTTGATCTATCTCTATAGATCTTGATGCTCAATATGTAAGTAGCTTCACCGAGGTCTTTATTTGAAAAACTCTTTTCAAATACTCCTTTATGCTTTCCAGAAAATTCTACATTATTTTCGATCAACAATATGGCATTCACATATATTTACCAGAAATGCTATAGTGCTCCCACTCACTTTCTTGTAAATACAGGCTTCACCACAAGTCTGTATAAAACTATATGCTTTGATCAACTCATCAAAGCGTATATTCCAACTCCGAGATGCTTGCACCAGTCCATAGATGGATCGCTGGAGCTTGCATATTTTGTTAGCACCTTTAGGATCGACAAAACCTTCTGGTTGCATCATATACAACTCTTCCTTAAGAAATCCATTAAGGAATGTAGTTTTGACATCCATTTGCCAGATTTCATAAAATGTGGCAATTTGCTAACATGATTCAGACAGACTTAAGCATCACTACGAGTGAGAAAATCTCATCGTAGTCAACACCTTGAACTTTGTCAAAACCTTTTTCGACAAGTCTAGCTTTGTAGATAGTAACACTACTATCAGCGTCCATCTTCCTCTTGAAGATCCATTTATTTTCTATGTCTTGCTGATCATCGGGCAAGTCAATCGAAGTCCACACTTTGTTCTCATACATGGATCCCATCTCAGATTTCATGGCCTCAAGCCATTTCGCGGAATCTGGGCTCATCATCGCTTCCTCACAGTTCGTAGGTTCATCATGGTCAATTAACATGACCTCCAGAACGGGATTACCTTACCTCTCTGGTGCGGATCTCACTCTGGTTGACCTACGAGGTTCGGTAGTAACTTGATCTGGAGTTACATGATCATCATCATTAGCTTCCTCACTAATTGGTGTAAGAGTCACAGAAACAGATTTCTGTGATGAACTACTTTCCAATAAGGGAGCAGGTACAATTACCTCATCAAGTTATACTTTCCTCCCACTCACTTCTTTCGAGATAAACTCCTTCTCTAGAAAGGATCCATTCTCAGCAACAAATATCTTGCCTTCGGATCTGTGATAGAAGGTGTACCCAACAGTTACTTTTGGGTATCCTATGAAGATGCACTTCTCTGAATTGGGTTTGAGCTTATCAAGATGAAACTTTTTCACATAAGCATCGCAACCCCAAACTTTAAGAAATGACAGCTTAGGTTTCTTGCTAAACAACAGTTCATACGATGTCGTCTCAACGGATTTAGATGGTGCCCTTGTTAACGTGAATGCAGTTGTCTCTAATGCATACCCCAAAACGATAGTGGTAAATCGATAAGAGACATCATAGATTGTACCATATCTAATAAAGTACGGTTATGTTGTTTGGACACACCATTACGCTGTGGTGTTCCAGGTGGCGTGAGTTGCGAAACTATTTCGCATTGTTTCAGATGAAGACCAAACTCATAACTCAAATATTCTCCTCCACGATCAGATCATAGAAACTTTATTTTCTTGTTACGATGATTTTCCACTTCACTCTGAAATTATATGAACTTTTCAAATGTTTCAGACTTATGTTTCATCAAGTAGATGTACACATATCAGCTCAAATCATCTGTGAAGGTCAGAAAACAATGATACCCGCCGTGAGTCTCAACACTCATTGGACCGCATACATCGGTATGTATTATTTCCAATAAGTCAGTGGCTCGCTCCATTGTTTTGGAGAATGGAGTCTTAGTCATCTTGCCCATGAGGCATGGTTCGCAAGCATCAAAATGATTCATAATCAAGTGCTTCCAAAAGCCCAGCATGGAGTTTCTTCATGCGCTTTACACCAATATGACCTAAATGGCAGTGCCACAAATAAGTTGCACTATCACTATTAACTTTGCATCTTTTGGCTTCAATATTATGAATATGTGTATCACTACGATCGAGATCCAATGAACCATTTTCATTGGGTGTATAACCATAGAAGGTTTTATTCATGTAAACAGAACAACAATTATTCTCTAAGTTAAATGAATAACCATATTGCAATAAACATGATCTAATCATATTCATGCTCAACGCAAACACCAAATAACATTTATTTAGGTTTAACACTAATCCCGAAAGTATAGGGAGTGTGCAATTATGATCATATCAATCTTGGAACCACTTCCAACACACATCGTCACTTCACCCTTAACTAGTCTCTGTTCATTCTGCAACTCCCGTTTCGAGTTACTACTCTTAGCAACTGAACCAGTATCAAATACCGAGGGGTTGCTATAAACACTAGTAAAGTACACATCAATAACATGTATATCAAATATAGCATTTGTTCACGTTGCCATCCTTCTTATCTGCCAAATACTTGGGGCAGTTCCGCTTCCAGTGACCAGTCCCTTTGCAGTATAAGCACTTAGTCTCAGGCTTAGGTCCAGACTTGGGCTTCTTCACTTGAGCAACAACTTGCTTGCCGTTCTTCTTGAAGTTCCCTTTCTTTCCCTTTGCCCTTTTCTTGAAACTAGTGGTCTTGTTAATCATCAACACTTGATGCTCTTTCCTGATTTCTACCTTCATCGATTTCATCATCATGAAAAGCTCGGGAATCGTTTTCGTCATCCCTTGCATACTATAGTTCATCACGAAGTTCTACTAACTTGGTGATGGTGACTAGAGTGTTCTATCAATCACTTTTTATCTGGAAGATTAACTCCCACTTGATTCAAGCGATTGTAGTACCCAGACAATCTGAGCACATGCTCACTGCTTGAGCTATTCTCCTCCATCTTTTAGCTATAGAACTTGTTGGAGACTTCATATCTCTCAACTCGGGTATTTGCTTGAAATATTAACTTTAACTCCTGGAACATCTCATATGATCCATGACGTTCAAAACGTCTTTGAAGTCCTGATTCTAAGCTGTTAAGCATGGCGCACTAAACTATCAAGTAGTCATCATATTGAGCTAGCCGAACGTTCATAACTTCTGCATCTGCTCCTGCAATAGGTCTGTCACCTAGCGGTGCATCAAGGACATAATTCTTCTGTGCATTAATGAGGATAATCCTCAGATCACGGATCCAATCCGCATCATTGCTAATAACATCTTTCAACTTAGTTTTCTCTAGGAACATATCAAAAATAAAACAAAGGAGCTAAACGCGAGCTATTGATCTACAACGTAGATATGCTAATACTACCAGGACTAAGTTCATGATAAATTAAAGTTCAATTAATCATATTACTTAAGAACTCCCACTTAGATAGACATCCCTCTAATCATCTAAGTGATCACGTGATCCAAATCAACTAAACCATAACCGATCATCACGTGAAATGGAGTAGTTTTCAATGGTGAACATCACTATGTTGATCATATCTACTATATGATTCACGCTCGACCTTTCGGTCTTAGTGTTCCGAGGCCATATCTGCATATGTTAGGCTCGTCAAGTTTAACTTGAGTATTCTGCGTGTGCAAAACTGGCTTGCACCCATTGTAGATGGACGTAGAGCTTATCACACCCGATCATCACGTGGTGTCTGGGCATGACGAACTTTGGCAACGGTGCATACTCAGGGAGAACACTTTTATCTTGAAATTCAGTGAGAGATCATCTTATAATGCTACCGTCAATCAGAGAAAAATAAGATGCATAAAAGATAAACATCACATGCAATCAATATAAGTGATATGATATGGCCATCATCATCTTGTGCTTGTGATCTCCGTCTCCGAAGCACCGTCATGATCACCATCGTCACCGGCGTGACACCTTGATCTCCATCGTAGCATCGGTGTCGTCTCGCCAACTATTGCTTCTACGACTATCGCTACCGCATAGTGATAAAGTAAAGCAATTACAGGGCGATTGCATTGCATACAATAAAGCGACAACCATATGGCTCCTGCTAGTTGCCGATAACTCAGTTACAAAACATGATCATCTCATACAATAAAATATAGCATCATGTATTGACCATATCACATCACAACATGCCCTGCAAAGACAAGTTAGACGCCCTCTACTTTGTTGTTGCAAGTTTTACGTGGCTGCAATGGGCTAAGCAAGAACCGTTTTTACCTACGCATCAAAACCACAACGATAGTTCGTCAAGTTTGTGCTATTTTAACCTTCTCAAGGACCGGGCGTAGCCACACTCGGTTCAACTAAAGTTGGAGAAACGGACACCTGCCAGCCACCTATGTGCAAAGCACGTCGGTAGAACAAGTCTCGCGTAAGCGTACGTGTAATGTCGATTTGGGCCACTTCATCCAACAATACCGCCGAACCAAAGTGTCACATGCTGGTAAGCAGTACGACTTGTATCGCCCACAACTCACCTGTGTTCTACTCATGCATATAACATCTACGCATAAACCTGGCTCGGATGCCACTATTGGGGAACGTAGTAATTTCAAAAAATTTCCTACGCACACGCAAGATCATGGTGATGCATAGCAACAATAGGGGAGAGTGTGTCCACGTACCCTCGAAGACCGAAAGTGGAAGCGTTAGCACAACGCGGTTGATGTAGTCGTACGTCTTCATGATCCGACCGATCAAGTACCGAATGCACGACACCTCCGAGTTCTGCACACGTTCAACTCGATGATGTCCCTTGAACTCCGATCCAGCCGAGCTTTGAGGGAGAGTTCCGTCAGCACGACGGCGCGGTGACAATGATGATGTCCTACCGACGTAGGGCTTTGCCTAAGAACCGCTATGATATTATCGAGGTGGATTATGGTGGAGGGGGCACCGCACACGGCTAAGAGATCCAAGAGATCAATTGTTGTATCTAGAGGTGCCCCTTCCCCCGTATATAAAGGAGGGAGGGAGAGGCCGACCCTAGAGGGGACCCTAGAGGTGACCCAAGTCCTAGTAGGATTCCCCTTTCCTTTCCGGAGTAGGAGATAAGGAAAGAGGGGGAGAGGGAGAAGGAAAAGGGGGCTGCACCCCTTGTCCAATTCGGACCAGAGGGGGCGCGCATGCCTCCTTCCTTTTGGTCTCTCTCCTCTATTCCCGTATGGCCCAATAAGGCCTAATACTTCTCCCGGTGAATTCCGTAACTCCCTGGTACTCCGAAAATACCCGAATCACTCGGAACCTTTCCGATGTCCGAATATAGTTGTCCAATATATCGATCTTTACGTCTCGACCATTTCAAGACTCCTCGTCATGTCCCCGATCTCATCCGGGACTCCGAACTACCTTCGGTACATCAAATCACATAAACTCATAATATAACCATCATCAAACTTCAAGCGTGCGGACCCTTTGGTTCGAGAACTATGTAGACATGACCGAGACACGTCTCCGGTCAATAACCAATAGCGGAACCTGGATGCTCATATTGGCTCCCACATATTCTACGAAGATCTTTATCGGTCAAACCGCATAACAACATACGTTGTTCCCTTTGTCATCGGTATGTTACTTGCCTGAGATTCGATCGTCGGTATCTCAATACGTAGTTCAATATCGTTACCGGCAAGTCTCTTTACTCGTTCCGTAATACATCATCCGGAAACTAACTCATTAGTAACAATGCTTGCAAGGCTTATAGTGATGTGCATTACCGAGTGGGCCCAGAGATACCTCTCCGACAATCGGAGTGACAAATCCTAATCTCAAAATACGCCAACTCAACAAGTACCTTCGGAGACACCTGTAGAGCACCTTTATAATCACCGAGTTATGTTGTGATGTTTGGTAGCACACAAAGTGTTCCTCCGGTAAACGGGAGTTGCATAATCTCATAGTCATAGGAACATGTATAAGTCATGAAGAAAGCAGTAGCAACAAACTAAACAATCATCGTGCTAAGCTAACAGATGGGTGAAGTCAATCACATCATTCTATAATGATGTGATCCCGTTAATCAAATGACAACTCATGTCTATGGTTAGGAAACATAACCATCATTGATTCAACGAGCTAGTCAAGTAGAGGCATACTAGTGATACTATGTTTGTCTATGTATTCACACATGTATTATGTTTTAGGTTAATACAATTCTAGTATGAATAATAAACTTTTATCATGAAATAAGGAAATAAATAATAAGTTTATTATTGCCTCTAGGGCATATTTCCTTCACAAACTTGATATCCAAGGGAAGGAGTTCAATCGCCCATTTTGCCACTCGACCAGTTGCATCTCTGTTGTTCAGAATTCCTGACAATGGTGCATCGCTGATGACTGTAATGGAGTGATCAGAGAAATAATGTGCAACCTTCTTCATGGTCATGTAAATCCCATAAACAAGCTTCTGATAATGTGGATATCTTTTCTTGGATGGAGTTAAAACTTTAGAAACATAATATAATAGGCGTTGAACTTTATAGGTTTTTCCTTCTTCCCGCTCGACCGTGAGTACTGTACTGACAACTTGTCTAGTGGCTGCAATGTAAAGCAGTAAAGGTTGTTTGCTGATTGGGGCAGCAAGCATCGACTGGGTGGAAAGCAGGGCTTTGAGATCTGCAAATGTTGCATCAGCTTCAGGAGTCCACTCGAACTTGTCAGATTTCTTCATCAGTCGGTAAGGAGGTAATGCCTTTTCACCAAGGCAAGAAATGAATCGACTCAAGGCTGCCAAACAACCAGTAAGCTTCTGGACATCATGCACGCGCACAGGGCGCTTCATCCGGAGTATGGCACCAACTTTCTCTGGGTTCACGTCGATCCCTCGTTCGAAAACGAGGAAGCCGAGTAACTTTCCGCCAGGAACTGTGAAAGTGCACTTTGATGGTTTAAGCTTGATATCATATCTTCTCAAGTTGGCAAAGATTTCAGCAAGGTCAGTCAGTAGGTTGGAACCTTTATGCGACTTGACCACAATGTCATCCATGTTCCTTCCACATTCCGACTGATTTGAGTGAGCAGACACTTCTAAATCATCGTCATGAATGTGGCCCCAGCGTTCTTGAGACCGAATGGCATGGTGACATAACAAAAGCACCCGAATGGAGTGATGAAAGCTGTTTTTATCTCATCGGGTCCATACAATCGGATCTGATGGTACCCGGAATAGGCGTCTAGGAAAGACAAATGCTCACACCTCGCAGTCGAATCGACAATTTAGTCGATGCGAGGGAGAGGAAAATGATCTTTCGGGCAGGCCCGATTGATATGCTTGAAGTCAATGCACATGCAAAGGGAGTCGTCCTTCTTGGGCACCATAACAACATTGGCGAGCCACTCGGAGTGGCAAATCTCTCGGATGAACTCAGGTGCCAGGAGCCGAGCCACTTCCTCGCCAATTGCCTTTCTCTTTTGTACGGCGGACCATCGGAGATGTTCCTTGACTGGTTTTAATTTCGGGTCGACTCGCAAATGATGCTCAGCCAGTCTCCTGGGTACACCCGGCATGTCAGAAGGTTTCCATGCAAAGATGTCCCAGTTCTCACGGAGGAACTGGATGAGCGCCTCTTCCTATTTACTATCGAGCGAAGTTGAGATATGAGTAGGAGCAGCATTAGGATCGGTCGGGTGAATATGAATCGGCTTGGTTTCAGCGCACGACTGAAATGCAGAATCAGTGGCAGGCTTCTTGGAGCACAGCAAATCACCCGGATCTGCATTTTTTTGGTATTCTTGCATTTCGACTGCCGCCATTTGTGCATCGGCGATTTTTGAGCCCTTCTGGAAGCACTCTTCTGCTTTCTGCCAATTGCCAGTGATAGTGATCACTACTCTGGGACCAGGCATTTTCAATTTGAGGTACACGTAACACGGCCGAGCCATGAGACATGCATAGGCAGGCCTAGCTAGAATGGCATGATAAGCACTCTTGAAATACACTACTTCGAATGTTAACTTTTCTTTGCGGTAATTCTTGGAATCACCGAAACCACATCAAGGGCGATCTGGCCGAGTGATTCAGCCTTCTTGCCAGGTATAACGCCATGGAAACTCATATTACTTTCGCTGAGCTTGGACATCGGAATCCCCATTCCCTTCAAGGTTTCAGCATAGAGGATATTCGGGCCACTACCACCATCCATCAGCACTTTAGTCAGTTGAGTGCCTTCAACAACTGGGTCGACCACCAACACTTTCCTCCCAGCGGTGGCTATATGTGCTGGATGGTCAGACTGGTCGAATGTGATGGCAGTCTGGGACCACTTCAAATAACTTGGTGTTGCCGGAGCAACCATGTTTACTTATTTGTTGATAACTTTCAATCGACTTTTGCTCTCAATATCAGCAAAAATCATCAGAGTGGATTTGACGTTGGGAAAACCGTCATCATCCTCTTCCTTGTCCTCATCCTTGTCCGATACCTTTTCCTTCTCCTTGGGTTGTTTCTCTCGGAACTGCTGGATCAAGAGTCGACACTGCCGAGTGGTGTGCTTGGGATAAATCAGATTACCCTCTTCATCTTTCTTGGTGTGAATGTGACATGGTAAATCCAACACATCATTTCCGTCTTGATCTTTCACTTTCTTGGGATTCCAGGGCCCTCTGGGCTTCACCTTGAACTTTCCTTGAGCCACAACTAAAGCCTCACCAGGAGCAACTGGTTCAGCCTTACACTTTTGTTTCCGATTGGAAGTACCTCCACCGGTGTCCTGGGCGACTGTTTTGTGCTTGCCACTCCGGAGTCGGTCTTCCTCTTCCCCGTTTGCGTATTTGGTGGCAATCTCAATCATCTGAGTCAGGGACATATCTCCTGTCCGACCGAATTTCAAATTCAACTCCCAATACTTGACGCCTTCTTTGAAGGCACAAACTACTTGGTGATATGACACATTCTCCACCGTATGGTGTAACGTGATCCATCTCTGGATATAGTCTCTCAGGGTTTCATTCGGTTTTTGTACACAACTCTGCAATTCAGTCAACCCCACTGGTCGCTTGCAAGTACCTTCAAAAGTCCTAACAAACACTCGGGCGAGTTCCTCCCAACTGAATATACTACTGGGTGCCAACTGGTTCAGCCATGCCCTGGCCGAGCCTTCCAACATCAAAGGAAGGTGCTTCATGGCGACTTCATCATTGCCACCACCAATCCAAACAGCTACTCGATAGTCCTCAAGCCAAGTGTCAGGCTTAGATTCACCCGTAAACTTGCTGACTCCAGTCGCCAACCTGAAATTGGGAGGAATCACTGCAGCCCTGATGGCTCTACTGAAACACTCGGGACCTGAAACATGCACTCTACTGCTAGTCGGATAATCTCTGTCATGGCCTTCTCTGTGCGCTCTGTTCCTGTCAACCAGACCTTGAACGAGAATAGATCTCGCATCAAAGCCTGGCTCCCTTGGGTCGACTAGTATTCGTCGCTCGCCGTTGTGAGGGCATCTGTCATCATGCCGACGAGGCACATATGACCCACTCCTCGGAGGAGGCGTGGGCACTCGACGTCGGTCGTCGCGGCCGAGCTGGTGATCATATTGCTCATGGTTTATGTACCGATCTTTCCCATGACCACGTCCTTCACGCCGCGGGGGCGATCTTGGGCTATGGGCCGACTGTACTGTATCTGCTACCACAGACCTGCTATGAATCCTATTCCATGACTGAGACACTGCTATGTTCTATTCTCCAGCTGCTCGGAGCAAGGCCCGGATCTGCATAAAACCTCTGCCTACCTCCGACTGGGAAGGCTGGATTGACTCTGCTATTCGGGCTGCGGCCGTGAGATTTTGAATCGGAGTGCGGTATACCTGAGTTTGAGGCGGAAAAAGCTACTGAGGGAGTCCTGGATTAGGGGGTATCCGGACAGCCGGACCTTTGGCCGGATTGTTGGACTATGAAGATACAAGATTGAAGACTTCGTCCCGTGTCCGGATGGGACTCTCCTTGATATGTAGATTTCCTTCCTTGTAACCGACTCTGTGTAACCCTAGCCCCCTCTGGTGTCTATATAAACCGGAGGGTTTTAGTCCGCGGAGACTTGATCTTCGACGGGTTCGAGCCCCTGCCGAGTGCACCGCACGATCACGATGAGTATGATTTTGCTCTGCCATCGTATAGTGTTCAGGAGACCGCACCGGCAACCGCTCCGACCCTCAATTCGGAGCCAATTGCGCCATCCATGGACGGGTGGATAGACCCCACAACGGAGGCCACATTCTCAGCGGCGATCGAGCCGAGTATCGACCTTACCCTTCACGGGAGCCGTGACGCCGAACTGCCAGACTCTTCCCCGGCCATGGACCCCGAACCGCCTGTACCCGTGCCTATCGAATCCGACTGGGCGCTGATCATGGAGTTCACCTCCGCGGATATCTTTCAGCACTCGCCCTTCGGCGACATACTGAATTCATTAAAGTCTCTCTCCTTGTCAGGATAGTCCTGGCCGAACTATGTCCGACAGGATTGGGATGCGGATGACGAAGAAATTCGCCGCCAGCCCACCACCCACTTAGTAGCCACTGTCGATGATTTGACCGACATGCTCGACTTCGACTCAGAAGACATCGACGGTATGGACGACGATGCAGGAGACGAACAGGAGCCACTGCCCACAGGGCACTGGACGCCCACTTCATCATATGATGTATACATGGTGGACACACCGAAAGAAAACAATGACGAGGAACGGAAGGACACAATGGAGGATCGTTCCCTCGAGAAGCAGTCAAAGCGGCGGCGTAAGCGCCGCTCCAAATCCCGCCTCGGCAGAAACAACGATCATATAGACCCAGCGATAGAGTAGGGTGAGCCAGCGGATGACAAACACGACATTAAACCACCGTCCGACCACGGCAACACGGAGAGTCAAACCGAACAACCCGACTCCGGTGAAGATAACAGTCCGGATGACATCACACTGGACAGGCATCCGGAGCAACAGAATACCCAGCAAAGGCTTGTTGCCACTGCGAGGAGTCTGAAAAAGCAGAAGCAAAGGCTCAGGGCTGCACAAGACACACTCAGAATTAGATGGAGTGAAGTACTCAACACTGCAGCAAAGTACGGCGGTAGTCTCCACACAAAGAGCTACCCAAAGCGAAAGCTTCTACCTAAATTCAATGAGGAGGCCTTAGACCCCCGCAATCAAAAAACAAAACAGCCATCCGGTCGGATAGACGACCTCATGGCCAACATAGAGTGGCAAACGACGCCGCACACAAGCCAGTACGCGATCCACGTAAGGACTCGCATCAAAAGGACGACGCAACCAGATCCATCTACTGACCAAGCAAGCGCGCTCCAGCATGCAATGCAACACAACAAAAATCCGAACACCACGGTACACCCAAATACACGGGTGCCCCACCCCCCCTATGTTTCACCGATGAGGTGCTGGACCATGAATTTCCGGAGGGATTCAAACCCGTAAACATAGAGGCGTATGACGGAACGACAGACCCTGGGGTCTGGATTGAGGACTACATCCTCCATATCCACATGGCTCGAGGAGACGATATCCATGCCATCAAGTACTTACCCCTCAAGCTCAAAGGGCCAGCTCGGCACTGGCTTAAAAGCCTCCCCGAAAACTCCATCGGAAGCTGGGAAGAGCTCGAAGACGCTTTTCGGGCAAATTTTCAAGGGACCTATGTCCGACCACCGGATGCAGACGATTTAAGTCATATAACTTAACAGCCCGGAGAGTCAGCCCGAAAGCTTTGGAACAAGTTTCTCACTAAAAAGAACCAAATAGTTGATTGTCCAGATGCCAAAGCCTTAGCAGCTTTCAAGCACAGCGTTCGAGATGAATGGCTTGCCAGACACCTTGGCCAAGAAAAGCCGAGAACAACGGCAACATTAACAAGCCTCATGACCCGCTTTTGCGCAGGCGAGGACAGCTGGTTATCCTGATGCAGCACCAGCGACCCAAGTACATCCAAAGTCAGGGACGGAAATGGGAAACCACAATGCAGCAAAAACAAGTGCCGGAATAAAGAAGACAGCCCGAAGAGCACGGCAGTAAACGCCGGATTCAGAAGCTCTCAACCAGGTCAGCAAAAGCTGCCCTCCAAAGGCAACCGAGACGAACTGTCTAGCCTAAACAAGATTCTAGACAAAATATGCCAGATCCACAGCACCCCCAATATACCTGCAAATCATACCCATATAGAATGTTGGGTCTTCAAGCAGTCCGGCAAGCTCAACGCCGAACACAAGGGGAATGATACACCAAGCAAAGACGAGGACGAGCCTCACAAGCAAAGCACTGGGGAACAGAAGAAATTCCCGCTAGAAATCAAAGCAGTAAACATATTACACGTGATGAAGGGGAGAAACAAAGCGGCACTCCTAGAGACACATGCCCCAGGGCCTATCACCGTAGAGTTCTCCCACTGGTCGTCCCAACCGATCACCTTTGACCATCGGGATTACTTGACAAGTATCCGCCATGAAGGATGGGCTGCCTTGGTGTTAGACCCGATAATTGACGGATACCATTTCACACGAGTCCTGATGGACGGCGACAGTAGTTTAAACCTGATATATCAGGACACAGTCTGCAAAATGGGGATAGACCCAACAAAAATCAGCCATAGCAATACTACCTTTAAAGGAGTAACGCCAGGCCCAGAAGCCCATTGCACGGGCTCCCTGCTACTAGAGGTTATATTCGGTTTTCCCGATAACTTCTGTAGCAAAAAGTTGACCTTCCACATCGCTCCGTTCCAAAGTGGCTATCAAGCACTACTCCGACGCGAAGCTTTCGCTCGCTTTAACGCAATACCGCATTATGCTTCTCTCATGCTTAAGATGCCCGGTCCACATGGCATCATTACAGTAAATACAAATATTGAGCGCTCCTTGCACGCGGAAGACCGTGCGGCTGCCTTGGCAGCCGCACACTAGATAGCCTCACCAACTAGAGCATCTGACAGGTCATTAAGACCACGGACACGGTTAGATGAGTCCGGTGCGGCTATATATAATTGATACAGGTTTGATGGCTATACCCCTATAACAATACAAGGGGCTCAACGCATGTAAACAAGTGACAATTAGGCTCAACCTTACTTATCTTGAACTGTACATGGTTTATTTAGTATAACCTACTTTTTTGCACGACAACTTTTCAACTAAGTTCCTCTCTTTTACAGATGACCATCGTGCTACACCCGTCTAGGATACGGCACAACGTAGACACAGGCGCAGATGTGTAGTAGGGACCCGTTCCAAGGATTCTTTTTAGATTATGACCATGCGTAAACCTTTTTTACTGTCTCTTGTTGATACGCATCCCCCGGATTCTCAGTACAATTGAGAAGGATGCTGACGTATTGGCATGTGTCCACGTCAGAATATTGCATGTACCTGGACACTAGGGGCTTATTACAAAGGGCACTGTTTAGGCCCGGTTTACATCATAAAGACCGAATACCTTAGGGAGTGTTCGGCATCGCGAGTTTGGCCTTATATCCATCATCTCTGAATCATGTCTTTGGTCAAATGTTGGGTTTGCCCGGCTCCTGTGTTTTGCTGCCTTACGTTCCGCTCTATCGGCTAAGGCGGCACCAGGAGAACTACTGCGATTGTGCCCTGGTTCATCCGGACGAGCACCTTCATAGAGAAAGCCAAAAACTGACTGTCATGATATATCGTGAGACTGGTCAACCACTCGATGACCTAGCGGAATCTTCGGGATTCCTCCTCCTTAACGAAGGGTCGTTTCCCGGCCAGGCATGTATGCGCCCTGAATTCGGATGAGCGCGAAGCCACCAGGGGCTATATAGTAGCCCCACTGTCAAACTGCTCTGGCTAAGTGAAAGTGTTAAAGCATTATAGTCCGATTGCCTAGTTCGCTGCGCTATCACCTCCTTAATGGACCTAGACGTTGGATCAAGTGTGAACATGCGTCTTCTGCAAACACTCCCGCATTATATGCGTGGGGGCTGAAGCCGACGACTGCCATCTTTCAGGTTATATACATATATACATAAACGGCCGCACATGAGGCATCACAGTACTTTCGGGAAAAAGTATAAATACAGCCTTGACAAACTCAATAACACATTGTTTTTACAATGGGAATACATGCCACTCAAACATAATATTCTTCAAGCACTGAGCCTCTATCAAACGAGCGCCTTCAAGAACTTCTTCAAAGTAGTGCTCGGCAGCCACCCGGCCTATGGCCGAACCCTGTGCCGCAACAGTGGTGGCATCCATCTTCGCCCAGTATGTTTTGACACGGGCAAGGGCCATCCGTGAGCCTTCTATTCACGCCGACATCTTTACAGCATCGATGCGTGGCACATCACCAAGGAATTGTTGCACTAAGCTAAAGTAGCTATTCGGCCTTGGCCCTCCCAGCCAAAAATGATCCACAACGGATCTCATGGCAAGTCCGGATAATCTATGGAGCTCGGCCCAACCAGTCAATCGCTCATTTAGCAACAGCGGACGGACTGGAGCGTGAAACTGTGACCAGAACAATTTCTCCACTTCAGGACCTTTCTGATCCTTGAAGTACTCGGCCTCATCAGTAGCACTTGCAGCCAAATCCATCTACTCGTCCGCAGAACTCCATAGCCGATCCAGAGGAGCATATTTCGGATCTCCGAACTTAGTCCGCAACAAGAAGGGCTTCACAGAAACGATATCCGCAACTTGATTCAGCTCCTCCGTCGCTCTAATTTTGGAGCGGGCTTCCTTGGTAGCCTCCCGGGCCTTCTCCAGGTCCGTCACCTTCGCCCAGTTTTCTTCTTCAAGAAGCTGGTAACGGTCAGCAGCATCTTTTAACTCTATAGCCATCTTGGCTATTCTTTCTTTGCTCTCGCAATGCGCGGCCTGTTCTGCCCTTAACTCTTCGGTTGCCTTTAAAGCGGCCGCACTGCTACTCCTTGCTTTCTCCTTGGCTTGGGCAAGCTCCGCCCGAAGGGTCTCCACGGTGGCAGCTCCATCTGCAGTCACAACATATTAAAGATACTGGCATCATGCTACTCTTATTATGTGACAATCACCAGAAAAATCACCTACCCTGTGCCTCGTCAAGCCGCTTGTTGACAAGCACGATGTCGGCATCTGTCGCATCCAGCTGCCGCTTTAGTTCGGCAAACCCATTAGTCCGGCTAGCCACCGGAGCTTCAACCACCTGCACATAAAGGCGGTCTGGTTATTACCTGGGACTATGATCCTCTGTTTGCCGCCGTTTTTGACGACAACCAGAGTCTCAGGGGCTACTATCTACACAGGGCACATCTAAAAATGTGCGGTACTGTCAACAATGTACATCGTTTCGTGTACCTCAAAACCTGATAGTAGACTCATAAAGGCTTCATGCAACCCGCTTTCGGTGGACGAAATCCTTTCAATCACCATACCCATCAACATGCGATGCTCTTCTAAGATAGCCGCTTGCTCTAGTAGATCCCTCAGTACGTCCGACCGCACACCAGATGGTGCCGGATTCTTTTGATTGCTCTCTTCAAGAGCCGGATACTGAGGACTTCGGGTGGCCATAGGATTACCTTACGGCCTTGCCGGGTCAAGAGAAACCCTCCGCGACGACACCTCGGGGTCGCCTGCCTCATGAGGCGGTATGGCAGGGGGAGGCGTTTCGCTCTCCATCATCTCTGGAAGAAGATCCCCTGAAGACGAGCTCTGCTGAGAAGGGCTAAGATCCGAACTGCAAGATAAATGCCTCGGTTATTTTCCTCAGAGGTAAAGCGGGATATTTTCACTATTAAGTACCCTTTTACTTACAGCTCGGTGGAAGGCTGATCCCCTTGAGGGCATAGTGCGTCTAGGGTAACCCCCAGGGCAGGACCCTCCGGTGGAGATTTCTTCCCCCGTTTGGAGACCATTGTCTCCGGGTCCTCAGAGGCGGTTCTCTTCCTTCCCTGGGGAGATGAATTTTCAGTTCCTCCTTCCCGGCTAACCTCCTTCACGGAGGTGCTAGCCTCCTTGTTCCCCCCTTTATCTTCTCCTGAGGGCACTTGATAAGGCGCGATCTCCAGCATCCTGGTTAGCACGGGATTTGGTGAGGTCTCAGGGAGGGGGGCCAAACACCTAATCAACTTTGCCTTCGCTATCCAATCCTGGGTCAAAGAGCGGCTTTTTTGGGAAATGTTGCGATAAATAAACGGACATTGTGTTCGGTTGCGGGGCTACTTACTTGGGTATCCGGGCAATTGCAGCTTAGACCTACATCCTCAGTAATGTCTGGACACATTATTTGTGGTCCGAAGAACAATTTGTACATCTCTTCATGCGTCATGCCGAGGAAATGTTGAATAGCTCACGGTCCTTCCGGGTTGAATTCCCACATGCGAAGGGGCCGGCGTTTGCAAGGCTGGACTTGACGAACTAGCATAACTTGCACTACCATAACCAGACTGAAATCTCTCTCAAAGAGATCTCGGATATGGCTTTGCAGTATTGGCACGTCCTTGGATGGACCCCAGCTCAGCCCCCTGCTGATCCATGACATCAGTTGTGGTGGGGGGCCTAAGCGAAAGGCGGGGGCAGCTACCCACTTGGCACTTCAGGGAGCTGTGATGTAGAACCACTCCAGCTGCCACAATCCGGACACCTCTGGGAAGAAACCCTCAGGCCATGGAGCGTCAGCGATTTTGCTTATTAAAGCGCCTCCGCACGCTACGTGCTGCCCCTCGATCATCTTCGGCTTCACATCGAATGTCTTGAGCCACAGGCCGAAGTGAGGGGTAATGCAGAGGAAGGCCTCACATACAACAATAAATGTCGAGATGTGAAGAAGGGAATCCGGGGCCAAATCATGAAAATCTAGCCCATAATAGAACATGAGACCCCTAACAAAGGGATCCAGAGCGAGGCCTAGTCCTCGGAGGAAGTGGGATACGAACATGACGCTCTCGTTGGGTTCGAGAGTAGGGACAACTTGCCCTCGGGCAGGCAGCCGATGCGAAATTTTGGCGGTCAGATATCTGGCCTCTCTCAACTTCTTGATGTCCTCCTCCGTGATGGAGGAAGGCATCCACCGACCTTGAAGGTTGGATCCGGACATAGTTGAAGGTCCGAAGTGCCTAAACATGAGCTTTGGGTGTTGGAACTCGAGGCATGATGCGGATTCGATTAAGATCGAGATGAAAAGGCATTGTCCCCTTTATAAAGAGGGTGGATATCAAGCATCCTCCTCGTAGCCGTTTGTGATTTGCCTAAGATCTAGGAGTCCTATCAATAGGAAAGGTTGGGTTACCCATGTCCGTATTGCTGAGAATCCTGTAATAATGGGGACACGATCTCTACTTCGACAAGACGTGCCAAGGAAGCCGCCTCGCGAAACACGCTGAGATTGGATATGAAAAACGATTCGAATAAAGACCTGTCTGTGGTGTGATGTCACACTTCGAAATGCGTCGGCAGATTAGATTTGTGAACATATTATTCTCTCTACGGTTGTATGTGGAACTTGTTTTGCAGAGCCGGACAAGATCCTCGTGTTCAAAATCTTCTATGAAGTATTCGGAGGAGGAACCCGCCTTGCAATGCCGAAAACAATCTGTGCGCCAGACTCATCGTCATTGAAGCCTGGTTCAGGGGCTACGGAGGGAGTCCTGGATTAGGGGTTATCCGGACAGCCGGACTATAACCTTTGGTCGGACTGTTGGACTATGAAGATACAAGATTGAAGACTTCGTCCCGTGTCCGGATGGGACTCTCCTTGGCGTGGAAGGCACGCTTGGCAGTACGGATATGTAGATTTCCTTCCTTGTAACCGACTCTGTGTAACCCTAGCCCCCTCCGTTGTCTATATAAACTGGAGGGTTTTAGTCCATAGAACAACATACAATCATACCATAGGCTAGCTTCCAGGGTTTAGCCTCTTCGATCTCGTGGTAGATCAACTCTTGTACTACTCATATTATCAAGAAGAATCAAGCAGGACGTAGGGTATTACCTCCATCAAGAGGGCCCGAACCTGGATAAACATCATGTCCCCTGCCTCCTGTTACCATCCGCCTTAGACGCACAGTTCGGGACCCCCTACCCGAGATCCGCCGGTTTTGACACCGACAGCTGCCGTCGGCTGGATTCAGGGATCCACTGCTGAGCACGCTCGTCGAGTGCATGCTGCAGGTTCTCCAGCCGAGTGCGCTCAACCAAGTTGGCCAGACACGCTTCCTCCAAGGCCCGGGCCTCGGGGGTTTCTCCAATGATAGGAGTGTGAAGTGCATCCATGTTGCGGCGGCGAAGCGCTTCCCTCCGCTGCGAAGAAAGGGGCTCGGGGTGGTACTCCTCGTGAAAGCGCGACGAATCACCGCCGCCATCACCACCGTCATTGCGGGGAAAGCCAGGAGGACTGGGTGGTCCGTTGACCATTAAGACTTCTGCCGCGGGATCGCTGCTGTCGCACTCGGATGCGGTCTCGACGGAGCCAGTCGAACAGGTCGTAGAGAGTTTCATCGGGCTCGATTGCCGCAACTTGTGAGGTGGCCGACGGGCGGGCCACCGCGTGTCTCACCCACCGCTGGAGCCGCGATTGACCGAAACGCTTGTGCCAGCGAGCAGCGGGGGATGAGGACACTACAGGAACTGACCGATACTGGGTCGACGATTGCTGGAGAAGGACACTGTAGACACACGCGCGAAAGTGCATCGCCCCGCGGACGAGGAGCGCATCAACGTCGAGTGGAGCTTCCTGGAGCCAGGCGGAGTCATCGTCGATGAACACGAGCGCGCCGAGACAGATCTAGTGGCCCTCAACTAGTCCGCCAGCGGAAACCATGATGATGAGAATCGGAAAAATCGCAACTCCACCAAAAAGTCTCTAAGACACCGTAAGACACTGGCCCCAAGGTGGGCGCCAACTGTCGTGGGTCTAAGACTGACAGTAGAATGGGGGGTAGGCATGAGGAGGCAAGATCCTAGCTATGGTGAAGTTGTACACACGAGTTTTACGAGTTCAGGCCCTTCGCGGAGGAAGTAACAGCCCTACGTCTCGGTGCCCAGAGGCGGTCGATTAGATTTGAATGCGTGTCTTTACAGGGGGTGCGAACCCTTGTGCCAGTGGAGGGGGGTGTCTTATATAGAGTGCGCTAGGACCCCAGCCAACCCACATTACAAGGGGTTTAAGGTACATCAAGAGGGGGGCGCTACTGGTAACTCTAGCAATTAAGTGACATAAATGCCTATTAAGTCTATGAAGTAAACGTCCGACCGTTGTCGTGCAGAGTGACTTTAGGTCTTCTATCTGTCGAGTGATAATTGTTGTGGTCGAGTGACTTTGAATCTTCCGAGTGGAATGCCTTGTAGTCGAGTGGATGATGCTATCCCTTGAATGGTTCTGGTTTTAAGGTGGTGTCCTAGGGGAGGGTGTCTAGGTCAGGCCTATGACCCTACCCTAGGTACATAGCTTCATCAGTTGGTACTGTTCTAATAATGCAACAGAATTAACGGACTACTGGATGAGAAATTGAGTTTGGCTTTCACTGTAGTGCATTCAACTTTGCTAAAAAAGTACAAAATTTGGTAACGCCAAGAGGTGCTTTGGAATAGTATTGAGGATATGCACACAGCACATGCCGTAACGCATTGGCCAAAAATGATGGTTGGCGCGTAAGTAGTTAGTTGCAAAAGATTCAAGAAGTTCCACACAGCAAGTCAAGAGACGTACAATGAAGTTCTACTGCAAAAATACGTCAGGTACTACAGCTATGCGTTGTTTACGCGTGAAGTCTTACTGAGCTATACGCCAGCCGCGAGGAAGTTCTACTATGGCTGAACGCAAGTTCAACTATAGCTATATTGTAGAAAACATCATTAGGGATATCATGGCACACACTTTTAGATTTTCTTAGGGGCATAAAAAACGATTAGTTTAAAAATTAAAAACAGAGAGCGCAAATTAGAAATAACAGAGCAGTTTTGATGTTTATAAAAAATAAAATTAGTTTACGTTACTAACAAATGAAAAGAAAAATATATGTTCAAATTTTAGCAAAAAGAGCACTTCATTACTTGTAAAAACTCATTTTCACAATAAAAAACATAATAGGTTCGAATTAAAATAACAAAAATTTATAAAAAACTCAGATTTTTATAAACCGATAAAAATCAACAAGTTCGAATTAAATTAACACACAATCCAAAAAAGTCTATAAAAAGAATGAATTTTCCCCGTTTCAAAAAAAAAATCTAGAAGTTCAAATTAAAATAACGGAGCGGTTCAATGTTTACTGAAAACTCAGACTTTTAACCGCGACTAACAATAATAAATAACGAAGCTCAAAATAGAATTTCCCATTTAAAAAAACTAGAACTTCAAATGTAAATAATGAAGAGGTTCGATGTTTATTCCAAAGTTATGATTTTCCCTGTTACTAAAGAACAAACGAAGAAGTTAAATTTAGAAAAATAGAGCAGCTCAAAATTTGTAGAGAAAATTGATTTTCCCCGTTTCTACAAAAAACCTAGAGGTTCAAATTTAAATAATGGAGAAGTACAATGTTTATTACAATACCAAGAAGGTCATATTCAAAAAACTGAGCCATTCAAAAAGTTCATAAAAACCAATTTCCCCTCTTTTCAAAAAGACCTAGAAGTTTAAGTTTGAATAATTGGGTGGTTCGATATTTAATACATAACTATGACTTTTCCCGTTACTAATGAATAACACAAAGAAGTCCTAATTAAGAAACTTGACTTTTCCCCAATACTAAAGATTAAAACCAAGATTCAATTTTAAAAATGGAGTAGTTCAACGTATATAAACAACTGTGGTTTTCTCGTTCCTAATGAATAAAACCAAGAAGTTCAATTGGAAAAAGTGGAGTAATTTGATATTTATTTTTAAAAAATCAGATTTTTCCAGTTACTAAAGTATAAAACCAGTAAGTTCGGTTTGAAATAATGTAGAAGTTCGATGTTTCTAAAAGCACTCCAATTTTCACATTTCTAAAAATACACAAAAGGAGTTAAAATAAAAAAAGGTAGAGCGGTTCAATGTCTATAAAAAACTCAGATAGTTTCACGTAACAGAGAGAAGTTCAAATTGATAACTACCAGAAGTTCAGGTACTACACTGTGTGCATTTTGTATGACAAAAAAGAACAAAAAGGCGAAGGCCAAAAGTTTTGTTGCTAGAAGTTCAAGTGCTCAGCTCAGGATAGTTAAAAAATTCGTGTCAGAGAGGTTCAACCGTGTTTTCACATTTCCAAACACACACAAAGAAGCTCAAATAAAAAAGTTAGAGCGGTACAATGTCTATAAAAAACTCAGGTTTTTTCCGTTACTAAAATGAAATAGAGAGAAGTTCAATGTGATAACAGCCAGAAGTACACGTACTACATGGTGTGTGTTTCATACGAGAAAATACGTCACAGAAGTTCAACGTGAAAACAACAAGAAGTTCAACTACTACGCTAAACGAATTTTAGATGAAAAACTTTTAAAATCGTCGTGAGTATAAAAAAATGATCAACACGGGAAAGTTGCGTGTTTACAATAGCTTTCCATTGGTATATCGCTTGCTCAATTCTGGTGAGTGGATGGAGTTCTACGAGCAGTGGATGGAGAGCTACGAGCAAAAAAAGCACGTAAAAAACAGAGTGAAGTTCAAGTAGACATGTCGAGAAGTTCAAGTCTTCACACGGTGCATTTTGGAAGAATCTGTTTCGCGATAAAGGCAGAACGAATGATCCCTCCATTTTCGAAATTACTTGAAAATGGCGCTGAATTAGAGTAAACCATCAATACGAAAAAGTTTACATTTGCAATAGCTTTTCAATGGTATATTATTTGCCCCATTCCGATAAAATTTGTAGAAATTACGGTGAAAATACGTTTTCAGCCATTTTCAAAATTGACTTAAAGCAGTAAGGAACTGGGAGAAACAATATATACCAAAAAGTTTCACATTTCCTCAAGCTTTCCAACACCATATAATTTGCTGCATTCGGACATACGGTTAAAAAAATAGCTTGAAAATACGAACTCGGTGGAACTTGTACCATTTTCAAAATTACTTTTAACCCGTTCAAAATTAGAAAAAACTTTCAACATGAGTAAGTAGCGCATTTTGATAAGCTTTCCAATGTCATATCACTTGCCTCAATTGGATTAGCCATTTAGAAATGACATCGAAAATACGAACTTGGCTGTTCGGTTTACGAAATTTTACAGTTTTCCAAATTACTATTTAAACATAGGGAATTAGAAAAAACTTTCAACATGTGGAAGGAGCGGTTTTGCAGCAGTTTCCCAACGGCATATTATTTGCCTCATTCCGATAAACGGTTTAGAAATATGATCGAAAATATGATTCACGTTTTTTGTATGAAAAAAATGGTTTTCAAAACTGCTCTTAAACCGCTTACATTTTGCCAAAATAACTAACTTGGGTCATGATACTGGTGTCCATACCTTTCCAACGGTATATCGCAAGCCCCATTTGGGCAATGTTGGCAGAAGTTCAAGCTAGCACTGGGAGAAGTTCAGGTCGAACAACTCAGGCAGTAAAATTGTAAAAAACGCAATTGCATCACAACCCAAGAGCAAAATCCGCCAATGAGCGAGATTCCTATTTAAAACCGGTATTTAGTTGCTAAAAACGTTTCTAGATTACACTAATATCGTATAGAACACGACTAACAAGAATAATTCATGGGGGAAGCCACGGTTGCGAAGATAGCCCGAAGGTCGGGTTTGTACAGAGGGAAGTTCAGATGTGTTACTCAGGCAGTTCAGGTTATGATCAGAATATTATTCTGATCCCGTGATTAGAATAGTGTTTATGTATATATATATATATATATATATATATATATATATATATATATATATATTTGACAGGGCTATTATGTTACTGTTGGAAATATGCCCTAAGACAATAATAAATTGGTTATTATCATATTTCCTTATTCATGATAAATGTTTATTATTCATGCTAGAATTGTATTGTCCAGAAATTTAAATACATGTGTGAATACATAAACTACACTGTGTCCCTACTAAGCCTCTACTAGACTAGCTCATTGATCAAAGATGGTTATGCTTTCCTGACCATAGACATGAGTTGTCATTTGTAACGGAATCATATCATTAGAAGAATGATGTGATGGGCAGACCCAACCATAAGATTAGATTAGATCGTATCACTTCATTAATTTGCTATAGATTTTTCATGTCATGTATCTGTTCCTTAGACCATGAGATCATGCTACTCTCGAATACCAGAAGAATGCTTTGTGGGTTATCGAAGACCACTTCGTAACTAGGTGATCATAAAGGTGCTCTATAGGTATTTTGGAAAATGTTTGTTGGGTTGCATGGATCGAGACTGAGATTTGTTATTCTGTGTGATGGAGATATATCTCTTTGCCCTCTCCGTAATACAACATCACGAGAAGCTTGGAAGCATGTGACTAATGAGTTTAGTCATGGGGATCTTATATTACAGAACGAGTAAAGAGACTTGCCCGAAATGAGATTGAACTAGGTATGGAGATACCGATGATAGAATCTCGGGCAAGTAACATATCACCGAACAAAGGGAATTGTATACGGGATTAATTGAATCCTCGACATCGTGGTTCAACCGATAAAGATCTTCGTTGAATATGTGGGAATAAATATGGCATCCAGGTTCCGCTATTGATTATTGATCGGAGAGGAGTCTCGGTCATGTCTGCATGTTCCCGAACCCGTAGGGTCACACACTTAACATTCGATAGCGCTAGGGTAGTATTGAGATATTCATATCCGAAGGTAGTTCGGAGTCCTGGATGGGATCCGGGATATCATGAGGAGCTTTGGAATGGTCCGGAGTTAAAGAATCATATATGGAAAGTTGTTGTCAGGGTTCGAGAAGAAATTTGATTTTTCCCCGTATTGTACCAAGAAGCTTCTAAAAGGTTCCGGAGGGGTCTGAAAGTATACCAGAGGGTTCCACTAGTCCCAAGGGCGTGTATGGGCTGTAGGGGAGGTGCCCGGGCCTATTTGGGCCAGACGCACCATCCCCCTAAGGCCCATGCGCTTGGGGAGGCAAACCCTAGGGATGGACGTGCCTCCACATGGCTTGGAGGGCACCCAACACCCTGGCCGCCGCCCCTCTCCTTGGAGAAGGGGCCAGGGCAGAACCTCCCTCCCCACACCCCTACATATAGTGAGAAGGGGCGCAGGGGTTGAACACACCATACCCTGGCCGCCTCTCCCTCCCTTTACACCTCCACCTCGCGTAGATGCTTGGCGAAGCCTTGCTATAGTTTCGCTGCCGCCACCACCACCACATTGTCGTGTTGGTTTATATCTCATCTACCTCCTCTCGCTCTCCTGCTATATCAAGAAGGAGAGGATGTCACCGAGCCTAACATGTGCTAATCTCAGAGGTGCCACACGTGCGGTTCTTGGATCGAATTGGATTGCGACGCGAGTACGACTACACAAACCTTGATCATTAGATCGTTAACACTTTCGGTCTACAAAGGTATGTAGACACACCCCCCTCTTGCTGCTAGCATCTCTATAGATAGATCTTTGGGCGTTTCGTAGGATTTTTTTGTTTTCCATGCAACATTCCCCATTAGTTACTAATAATAAATAATATTATGTTACGAAAGTACAACTAATCCCCGGGTGATTTTGGTAATTCATAACAACATATAGCCCATTGAACTAATATCCTTCCAAGATAAATATTTCAGGATGTTCAATGATTGCATGGCATGGGCTAGAGATGTGGACCCCTCAAAATGCTAAGGACAAAGATTGGCAAAAGCTCAAGACTCTTCATATTTATTTTAGTGATCCAAGATCATATTGAGTCCATAGGAAAGCCAATACTATTAAAAGGGGATGAGGTGTTGCTTAATGGCTTGCGTGCTCAAGTGCTTAGTGGTTTTGCTCCAAAACCCTCAGCCACTTTCTCCATCCAATTATGTCCAAACCCTAAACTCCAACTCGGCCCCACCGATTCTTTCTATCCGGAGTCACTGAGTTTATATGACATAGACATAGCCACTGCCAGAAACCCTAACAGCTCGGTCTCACCACACCAATAGAGATCTTGGTCCCACCAAGATGTCCTTGCCAGCGCTCTGTGACTTGTTGCATTTACTCTGGTCTCACCGAGTTATGCAGTCGGTCTCACCGAGTTGGCTTGACAGATTCTCTGTTGCTTATTGCTTCACTTCGGTCCCACTGAGTTGATGCAATCGGCGCAACTGAGATGATGTTTGCACTAAGCCCTAGCACATAGGTCCCACCGATATTTCTAACATTCACATTTTTGGACTGATCGGTGCCACTGAGTTTAACCATTCGGCCCCACTGAGATGAGTCAAATGTGTGTAACGGTTGGATTTTGTGTGGAGGCTATATATACCCCTCCACCGCCATCTCCATTTGTGAGAGAGCCATCAGAACATCCCTACGCTTCCACCATTCATTTTCTGAGAGAGTACCACCTACTCATGTGTTGAGATCAAGAGATTCCATTCCTACCACTCGAATCTTGATTTCTAGCCTTCCCCAAGTTGCTTTCCACTCAAATCACTCTTCGACCATAGCCAAATCTGAGAGAGAGAGAGAGAGAGAGAGAGAGTTGAGTGTTGGGGAGACTATCATTTGAAGCACAAGAGCAAGGAGTTCATCATCAACACACCATCTATTACCTTTTGGAGAGTGGTGTCTCCTAGATTGGTTAGGTGTCACTTGGGAGCCTCCGTCAAGATTGTGGAGTTGAACCAAGAAGTTTGTAAGGGCAAGGAGATTGCCTACTTCGTGAAGATCTAACCGAGTGAGGAAAGTACTTCATGGGCGATGTCCAGGGTGGGATATACAAGGTTGCTTCTTTGTGGACCCTTCATGGGTGGAGCCTTCCGTGGACTCGCACAACCGTTACCCTTCGTGGGTTGAACTCTCCACCAATGTGGACGTACGATAGCACCACCTATCAGAACCATGCCAAAAATGTTTGTGTCTCCATTTCGTTTGCCTTATCCAAACCCTTCCCTTTACCTTCATATGCAATGTTTTACTTTCCGCTGCTATACTCTTAGATTTGCATGTGTAGTTTGATTGCTTGATCATAATACCCAAGTGCAAGGAATCATCGTAGCAATTCTCAATGGTGGAAGTGATAAGTATGGAGTGTCGAACCCACAAGGAGCTGAAGGTAAGATCAATATTCTCTCAAGTCCTATCTGCCACTGATACGACTCTACGTACACCTAATGTTTGCTTCCAACTAGAAACGAGATATAAAACTACGTTGTGGGTATGAAGAGGATAACTTTGCATGGTATCAGAGAGATAAAATATAAAATTAGGTGTTGTTATCATAAAGTTAGAATATATTACTAAATATTATAAATAGCGAGTGTGGAATAATGGTGGATCGGTGTGCGGAATTGTCTTTGGCAATTCTTAACAAGACCGATAGTCGTCATTGCAATTTCATATGCGGGAGAGGCATAAGCTAACATACTTTCTCTTCTTGGATCATATGCACTTATGATTAGAACTCTAGCGAGCATCCGCAACTACTAAAGATCATTAAGGCAAAACCCAACCATAGCATTAAAGCATCAAGTCCCCTTTATCCCATACGCAACAACCCCCTTACTCAGGTTTATGCTTCTGTTACTCAAGCAACCCACTATAAGCGAATCATGAACGTATTGCAACACCCTACAGCGGGAATCCCTCACACTTGCGTGACACGGAGGGCACAATAGGACATCACCAAAATAAAACATACAGCTCGTACCAATCTAGATCATCAATCAACCCAAAGACAAAGGATATCTACTCAAAACATCATAGGATGGCAACACATCATTAGATCATAATATGTGGCATAAAGCACCATGTTCAAGTAGGGATTACAGCAGGGTGCGGGAGAGTGGACCGCGTAAAAGAGATGAGGATGGTGATGATGATGGTGATGTTGATGAAGACGATCACCGCAGCGATGATTCCCCTCTCGATGCCACTCCGGTGCCACCAAGAGAGAGGAGGAGAGGTTCTCCCCCTTGTGCTTGCTCCTCCATGGCCTCCCCCCTGGATGGGGAGAGGCTCCCCTCTGGTCCTTGGCCTTCATGCATGGTGATGATTTTCGGCGTTCTGGGAACAGGGGTCCCTAGACTTGCCTGCCTGCGGCCTGCGGCGTGGCTCAAAGGAGGCCCAGCACGGCCCATCTTCATCAACACAAGACTCAAGACCCTCGCGAGGGGCCAAGCCTCACGAGGCGGACGACACAGAGCTTCCTCAGGCACGGCCTCATCAGGCTGGCTCGCGAGGAGGCGGAGAGATCAAGGCGGGGTACCTCACGAGGTGCCCGTGACGCAAGCCATGACGACTCAGGGCGCCAGGCGGGTGCCAGCGCGCGCAACGTCCTTCTTTCCTCTTTGGGGCAAAGGGGGCAAGCACAGCCGCGGAGTACCGAGGCATCAGGCAAAGGTTGCCATTTCGGTGCAACGAGACCAAGACCAGGAGGACTACGAGACGGAGGTCACCGTGGAGCCCAGGACGGCATCATCACCAGAGCTTTGCGCAGGCGAAGACTGCTTTTGTCAGGATAGTTGATACTTGCTGTCCCCCTTCAAATTAGCCCGCCATTGTTGGCTCCCTTCCCGCTCGATATTTGGGAAGAGGACGAGGGCCTCTATAAATAGGACCAGCCACCCACATAGCGGGGGGTTCGGTTCGTTCGATCGGTGGGAAGCAGAGTAAGAGAGAGAGAGAGAAAGGTGGCTGAACTCCTCCTAGCAGTTCATCACCCCAGCCAAGAACAGACCCTCGCGAGGCTGTTCTTCCTTGTACTGTTCATCATCATCAGCCCCAGGAGGCAATCCACCAACCACACACTGGAGTAGGGTATTACACCACAACGGTGGCCCGAACCAGTATAAATTTTGTGTCTCTTGTGCAGTTCTTTTTGTAGTCTAGATCTTTGCGAGACGGAGAGGTAGAAGGCATAATCTCCACGCGCACCCCAGTGTTTGAACCTTAAGGGTCTGCCGGAAACCGAGATCTGACATTTGGCGCGCCAGGTAGGGGTGCACCGGAATTCGTCTTCCACCGCTCCGTGCCCCGTCGCGTCGTCATCACCATGCCCAGCGACCAGGAGGGCAACCTTGACCCATGGGCTGCGTGGCCCGCCCGCGTAGAACCGCTCGCCTCGGGCGACCCCGCGCCCCAGGCAGCCCGCGGTCCGCAGGGCGCTGCAGGCCGCGGGCGAAGCGGACAGACTTCGACAACTCTCACACCGCGGTAGGCACGATCGGCAGCAAGGGCCTCCAATCACGCCGCGACCACGTCACCGTACACCCGCCGGGAGCAGGCGAACTCGAGGGCCACGATCACGGTGGCCCGAGAGCTGCTGCGGTGCAGACTGCTGGAGGGCGGCCACGACGTGCTGCTGGAGCGAGTGGCAGAGCTCCTGGGCTTCGCCGCCTCGGGGGCTCACCCCTTCTCCACCCAGCTCCCATCTCAAGCCCAGGGCGACCTGCGCGGGGGCTCCGCGCGCGCCCGCGGGCTCCAAGGCTACTCCAACGCCAGCGAAGCTGTCAGGACCGGACCGGCGGCGGCGCTGCCCCCGCCCCCGGCCCGCGAAGAAGAGGGACTCAACGCGACCCGCGGCCCCGGTGGGCGGGCGCGTTGCCACCCTGCAGTGGGCATGACAGGTGGGACCGCGTGGCATGCGGGGCATCACGGCATGGCACTTGGGATGACGGCGACGGAGGAATACATGCCCCTCATGATGGACCAAGGACACCCTCACGAGAATGGACAAGGCTCGCTCCTCGGCCCAAGCTGGGGGGACGAGGCAATGGAAGCTGTGCCTTTCCAGGAGCCCCGGGACGGACCCGCTGGCCACGCTGGAGGCAACGATTATCGGGCACCGCTAATTCTTTAGGAGCAGGTATACGCTAACCATGGATCGCAGGAGGTGCAGGTCGCCACGGCAAGCAGCTGCCCGTTCCCACAGTCTCCTACCCCTCGGGAGGAGGGCGCAGGGGGCTGCAGGAGAGGGGCCGAGATCCGACATCACCACCGCGGCATTCGGAGCAAGGCGTTCTCAGGAGGTAGGCCCTCTGCTGGGGAGGTGCCTCAGGGCCTGCCCCTGGCGGAGGACCTGTGGTCGTCGGGGGAACCGCTGGCGACCGCTCTACCCCATCGGGCAGCGTCCTGGGTTACGGTCGTTGCTGATGGCACTAGAGTGTGGCGCAAGAAGAGGCCCTCGTCTGGCGATATGAAGCAAGGCCAGTACCTGTGAAGAAGGCCCGGTGCCTGTGAAGCTCGCCGCCCCGTGACATTCTCACGTAATAATGAGTGGGGCTGTACACGCCCCGGAGTCTTAGGGGTGCCGGCCTCAGGCCCTGGGGCTCCCTCCCATGCCCAGTGGACAGCACTTAGCTCCGCGCTGGTGAGAAGACATCCAAGACTAGACTAGGTGCCGGACACGGCCTTTTGTCTGCTTTCATTGCCTTTCCCTTTGGCTGTAGCTTTCCCCTCACTGGATTTAAGTTGGATTTGAATTTGAGATTTGCGTGTGTTCAGGGAAGGGGTGCTTATTCTTGCTCGAGCCTTTTCTCGCGTTCTGGTTACCGCTTCGCCACAGCCGCCTCCCCTCGCGAACCCCTCGCGAGTCGGGTCAGGCCTGTCTCGTGCGCAACCCAAACTGCAGCTGTTGCTCCCTCTCGGGAGGATTTTCGGGTGCCTGCGGAGGTTGTCCTGTTTGGAAAAGGCCTAGAGCCTGTGAAGCAAGGTGAGTGCCTATGAAGCTCTCGCGCTCAGGAAAAGGCCCAGAGCCTGTGAAGCAAGGCGAGTGCCTGTGAAGCTCTCGCGCTCAAGGAAAGGCCCAGAGCCTGTGAAGCAAGGCGAGTGCCTGTGAAGCTCTCGCGCTCAGGA
>NC_041382.1:548257365-548263486 GCF_002162155.2 Triticum dicoccoides
GCCCAGAGCCTGTGAAGCAAGGCGAGTGCCTGTGAAGCTCTCGCGCTCAAGGAAAGGCCTAGAGCCTGTGAAGCAAGACGAGTGCCTATGAAGCTATGGCGCTCAAGGAAAGGCCCAGAGCCTGTGAAGCAAGGCGAGTGCCTGTGAAGCTCTCGCGTTCAGGAAAAGGCCCAGAGCCTGTGAAGAAGGCCAACACTTGTGAAGCTCCCCGCCAGCGACACTCTCATATCCAACAGATCCAACTAAAGAACACCAAGGGCGTCACGCCCTCCCACAGGCTGCTTCGGGGCTTGCACGAAACAAAGGTAAACCTGCCAACCGCCCGGTGCGGGCGCTCGTGCAATATGATAACTACTGATACGATGAACACAGGTTCTACATGAGGGGCTTCCCCTCCCAAAATGCTCTCACAGCCATCAGGTCAAAAACCTGAGTTCTATTCATGCAGGTTAACAAAGACAGGAGCAATACGCACTCAGTCGGACCAATCCCCCAATGCGTCCCCGGAAGCACCTCCCGAGCCTTCGTTGGGGTCGCCGAATTCGCCATCGTCTTCTGCGTCGCTGCCAGCGGCTTCAGAGCCGCTCGCCGCGCCGCCCTCGTCAGCACCCACGATCACGTCGTCGTCGTCCGAAGCGAAGGCCCTGACAAGGGCGTCCACGTTGTCTACCACCCAGTGCGCCAGGTCGCCTTGGACGGCCTGGGGAACTGGGGCGATGAAAGTGTCAAAATCGAAGCGGGAATCCATGTTCAGGAGATGGCTGAACACACAGGAGAAGGCGCGCCAGAGCAGCGCGCGGCTCCTCTCTTCCACCAACCTATCGGCACCACGGCAGTGAAGAACTGAAGGCTGCCAGCATAGTTGGCTGTGTGCGGCTGGCCAACAGCCGCCTCACAGATGTTGCCCAAGGCCACGCTAGCTCTCTCCCGGAGCGTGGCGAGCATGGGACCGTGCACGTGCTCCAGGACCTGCCGCTGACATATCTCGTCCGCGTTCCGGCGCGCGACGCCCTCAGCCTCCTCCACCCGCTGACAAAGACGGAGCATCTCGGCCTGGGAGGCGGCTAACTCCCCTTGCGCTACCTCAAGGGCGCCTCGGGAGGTGTCGTCCAGCCGCGTCGCCTCCTCCCGCTTGACGCTCAAGGCTGCGGTCGTCCCTTCAGCTTCGACCCGGATCAACTCCAGCCTCCTCTCGAACTCGCGCTCGAGGTCTTGGCGCGCCATCGCCACCCGACGACCGACCTCCTCCAGGACACAAGCCTCCCGTGCTGTGACATCGTCCTCCGCCTGCGTCAGCAAGCGCTCCCTTGTCTCCAGCCACTCGTACTCGGGAGTGCGTTCAGCGGCTTCCAGCGTCAACGCTTCTTCGCGCTTCTGGAGCTCTGCTGGGTCGCCGGAGGCCACCCGCATCGACGCAAGGGCCAGCTCGCGCAGCTCCACTTGCTCTTCCAGTGAGTGGCACCGGGCCAGGAGCTCACGAGCCCGCTCCTCCGCCGCCTCTCGCCGTCGGTCAGCTCTCCGAGCCTCCTCGGTGGCCCGGGATCGGGCCACTCGAGAGGCCTCCAGCGTGGCCTTCGCCTCTGCATCGTCAAGATCACGCTGACGGCGCGCAAGGGCAATGGTGGCCTCCAGCTCGCGCCTCCATGCAGCCAGGCGCAGGCCCTCGGCCTCCAGGCGTGCGTCTTCGTCAGCAAGCCCCTCCCCAAGCAAGTTCACCGCATCAGTCGCCCTTCGAAGGAACCCTTGGCGGCGAGCGCGGCGCTCCCGGGCGCGCTCAAGCACGTCTTCCACACCATCATCCGCCCCAAGCAAGCGCCAGGGGCCATGAATCATCATTCCTCCTCCGGGCAGGGGGCTGGGGGCTAGCGCCCTCGCGACGGCTGGGCGTGCCGCACCAGAAGCCCGCCCTGGAGCCAGCCCGTCTCCAGATGAAGGGCGCAGGAGGCGCCTCAACCAGTCGCAGTCCACGACCAGACGAGAAGCCCACGGCAGACTGGCTATTCCCCGTGAGGGCCCACAAAGGAAAATCATGGGGAATGAAGGGCCGCGGTGCACCTCGGGATGGTCCACCCCTTCAGACGCCCTCACCACAAGGGCAGAGCTGCTCGGAGCATTTGAGGACGATAGAGGGGGCGAAGCCAAAGGATGCGGCACCTCTGCTACTTCCGCGAGCTTGGCCGGAAGGGGCCTGCGGAGCAAGGATCAGTGAAAGCTACAAGAGGGTCTGGAGCCAGAGAGGAAGAAGACTTACTCGTCAATGGCGAAGTACTTCCTGCGCTTTAGCACGCGACAAGGGAAGTCGTCACCCAGGGCCTCCCTTTTCCTCCAGAGGGCCTCAAAGTCCACGCGGAAGCAGCCCAAGAGAAGAGCGCAAGGATCAACCTGCGGCGAGGACGGAGTATCAGAGCGATCCACGTCAGGGGCGCCTACCTGGCGCGTGCCGTCCATCACCTCGCCAGAAGATGCGGCTGGGGCCTCCAAGGCCTTAGACCCGGGCGCCGGGAGCGGCTGCTTGCCACCTTCAGCCGCAGCGGCACGGGTCCAAGGAGCTGTCCCCTCGCGAGCATCACCCGGCGCTGCCACCTCATCAGGAGCCCCCTCGGCCTCCGACGCCTCCTGCCTCCCTGCTCCACCACTTGAAGAGGAGTCGCCTTGGCCGATTGGAAGGGCAGTCACCACCATTGGATTCTCGCGAGGTCCCTGGAGGTCGGCGGGGCGCAGCCCCCACTCATCAAAGACGGGCATCTGCTTCACGAAGTCAGCCCTGCTCTGGCAGAGATACAGCAAGGCCCCTCCCTGCCGGACGTTGCCGGGATTGGGGTCCCCAGCCAAGGTCAAGAGCGTCGACTTCAGCACCGCGGGAGCCAGGTCCTCTTCCTGGAGCCTCATGCTATCCTCGCGCCCACGGAAGGCCCACATCCGGCGAGAGTGGCGTTGAAGGGGAGCAACATGGCATAACAGAAACTCCTTCACCACCTTAGGCGCTGTCACGCCGAGCTTCCTCAGGAATGCGAAGCGGCTCCAGACAAAGACGAGCCGGGGGCTCTTGAGCGTCTCCTGGCCCCAACCCGAATTGGGGACAGCAGGCGAGGTCGGCTCCGATAGCAGGGGGCTGGGCACCCCTGCGTCCACATACAACCACCGCTCGCGGAACCCGACCGTGGGCAGGGGGAGTTTGAAGTCAATCCCAAAGGCCTCGGTCTCAGGCTCGGCAGCAAAGCTCACGCACGCCCAGCATTGGGAAGGGTCGACAAGGTGCAGCGAGAAGAAGTGGCGCAGCAAGGCAACCGAAGGAGGGATGCCCACCATGGCTTCGCAAACGAAGGCGAAGACCGAAAGGAGGGTGATGGACTCAGGACTTAGATGCATCATGTGGATATGATAATGGGAGAGCACGACATTGAAGAAATCAGAGAAGGGGGGAACCAGACCCGCCCACAAGGCGTCAGTGAAAGATGGGACCTCAGTTGCTATCCTGTCGATGGAGAAGTGGGACGCGGGCTAGGCCGTCGTCCTCCCGCACTCATTGAAGACGGTGGCCAGAGCCAAGCTGTCCCTGCCCAGGCACTCTTGATTGAGTACGGTCGACTGGCCGACGGCGGGGGCCACCGATGGCGGCGCACAAGACGGAGGCATGGGTTTCTCCCCTCTCACCTTCCTCATCGGAGTCATGGCGATGGGAAGGAGGGGGAAGATTTGAGATTGGATTGGAGGTGGGAGCAGGCGTTCGAAGGAAGGAAGAATAGGAGACGCTCGAGCAACAGGAAGGGGAGCGGATGTGTGCAACTACAAGTCCGCCTAGCAGGGAGAAGAATAAGGGGGCGTGGGGGGAACGGTGCCGCCCACGTCCCATCAACCGCCACGCGGCGCCCAAGGCCGCAGGCTGTTAGGGCCCGCGGCGCTTCACCCTTACCCTTTCGCCTCTCGGCACGGCCAAGTCCGGGCGCGCCTTGGGCCCGGGGGCTACTGTCAGCGTTTTGAGAACGGGGGTCCCCAGACTTGCCTGCCTGCGGCCTGCAGCGTGGCTCAAAGGAGGCCCAGCACGGCCCATCTTCATCAACACAAGACTCAAGACCCTCGCGAGGGGCCAAGCCTCGCGAGGCGGACGACACGGAGCTTCCTCAAGCACGGCCTCGTCAGGCTGGCTCGCGAGGAGGCGGAGAGATCAAGGCGGGGTACCTCGCGAGGTGCCCGTGACGCAAGCCATGACGACTCAGGGCGCCAGGCGGGTGCCAGCACGCGCATCATCCTTCTTTCCTCTTTGGGGCAAAGGGGGCAAGCGCAGCCGCGGAGTACCGAGGCATCAGGCAAAGGTTGCCATTTCGGTGCAACGAGACCAAGACCAGGAGGACTACGAGATGGAGGTCACCGTGGAGCCCAGGACAACGTCATCACCAGAGCTTTGCGCAGGCGAAGACTGCTTTTGTTAGGATAGTTGATACTTGCTGTGCCCCTTCAAATTAGCCCACCATTGTTGGCTCCCTTCCCGCTCGATATTTGGGAAGAGGACCAGGGCCTCTATAAATAGGACCAGCCACCCACATAGCGGGGCGTTCGGTTCATTCGATCGGTGGGAAGCAGAGTAAGAGAGAGGGAGAAAGGTGGCTGAACTCCTCCTAGCAGTTCATCACCCTAGCCAAGAACAGACCCTCGCGAGGCTGTTCTTCCTTGTACTGTTCATCATCATCAGCCCCAGGAGGCAATCCAGCAACCACACACTGGAGTAGGGTATTACACCACAACGGTGGCCCGAACCAGTATAAATTTTGTGTCTCTTGTGCAGTTCTTTTTGTACTCTAGATCTTTGCGAGACGGAGAGGTAGAAGGCGTAATCTCCGTGCGCACCCCAGTGTTCGAACCTTAATGGTCTGCCGGAACCCGAGATCCGACAATGATGGCCCCTCTGGGATCCTCCTCCATAGCCTCCGGTGATGATGGCCCCCTCCGACAGGGTGCCAGAGAGGGCCTAGATGGATTTCTCGTGGCTACAGAGGCTTGCGACGGCGGAACTTCCGATCTAGGTTAATTTCTAGAGGTTTCTGTATGTATAAGAGATTTTAGCGTCGAGAACAAGTCAGGGGGGTCTCCGGGCTATCCACGAGGTAGGGGGGCGTGCCCGGGGGGGAGGGGGGGTGGGCGCGCCTCCCACTCTCGTGGGCAGCCCGTGACTCTTCTGGCCCAACTCTTTTACTCCATGGCCTTCTTTTGGTCCAAAAATAAGCTCCGTCAAGTTTCAGGTCAATTGGACTCTGTTTGGTTTTCCTTTACTGCGATACTCTAAAACAAGGAAAAAACAGAAATTGGCACTGTGCTCTAGGTTAATAGGTTAGTCCCAAAAACCATATAAAATAGCACATAAATGCATATAAAACATCCAAGGTTGATAATATAATAGCATGAATACTTCATAAACTATAGATACGTTGGAGGCGTATCACTTGACTTGTGCTAATTGCTAAAATCTGCCCACAACTAAAATTGGGAAAAGGACAAATTTTTATTTGATCAATTAGTCTAATCCCCCTCTAGACATACTTTCGATCCTACAAGTGGCATCAGAGCTTTGATCTCCACTAGCCTTGATTTCCGTAGCTTTGGTGATTATCCTTGATTTCACATCCTAGCGAGGGAAATTACCACCTAGAGGTCCTTACTTTGATGGTACAAATTTGCTAGTTGGAAGCATAGGATGAAGATGGAAAATAGTCGGATCGTTAAGCCACCGCGAACGAATTGAAGATGTTGCAATACAATGCTCAAGCTTGTGATATTCTCTTCAACAGATTATGCCCCGAAGAATTCAAGAAAATCAGCCGCCTTGAGAATGCAAAGGAAATTTGGGATACTTTGGTTGATATGCATGAAGGTACCGATATTGTCAAGGAATCCAAGTTGGATGTGCTTCAAAGTCAACTTGACAAGTTCAAGATGAAGGATGGTTAAGGAGTCGCTGAAATGTACTCTAGGCTTACTCTCATCACAAATGAGATTGCTGGCATAGGAAGTGAAGAGATGACCAACAACTTCATCATCAAGAAGATCCTTAGAGCCTTGGATGGAAAATATGATACCATGTGCACTTTGATCAAAATGATGATTTAGGATTGAAAGTAGGTCTAGT
>NC_041382.1:548263591-548267486 GCF_002162155.2 Triticum dicoccoides
GGGGGGGAGGGGGTTATTAGACTACTTGACCAAATAAAAAATCTAACCTTTTCCCAATTTTAAGTCTTGGCAGATTTTAGCAACTTAGCACAAGTCAAGCAATCAACCATCACATGCAATTCTAAGAGTATAGCAGAGGAAAGTAAAACATTGCATATGAAGGTAAAAGGAAGGGTTTGGAGAAGGCAAACGCAATGTAGACACGAAGATTTTTGGCATGCTTCCGATAGGTGGTGCTATCATACGTCCACGTTGATGGAGACTTCAACCCACGAAGGGTAACAGTTGCACGAGTCCACAGATGGCTTCACCCACGAAGGGTCCATGAAGAAGCAACCTTGTCTATCCCACCATGTCCATTGCCCACGAAGGACTTGCCTCACTTGGATAGATCTTCAGGAAGTAGGAATCTCCTTACCCTTACAAACTTCTTGGTTCAACTCCACAATCTTGACGGAGGCTCCCAAGTGACACCTAACCAATCTAGGAGACACCACTCTCCAAAAGGTAATAGATGGTGTGTTGATGATGAACTCCTTGCTCTTGTGCTTCAAATGATAGTCTCCCCAACACTCAAATCTCTCTCATAGATTTGGCTATGGTGGAAAGATGATTTGAGTGGAAAGCAACTTGGGGAAGGCTAGAGATCAAGATTCTTGTGGTTGGATGTAACACCCAAGATGCGACTATATCTCCCATGTGTCGAGGCACGACTTAGAGGCATAACTACATTGTGGTTTTGTCGCAAGAAGGGTCATCTTCACATAATACCATGTAATGAACAAGGACGTAAATAGTTGGCTTACAATCGCCACGTCACACAAAGATCAAAATAATTCATACATCATTCAGAGTACACACAAAGTCTGACTACGGACGAATCCAAATGAAATGAAGACAACCCCAAATGCTAAATCCCGACCGTCCCAATTGGGCACTATCGGATTTGCGGGTTCTAGCAGACCCTTAAGGTTCGAACACCGGGGTGCGCGCGGAGATCACGCCTTCAACCTCTCCGTCTCGCAAGGAACTAAACTACTAAAAGAACTGCACAAGGGACACAAGATTTATACTGGTTCGGGCCACCATTGTGGTGTAATACCCTACTCCAGTGTGTGGTTGGTGGATTGCCTCCTGGGGCTGGTGATGATGAACAATACAAGGACGAACAACCTTGCGAGGGTCTGTTCTTGGCTGGGGTGATGAACTGCTAGGAGGAGTTCAGTCACCCTCCTCTTTCTCTCTCTCTCTCTCTCTCTCTCTCTCTCTCTCTCTCTCTCTCTCTCTCTCTTTCTCACTCTGCTTCCTACCAATCTAGAACTGATCGACCCCCTTGCTATGTGGGTGGCTGGTCCTATTTATAGAGGCCCTGGTCCTCTTCCCAAATATTGAGCGGGAAGGGAGCCAACAATGGCGGGCTAATTTGAAGGGGGACAGCGAGTACACTTATCCTGACAAAAACAGTCTCCGCCTGCCAAAGGCTCTGGTGATGACGCCGTGCTGGGCTCCATGGTGACCTCCGTCTCGTAGTCCTCCCGGTCTTGGTCTCGTTGCACCGAAAGGGAAACCTTTACCTGATGCCTTGGTACTCCGCGGCTGCGCTTGTCCCCTTTGCACCAAAGAGGAAAGAAGGACGCTGCGCGCGCTGGCGCCCGCCTGGCACCCTGAGTCGTCATGGCTTACGTCATGGGCACCTCGCGAGGTACCCCGCCTTGAACTCTCCGCCTCCTCGTGAGCCAGCCCGATGAGCCTGCGCCTGAGGATGCGCCGTGTCGTCCGCCTCGCGAGGCTTGGCCCCTCGCGAGGGTCTTGAGTCTTGCATTGATGAAGATGGCCCGTGCTGGGCCCCCATTTGAGCCACGCCACAGGCCGCAGGCAGGCAAGTCTGGGGACCCCCGTTCCCAGAACGCCGATAGTAGCCCCAGGGCCCAAGGCGCGCATGGACTTGGCTGTGCCGAGAGGCGAAAGGGCAAGGGCGAAGCGCCACGGGCCCTAACATCCTGCGGCCTTGGGCGCCGCGTGGCGGTTGATTGGACGTGGCATCTCCACTTCCCCATGATGCCTCGGTGATCGCGCGAGTTGGACAAGTCCCTGCATGCAGATCATGTTATGATTACCTGTGATCGTGGTTGGCCTTCGCCGGCTATAAGTACGGCACCGCGCGTGCCCTTCCAGTCCATCTCTTCTTGCTTTCTCCTTCGCCTCAGTTCTTGCTCCGTCTTGGTGTGATGGCTCCATCGAGGAGGTACTCGGCTGCAGAGAAGGGGAAGGCCCTCCAGGTTGGTCCTGCCTCTCCCTCGCCCAAGCGCAGTCGTGGGCGCCCTCGGAAGCATCCGGTGGCCGCCCCGGTAGCGTTTGGTGGTCATGGGGGCGGCTCCCAGCGCGGCAGCGGGCGAGCCGCCGTGGCCGAGGAACGCGCCTGGGTTGCACGCTCCCCCAGGCCACGCTTTCGCGCTGTGCAGGCGCTGCCGGAGTTTGTCGTCTGGTCAGCGGAGCCGACTAGCGCCCGGCTCCCCTCCCTCGCTTCCTCCTTGGTGAACTACCGGCCGGTGCTCCTAGTGGCCTCTGGCTCCATGCGGAGGGCTGCTGCAGCAGTTCTTCATGGGTCGCGCTGGAGGTCTCCGCCAGCGGGGGCTTGGCCTTAACTCACGGCTGGTAGGCGTTCGCCCGCGCTTGCGGCCTGGAGCGCCGGTGCACTCTGCACTTCAGGTTCGACGGCGACGCCATCCTCTATGTGAGGGTGTTTGGGGAAGATGGTCGCCGTGCGGGGTGCTGCCCTGAGGACGACGACCGCGTCCATGGGCCCCACTCCGATGGCGACGGAGGAGATAGCGCCCGCACGGATGGCGGCGTCCACGACTCCCCAAGCTTCGTCAACTCTTCCTCAAGTGACTCCTCCAGCGGTGGCAGCATTCCGCCCCCATGCCATCGAGCTTGCTTGGGAGGTGGTGGTTCGTCCGCCCGCCGTTGTGCCCCGGTGAAGCGCGAGAGGGAGTTCGCCTGAGGCCCGGAGGCAGCCCGTGTCGCCTCTGCGGGCCGATGTGAGGAGGGTTGCGCCGGGCTCGTCCCTTCCTTTTCCTTTTGTTTCCTACGTAAGACAGAACAGCTGCATGGAGCCTCGCTGGGGCGTGTTGGGAAATATTGCCATTTTAGCTATTACCTTGATCTTATTTTTGCGCCTCTTAACTACACGCCTGTGCGTAGATAGTTTTTGACCCCTGCAGGGGGGGGCGACCGACCCAGGCCCTGTGTGCGCGTCGTGGTGCCCGAGGGGCACGGACTAGAAGGGGTGCTCCTGTAATGTGCCAAGGCCATGAAACCTTCCCGCGGCTAGGGCAGAAACGCTTGCGAGGACATTTGAGCACCATCCCTCGCGAGGTCGTTTACGAGAGAAACCAAAGCGAGGAGCGAAAATCGATGAACCACAAATCAGCAACAGTGATAACTTCAATAAGACTTCAAATGCAAGTAAACACGTCAACTGCGGAAAGCAAATGAAAAAGCCGCGTCCGGCACCTAATCTAGTCTTCGACGTCTTCTCACCAGCGCGGAGCTAAGTGCTGCCACTGGGCGTGGGAGGGAGCCCCAGGGCCTGAGGCCGGCGCTCCTGAGACTCCGGGGCATGTACAGCCCCACTCATTATTACGTGAGAGTGTCACGGGGCGGCGAGCTTCACAGGCATTGGCCTTGCTTCACAGGCTCTGGGCCTTTTTCCAAAGCGCGATAGCTTCACAGGCACTCGCCTTGCTTCACAGGCTCTGGGCCTTTCCAAAAAGTGATGGCTTCACAGGCACTCGCCTTGCTTCACAGGCTATGGGCCTTTCCAAAAAGCGATAGCTTCACAGGCACTCGCCTTGCTTCACAGGCTCCGGGCCTTTTTCCAAAGCGCGATAGC
>NC_041382.1:548267765-548372989 GCF_002162155.2 Triticum dicoccoides
TAGCTTCACAGGCACTCGCCTGGCTTCACAGGCTCTGGGCCTTTTTCCAAAGCGCGATAGCTTCACAGGCACTCGCCTTGCTTCACAGGCTCCGGGCCTTTTTCCAAAGAGCGATAGCTTCACAGGCACTCGCCTTGCTTCACAGGCTCCGGGCCTTTTTCCAAAAAGTGATAGCTTCACAGGCACTCGCCTTGCTTCATAGGCTCTGGGCCTTTTAGGGGTAGAACCTCCGGAGGTGCTGGATGTTCCATGCGTTCTGGACTGGCACCCCCTCCTGAGTCTCCAAGCGCACGGAGCCGGGCCTAGAAACATGAACAACCTTGAACGGGCCCTCCCACATGGGAGAGAGCTTGTGCAGTCCCTCCCTGGAGAGAACCCGCCTGAGCACGAGGTCTCCTACCTCGAGAGTTCTGGGGCGGATGTTGCGGCAGTGATATTGTCGCAGTGCTTGTTGGTACCTCGCTGCTCGCAGCACGGCTTCTCGGCGACGTTCCTCCCCCAGCACGAGGTCCATCCCCCGCATGGCGTCCTGCTGCGCCTCATCGAACGCCAGGACCCGCGCAGAGCGACGTCTGACCTCGTGAGGGAGGACCGCTTCGGCTCCGTAGACCAGGAAGAACGGGGTCTCTCCAGTCGGCTTGGTCGCGGTTGTGCGGATGGACCACAACATGGACTGAAGCTCGTCGTACCAACCTCTGCCGCAGGCCTCCAGCTTCTTCTTGAACGTCCTGGTCTTGAGGCCCCTCAGGACCTCTGCGTTGGCTCGCTCGGCCTGGCCGTTGCTTCGGGGGTGCGCCACCGAAGCGTAGCATATCTGCGTTCCAAGGTTAGCATAGTATGTTTTGAAGAGGTTACTGGTGAGCTGCGAACCGTTGTCTGTGATGATGCGGTTCGGCACCCCGAACCGGCTCACGATGCCTCTGATGAACTTGATCGTGGAGCCCGCGGGGATGGTGCGGACGGCCTCTACTTCAGCCCACTTGGTGAACTTGTCCACGGCGACGTAGAGGTAGCGGTAGCCCCCTGGCGCTCGAGGAAACGGGCCCAGGATATCCAGCCCCCAGACTGCGAATGGCCACGAAAGGGGTATAGTATGCAGGCCCCCTGCCGGCTAATGGATTTGCTTGGCGTGGAACTGGCAGGCCTCACAAGCTTTCACCAGTTCGACGGCGTCACTGAGTGCGGTGGGCCAATAAAACCAACTGCGGAATGCCTTGCCGACGAGGGTCCGTGATGATGAATGATCTCCACAGTCTCCGCCGTGTATATCTTCCAGCAGTTCCTTTCCTTGCTCCCTGGAGATGCAGCACAGGGATACATCGTTTGGTCGCTTCCGATAGAGCTCTCCATCCTTGATGCAGTATGCCGTGGCCTGCCGTGCCACACGCTCCGCTTCCTCCTCCTTCTCCGGCAGGGTCCCTTGTGTTAAGTAACTCCGGAGCTCCGTGATCCAGCACCCCTCCTGAGGTTCCATCGTCAGGAGCAGGCGTGCTCCTGAGGCCGGGCCACAGACCGGGGCTCCTGAGGCAGGTGGCTGGGGGAGCTCCTCCTGAGGCTGAGCCGTGTTGGACAATGACGGCAAGGCTGAGGGCTTGAAGAGATGCTCCTCGAAGACGCCAGGCTCCTGAGGTAACCGCCGGGACACCCGTTTGGCGATGTCGTCGGCCTCCTGATTGGTGCCACGGGGCACATGCTGCAACTCCAACCCCCAGAACTGCTTCTCCATCCTGCGGACCTCCGCAAGGTAGGCCTCCATGTGCTCATCTTTCGGCTCGTACACCTTGTTGGAGAAATTGACAAGGAGCTGCGAATCGCCCTTGATGGTGAGGCATTTCACCCCCAGGGCAGCTGCGGCCTTCAAGCCCGCTATTAAACCTTCATAATCCGCTATGTTGTTGGAGACCTTTTCACCTTGCTGGAAACAGAGGTGTACAACGTAGTAGAGCTTGTCCTGAGTGGGCAATATAAGCACCGCCCTAGCCCCAGCGCCATGCCTGGAGAACGCCCCGTCGAAGCGCATGACCCAACCTTCTGGCACCTCGCTTCCCGGGGAGAGGGACCGATCCTCGTCATCCTTGAGGCCTGGTGCCTCCGTCCATTCTGCCACAAAATCCGCCGACGCCGCTCCTTTGATGACCCTGGTTGTGCTGAACTCGAGCTGAAATGCCTGCAGCTCTATGTTCCACTTGGCGACCCTTCCGGCTGAGTTAGGGCTCCTGAGCACTCTCTCCAGGGGGTATGATGAGATGACTTTGATGGGATGAGCCTGGAAGTAGTGACGCAGCTTGCGCGAGGCTACTAGTAGCGCGAGGAGGAGCTTCTGAGGCATTGGGTACCATGCCCTCGCGTCCCGTAGCACCGTGCTAACAAAGTAAACTGGGTGCTCAACAAGGCTGAGAGCATTTGGGGTTGCTGCGCCCTCGGGAGGTAAGGGCGCCTCACGAGGCGACGTGGCCTCGGGAGGTGGACCATCCGGTCGTGCGGCCTCTCCTGCCCCCTGTGCATTCTTCGGCGGCTAACCCTCCTCAACTGCGGTTGTGGCTTCTGCAGGCTTTCCTTGTTCCCGTTTTGTCTTGCCTCGGGCTGCCGCTGCGGTCTTGACTTGGCGCTCCTCCCTAACCGCCACCAGGGCTGCGCTGGCGGAGTAGGGTGTGGCGGCGAGGTACAGCAGTAGGGGCTCTTGAGGGCGCGGAGCCACCATGACTGGGGGACTGGTCAGGTACCTCTTGAGATCTTGAAACGCCTTATCTGCCTCTTCAGTCCATTCAAAGGGCCCCTTTTTCTTCATCAGCCGAAAGAAAGGCAGCGCTCGCTCCCCCAATTTGGATATGAAGCGCCCTAGCGCGGTCACGCGCCCAGTGAGCTTCTGCATTTCTCTGAGGGTCTTTGGTGGACTCATGTCCTCGACCGCCTTGACCTTCTCGGGGTTGGCCTCGATGCCACGATGGGACACGAGGAATCCCAAAAGCTTGCCCGAGGGGACGCCAAACACACATTTCTCTGGGTTGAGCCACATGTTTACTGCGTCGAGGCTCGTGAAGGTCTCCTCCAGATCTTGTATCAGGGTCTTGGCCTCCCGAGATTTTACTACAATGTCATCAACGTAGGCTTCGGCATTCTTTCTGAGCTGCAGGCCCAAGGTGATGTGCATCAGCTGCTAAAAGTTTGCCCCTGCGTTACGCAGTCCGAACGGCATGCATGTATAGCAGTATACCCCGCACAGGGTCAATAAAGCGGTCTTCTCAACGTCTTCCACTGCCATCTTGATCTGGTGATACCCGGAGAAGGCGTCCAGGAAGCATAGCAGGTCGCACTCCGCAGTGGAATCGACAATCTGGTCGATGCGGGGGAGTGGAAACGGATCTTGCGGGCATGCCTTGTTGAGGTTGGTGAAGTCGACACACATGTGTTCCTTCCCCCCCTTCTTGGGCACAACGACAGGGTTGGCCAACCAATCCGGGTATCGGACCTCGCGAATGACCCCGGCGGCCTCTAGCTTGCGGGTCTCTTGGGCAATGAAAGCCTGCTTCTCCGTGGACTGCCGCCTGGCCTTCTGCTTCACGGGGCGTACATTTGGGCACACATTGAGGTGATGCTCGATGACACTTCTGAGGATCCCCGCCAGCTGATCTGGCTCCCAAGCAAATACCTTCTTATTCACATGCAGGAACTTGACCAAGGCCTCCTCCTTCTCAGGCTCAAGGTTGGCGCCTATGGTGAAAGTGGCATTGGAGGACCCGTCCTCGTCGACGGGTATCTTCTTGGTTTCTGCTTTGTCCTGGGTGAACAACTGCTTCTTCTTGGCTTGCGCAGCCCCCTTTGGCTCAGGGGTGTCTGCGTCGACGGGCCGTGCCGATGCCGCCGTCCTGAAGGCGAGCTTGAGTACTTGTAGGGCGTCCTCGGCGTCCCCGTGCACGGCGAGGGTTCCGCTGCTCCCGGGCATCTTCTTGAGGTTGTACGCCGGGTGCGTGGCGGCCATGAACTGAGCCAGTGCCAGGTAGCCGAGGATAGCATTGTAAGGGAGGCCGATGGGGGTGATGTCGAATTCGACCATCTCCGTGCGGAAGTTGTCATAGCTGCCGAAGGTTACCGGGAGCCGGATCTGTCCCAGGGAGTCAGATGATCCGCCCCCGACACCCGAGAAGGATCGATTGGGCCGCAGCCGCTCCCGAGGTATGCAGAGGAGGCTGAAAGTCTCGAGCGAAAGCACGCTGAGGCCCGCGCCGCCATCAACGAGGGTCCTGGTGACGGCCACCTGGCAGATAGTGGGGGTGCACAACAGGGGGAGTGCGCCCGAGCCGACCGGGTTGGTGGGGTGGTCCTCCGAGCTGAAGGTCAGGCCGACCTCGTGCGCCGCCCGGTCCGGGGGAGCCCCCTGCCGTGCGGAAACGGTGTTAACCCGGCGGGCAAAAGGCTTGACGTGGCGACTTGTGGGCAGCGCCTGCGAGCCGCCCAGGAGGGTCGCAACGACCGGAGGCATCGATGTTGCGGTGCAGTTACTCCATCGCGCGGGCGGATGCTGGGGTGGCGCTCACCGCTCGTTTCCCGCCTGGCAAGTGGCGGTGTTGACGGCGGGCGACGGGAAACGACGAGGACACCCACCGACTGGGGCCGTCTGGGTGACGCGAGAAGCGATGGCGGCCGGGCGCTCGGCGCGGGCCCGACGAGCGTCAGACATGGACGCGACGGTCAGAGGAGAGCGGAGTGGTGGAAGACGAATTCCGGCGCACCCCTACCTAGCACGCCAAATGTCGGATTCGGGGTTCCGGCAGACGCTTAAGGTTCGAACACTGGGGTGCATGCGGAGATCACGCCTTCAACCTCACCGTCTCGCAAGGAACTAAACTACTAAAAGAACTGCGCAAGAGACACAAGATTTATACTGGTTCGGGCCACTGTTGTGGTGTAATACCCTACTCCAGTGTGTGATTGGTGGATTGCCTCCTGGGGCTGGTGATGCTGAACAATACAAGGACGAACAGCCTCGCGAGGGTCTGTTCTTGGCTGGGGCGATGAACTGCTAGGAGGAGTTCAGTCACCCTCCTCTCTCTCTCTCTCTCTCTCTCTCTCTCTCTCTCTTTCTCACTCTGCTTCCTACCAATCTAGAACTGATCGACCCCCTTGCTATGTGGGTGGCTGGTCCTATTTATAGAGGCCCTGGTCCTCTTCCCAAATATTGAGCGGGAAGGGAGCGAACAAAGGCGGGCTAATCTGAAGGGGGTTAGCGAGTACACTTATCTTGAAAAAAGCAGTCTCCGCCTGCCAAAGGCTCTGGTGATGATGCCGTGCTGGGCTCCATGGTGACCTCCATCTCGTAGTCCTCCTGGTCTTGGTCTCGTTGCACCGAAAGGGCAACCTTTGCCTGATGCCTTGGTACTCCGCGGCTGCGCTTGTCCCCTTTGCACCAAAGAGGAAAGAAGGACGCTGCGCGCGCTGGCGCCCGCCTGGCACCCTGAGTCGTCATGGGCACCTCGCGAGGTACCCCGCCTTGAACTCTCCGCCTCCTCGCGAGCCAGCCCGATGAGGCTGCACCTGAGGATGCGCCGTGTCGTCCGCCTCGCGAGTCTTGGTCCCTCGCGAGGGTCTTGAGTCTTGTGTTGATGAAGATGGGTCGTGCTGGGCCCCCATTTGAGCCACGCCGCAGGCCGCAAGCAGGCAAGTCTAGGGACCCCCGTTCCCAGAACGCCGACACCCGCGCTGGCTCACGAGTGCCCAAACACACCTCGTCTAGCCCTGCCGTGCAAACCATGTGTCAGGGCGGGGCTGTACACGCCCCGGGGGCTCCACTCAGACGGAGCCCTCACCCACACACCAGTGGAAGCTCCATACTCCGCACTAGAAGTCAACATGGTCGAGGAGCGGCTATGCCCATGCAAGTGCAGAAGCGCTATGCTCCGTGCTGGTGATAAATAACTGAGGGTGGCCTCATGGCCGCATCAACCTTAGGGAGCCTCCCGGTTGAGTGTCTAGCCTCGCCGCAATGCTCTCCCTTTGGGAGAATCGCGTGAGGGGGGCTGAGCACGGGGGCTACGCTCAGGTCACGCCTAGCCTACGGCGCCCTGCCAGGTCCCTCGGACCTGGTCGTCGCACGCCCCTCCCGGGCGGGACCTTGGCAAGGATAGGTATGGAGGTCCGTTTGCGCGTCAATGGGGGCTCTTGAGCATTGCGATTCAGGAGCCTAACTGGCCACGTAGCCTCACCCCTTGGTCCCGTCCTGGTGATTCGGACGGCCCAACAACGGCTGAGGTAACAGCGGGGTCGGGCCTTGCCAAAGTAGAACAGTAAGGCCTGCTTTCGCATCTCCTCCCGCAGGCCGTTTGCGCGTCAAGGGGGACCCCTGAGCATCGCGACTCAGGAGCCTAACTGGCCACATAGCCCCTCACCCCTTGGTCCCGTCCTGGTGATCCGGATGGTCCAACGGCGGCTGAGGTATGCGCAGGGTCGGGCCCTGCCGACGTAGAATATCAAGCAAACGGGAGGAAGTCGTGGCATCTTAATAAAGTATTACAAAATATATTGTTCCTTAAACACCAGCAGAAGTTTTGACGCCTCCACGAGGCACGTCACATGTCGCAGGAAAGTTCGTAGGAAAGTAAAAACAGGAAGGAGCACCAGCAAGCCCCCTCTTCAGCCTTGGGCGACATCGTCAAGAAGTGCCTCCCCGTCGGCAGCGTCACCGTCACTCGTGTCGTTGGCCTTGGTCGCATGATTGGCGGCACCATCGGCTGGAGGCACAGGGTCGATGGCGAGGAACTTCTTCAACAAGGCCTCCACCTGGCCCTTCACGGCCTTGGCAGCAGCTGCGCAGTGCTCCTCATCCACAGGCTCGAGCAGGACACCAAGGTCATCGTTGGGACCGCGAAGGTGAAGGTGGCTGAGGACGCGCGTCAGTGTTGATGAGGAGAGCGCGCGTGCTTCCCCCTCCACCATGGGGCCGATTCCGTTGATGACGTCCTCGAGCACTGTGATGAGCTGAGGAAGTAGCTGGGCAGGGCCTCGTCATTAGTCACCAAAGGCTTCTCCAAGCCCTTCTCATAAATTTCCTGCAGCGCCTTGCGAGATCTCTCCTCAAGAGACTTGAAGGCCTCGCGATCCTCTGCAAGAACCTTCGCCTTGATTTCCAGCTCGGCCCTCTCTGCTTCCACCTTCTTCTCCAGCTTATCCAGGCGGTCGCCTTCCGCAGCCTGCGCTAGCTGCTCCAACTCAGCATCGGGGCCGGTGACTGCTTCTTCTCGAGCCTTGATGTTCTCCTCCCGCGCCTTGAGCTGGCGAGCCGTGGTAGCATGTTCCTTGCGCAGGTTCTCCAGCTAGGCCTTCACCACCCGGCAGCGCTCCTTGGCAGCCTCGGCATCCTTCAACGCCGCCTCACGGGCGGTCGCAGCTCGATCGACGACCCTCTTGCCCTCCTCGAAAGCTGCCACGGCCTGGCCCAGTGCTGCCCCAACAAATGTGTTAGAGTGTCGGGGGTGTTGTGCGGCATATGCCAAAGGATGGCTTATCATGGTGCGGGAGAGTAATACGTCGCCGGTGCCTGGAAACGGGAGACGGCGTAGATAGGTATGCCAACGCATCTTACCCAGGTTCGGGGCTCTCCTAGGATATAACACCCCTAGTCCTCCTCTGCGGGGTCTCCGCATGGTCACTATCTCAACAAGTAGCTACAAGATTGCTCCTTGAGCTGTATGGCTAAAGGAGGAAGAAGGGCAAGGCTAGCTCTACTCCTCTCTCTATGTGTGTGTGTTCTCTAAGAGGCCGAACCCTTTGCATGGGTGCCCTAGGGGGTTTATATAGGCCTACCCCCATAGATACAATGGTAATCTGGCTAAGCGTAGGACCCAACCGTCAGTGTCTCTGGTGGACAGCTTCTCCGCCGGCTGCTGGGGCCTGCCACCTGGTGGGTCCCACTAGCTGTCTTGTACTTAGCCGATAGGCCGCACCCACCGCCGGCGGGTCCTGTCGGCTGCTTAGTACTATGGCAATGCCAGTGATGACGTATGCTTTGTTGGGGGGAGCAGGGATACAGTGCCGCCGCCTGGTGGGCGTTTACTGTAGCCAGTCCCCGTCTCTTCTGATTAATGGCGCAGATACTTTAAGGGAAGGGAAGGACTAGCTGCTGGGAGTCGGCCTCCCCCACACCGACTGGTCAGGACCTGCCGCCTTCTAGCTTCTCACAGACAGGTAGGGCCCGCCACCTGCAGGCCATACCAATAGCCCGTAGTGAGAGTATGGATCCTCCTGCCGTAAATGATGTCATGGGCTGCATGGCAACAGTGTCGCGCCAGGTAGGGGATGTCTGAAAGGTATGTAGCACTGTGGGCATGCTCAACCCTGGATTCGGGGGTGGCAGGCTGCACTATAACCACGCCCTGTCCCTCATAGTAATGAGGTGCAAACTTTAAGGGAGAGATGGGGTCCGACTGCCAGGAGCCGGCCTTCCTAGAGGCCGCCTGGTACAAGTCGGCCCACCTCATGGACGTCCTCTGGGCCCCGCCGCCATCTATCAGCCGGTCGCTTGGACCAGGCGGCCCAAAGAAGGCAGCTATTCACCTTTGAGTGTTTGAGAGCCACAGCCAGCCTCAATGTCTTGAAATACCAGGGGGAGCGGATGAGGCTACCCGTGGTCATTTACTCCGATAGTAGTTCCTCAAGCTGGTGGGGCACCGTAGCTGAGTAGGCGAGAAGCCTCAGCAGCTTCCCACTCCGAGTGGCCTGGTGACTTTGCTTCATCCGCCTTCTGGAGCGTTGACAGTTGGGAGTCGGCCGTAGTCAAGCATGCCACCTGTCGAATTTGAAACGCCCGCGATGAGTCAGATGGCTTCGCCAGCTGGACGGCCGGCCAGCCACCCATTGCTTGCGCACCACATGGCGCCAGCAGGCTGGGCCAGCCTGCCAGCCCACGCGTGCGATGGGACGTCACCACAGACCGAGGCCCTCCACTATAGGGCCTCGGCACGCGCACGGACCCGTTGCGGTCGAGGCGATCTTTTGGGCTTCCATGGCAATTATCACGCGCCTTAATTGGCGCGGTAATCGTGGGATCGTGGGGGGAGTGGGCGCAGTTAATCCCACACCCCCACATTCGCGCCTCCTCGGCTCCGCCGCTTGAGGCTATAAGTAGGGGGAGGAGGGGGGTGTCAGAAGCACGCGCGCCCTCCTCGCCCCTCTTCCTCTTCTTCTCCATTGCTGCTGCAACACCACTGCCTTTTGCCGAAGTGCTGCGGTAGCCCGCCGTCACCAAGCCTTTCCTCCCCGCGCGTCGCTGCTCCACCGCGGGTTCGCGCTTTCATCACCGCTCCCCGTTACCGCCGGGCCCAAGCTCCCATGGCGTGTGAATAGGCCGGCGGCTGGGACAACAGCAATGTCCATGAGGACCATCTTTCCTTCCTTCGCCAGATGCGGCAGCTGCCCGGCGAGGGCTACGTTCGAGTACGCCCTCCGCCCGAGACGGAGACATCACCGGCGCTGGAAGACGGCGAATGTGTCATCTTCCGATCGCACTTCCTTCACGGCTTCGGCCTGCCGGTGAGCGGCTTCTTCCGCTCTTCTCTTCAGTTTTACAGGCTCCAGCCGCACCACCTCACATCGAACACGGTGGTGCTGTTGTTCGCCTTTGTCATGCTTTGTGAGGGCTACCTCGGCAACCTCCCCATCCTTGAGCTACGCGGGAGATCTTTTACACCAAGCTTGGCACTGTCGTCAAGGAGGCGGCTCAGTGCGGAGCTTTTGTCGCGGTACGACGTCCGGGTGCTGAGAAATGCTTCCCGACCATCAACTTGACACAGTCGGTCAAGTTGTGGCAAAAATCTTACTTTTATGTGAAGAACATCCACCCGATGCAAGACTTCGTCAATCTGCCGGCCTATACAGCCGGCCCACTGGCTAAGCCCTGCACCAACTGGACTTTCAAGCCGAAGACACTGTTGGCTACTTCCACTGCCACCATTTCCCGACTCAAGGTGATGATGGAGTCGGAGGGCATCAAGGCGTTGGACCTGCTGACCGCCTTCATGGTGCACCGGGTGCTCCCTCTCCAACTCCGGCCTCACATGATCAGCTGGATGAGCGGGCATAGAGACCTGTGCCGGATGTGCACCAAGGAGATGCCGGACACGGAGGTGGCCCAGCTGGTGAACCACATATCGAACTGCAAACTCTCGGAGGGGGAGTGGCAGTTTGTCAAGCGGACATACTCCCGCGCAGACACGCCACCCGCGGTGAATCTTTAATTCTTTTTTATTTTATATGCCGAGTTCTATTTCGCCGCCTGAACAGTTGGTTACAATGTAGATCCTCACGTCCCAGTCAGCAGCCGATGCCCTGGAGCAGGTATAGGAGTATCTGCCGGATCAGTCAAGGAGTGACGTGGACGACCCCGACTTGGGGGCGACCGCCATGGAGGAGGACGATGCCACTGGCGGTGGTGGCGGAGAAGGCGGCTCCGGAGGAGGCGGTGTGTCGAGGACTGGCCGGACGACGACGAGGAGGAGTCCGAGCTGTGCCTCCCACACGGTGCCGACATGACAGGCACGATCTCCTCAGCCGTGCCAACTACACCAGGCGGTGCGCAGAAGCGCCGAGCCGGCCCGCCATAATTCCACAGCCGACCAAAGAAGCCTAGGAACACGGCCGCCACGACTAGGCGACAGGAGGCTGCCGTGAAGGCGGCATGGTTCCAGAGGGCCCCGAAGCAGCCGCCGATGGTGTCCGCGTAAGTGCCTATTTTCTCTTGCGTTTTCTTCTCTTCTTCCTTTCTGAATTTCTTCTTATCTTTCTTGAACAGAGCCCCGCTCTCGCTTGAGCGGGCCGCCTCTGCCTCCATCATCAGGGCGGCAGAGGGCTCCACCAACTCCTGCCGCTTGGACCTGCATGCCGACCTCCGGGAGGCGATGGAGAGGAACACACGAGAGGCGCGCAAGGAGCGGGAGGAGGCGGAGTGGGAAAAGGCGGCGGCCAAAGCGGCGTAGGCGGACGCGGAGGCAGCGGCCAAGTCCCAAACCGACACCGTGGCCAAGGCCCAGGTGGACGCCGCAGCCAAGGACCAGGCTGATGCTGCCGCCAAGGCACAAGTGGAAAAGGCCGCACGCGGCCAGGCTCCGTAATTCGTCACCCCCTGCGCTCTTCGCCAACCGTGCCCGAGATCCCGGTGCCGACTAGAGGAGCCGGCGACGACCATCCGATCATGGAGAGGGGAGGGGGTGACATCATCATCTCGGAGGTGCCCCCACAAGTGCCCACTACTGACGTGCAGAGCAGTTGGCTTGAAGTACCACCGGTGCCACCAGCTGGCAATGAGTTGGTGGTGGGCTCGACTCCGGTGGTCCGCTCTCCCGGGCGCCGTCAAGTGTGGAGAAGGCGGCGTCGGTGCTAAGGCCGCTGGATTTTGGGGCCGCAAACTCTTCGACCCCTGATGTTGAGGCCAGCTGCACCGCCCCACCAGAGTGGACTCCTGGGGGTGGGAAGAGCATACTGAACCGGGCCGCGCATGACGTCCAGGCCCATCTTCAAGCCCAAGGTGCTGCCCTCCAGCAGTACACAAAGAGGTTCTTGGCGACACGTACAACCATCCGGGTATGCCTCTTGATTGCTTGTTTTTGATTCTTGCAATCTTTTTGAAATCTTCCGTGGGGGCGTGCCAGCGCACCCACTGGGTGTAGCCCCCGAGTTCCGGGAGCAGCCGGCTCAGAACTTAAAGGTAAGTTCCGAGTGCTAACTTTTTATTTTTTCTTCTGTTGTCTTTGTTGTAGGACTACCACAACATCTGCGCGGCCGCCTTCAACTCCCATGTCCGGGAGCTAGCCAAGCGGACTGCTGACTTGGCTGACAGCCAGAGTAAGCACTCCGTCCTTATTCTTGTGGGGGTGTGCCAGCGCACCCACGGGGTGTAGCCCTCGAGATTCAGGCCGACTGCTGAGCAGTCGGGCCGAATCTTCCAGCAACTACTTTTTTCTTTTGTCGACTTGCTGACTGTCTTTTCTTTATCGGTTTCTACAGGAGCCAACGCCACCTTGCAGCAGTAGCTGGGAGAAGCCCAAACCGTGCTTCATGCCAGTGAGGAGTGTAGCGCGGCAGTGCAGGAGCGCGACCGCCTGGCCAAGAAGCTGGTGGACCAGGTGGACCAGCACAAGTCGGGGGTCTATAAGCTTAAGGAGGTGGACCACGCCCTTTAGGCCGAGTTTGGGATCGTCTCAAAGTGGGCCAAGAACCACTTGCTACGGCAATATCGAAGAGATGATCGACGGTAGACTTATTTTTCTTTGGCATAGCCGCCAACTACATCTAGAGCCAGCTTCCGGCTTCTAATCTTTGTTTTTCATTGTGCAGACTTCTTTCTTGGCTACACCGTCGCTGCCAGCCAAGCCATCGAGGCTCGCCATGACAAGCGCAAGAGTGAGGGAGTGGTGATCCCGCTCGATGCACCCTGCAACATGAACGAACAGCTTCTGGCCGTCAGGGCATGCCTGCAGATGGCCCACCATATGCTTTGCCGCCTTTAGCACGCCGGGTCCCAGCTGGTTTCTGCCTTTTGGCCGGACGTCCAAGCTCCACGCACCCCCAATCGGACCGCCGACTGGTTGGAGGTGGCAATCGGCCGCTTCGAGGCTTGGAAGGGCTCCTCTACTTGAGCAGGCGCCCGGAGAGCCTTGGAGTTTGTCAAGGCGTGGTATCCTAGGCTAAAGTTAGCCCAGTTGGCCACGTTCCGGGAGGAGGCCCGCGAAGATTTGGCGGCGGTGGGGCCTGCGCTTACCTGACGTGCGGCAGCAATCGCTGAATACACCGGCACTGCTGTCTTCCTCCCTGATCTAGACGAGGAGGGCCCCGAGGTGCCGCCGAACTGGTTTGGGCTGAACCCGGACGATGGCGAGGACTCGGTGGAGGAAATCGCCTCCAGCGATGAGGGTGAGGAAGAGGAGGGTGAGGACGACGAGGACGATGCACCGGATGATGGACCCGACAGCCGGCCTCAGCCCGACCAAGTCTCGACCAACGAGCTGCGTGCCGGCGAACCGACTGCTGCTGGAGCTGACCAGGCCGAGACCAACCAGACGGCCGTTCCACCACCCGGAGCCTCGACCTCCGCCGACCCCTCCGATCCTGCTGCTGCTCCTGTGGCCTAGACAACCAAGTTATCTCTTTTTCCTGCTTTGGTAGTCTTTTGAACAAAACTTGTCAGATTTGCACAGTTTCACCCACTGGGGGTGTATTCAAACTTTGTTGAATGCCATCCAAGGGCCTTTTATGTAAATTAATTCTCGCACGAGTTGTGCATTGCTGAGTTCCGACTTATCTGGCTTGTCCATTCTTTTGCCTTTTTCCTTTGCTGTCCTTCCTTGGCTGCCGTCTTGCCAGCCAGACAGCCGTTCTACGGTCTGTGGCTGGGTCAAGTACTTAGCCATTTGGGAGGACAAGTACTTTGGCCGTCTAGAACGTAGCAAGTTAAGTAAGAAGCCGGCTTGGCCTATGTGAGTGGTTTGGTCCTTAGCCATTTTTCATGTTAGCACCATTTCCTGCCTTTAACTCTTGCCAGCCGAATAGTCGCTCTGCGAGCTGTGGCCCACAGCAAGAGAGGGCTTAGGTGTCATCACATTACTTGTCTGACTTCAGGTGGCACCGACATAGTACAGGGTGGCAAGCCCCCCGGGCCGACTGGTCAAACCCGGTGGGAGGCAAGATAATGAAATAACACATCATAGGCGTAATTCTTATCACATAGATAAAAGGGTAGCCCCCGAGTGCTCCTCGGGGGCCCCGATGTCTTAGCTCTCTAATAAAAAAGGTAGCGTGGTACATACTGCATCAACTATACAATCTTCGGAGGAGTTTTGCATTCCACGGACGCTCCGATTCATTGCCAGAGTCATCTCTCTTGCGTGCTCTGGGCTTCTATGCATCGATGAGGTAGTAGGAGTCATTTCCCAAAGCTTTGCTGATGTTGAAGGGGCCTTCCTAAGGGGCCGAGAGCTTGTGTTGGCCGGCTATTCGCTGGGTCAGCCGAAGCACAAGGTCTCCCTCTTGAAAATATCTTGGCTTGACCTTCCGACTGTGGTAGCAGCGCAGACTCTGCTGGTAGATGGTGGACTGGCTGAGTGCCAACAGCCGGCCCTCTTCCAGTGGATCAACACCGTCTTCTCGTGCTTCTTCTGCCTCTGCCTCTGTGTACATGGTGACGCGAGGCGAGTCAAACTCAATGCCAGTTGGGATGATGGCCTTGGCCCCGTACATGAGGAATAAAGGAGTGAAGCCGGTTGACTTGTTCGGAGTGGTGCAGAGGCTCTAGAGGACGGCCGATAGCTCATCAATCCGGTAGCCGATCGAGCTCTCCATTGGCTCGACTAGTCGGGGCTTGATGCTGGACAAAATAAGGCCGTTTTCTTGCTCGACTTGACCGTTTGACTGTGGATGGGCAACGAACGCTAAGTCCAGTGGGATGCCCTGCGTCACGCAAAAACGGGCCAAGGCGCCTTTGGTGAAATTTGTGCCATTGTCGGTGATGATGATGTGTGGTACACCGTATCAGACGGTGATATCCGCGATGGAAGTCACAGTAGTCGGACCATTTAATTTCTTGATTGGCTTTGCCTCAATCCACTTAGTGAATTTGTCCATGGCGACAAGCAGATGGGTCATGCCGCCACGTGCTGTCTTGAATGGTCCCACCATGTCCAGCCCCCAAATGGCAAAAGGCCAGGTAAGGGGGATGGTCTTGAGTGCGGAAGCCGGCAGATGTTGCTTGGAGATGAATTTCTGGCACCCCTTGCAATGCTTGACCAAGTCCTTGGCGTCCTCCAAAGTAGTCGGCTAGAAGAAACCATGGCGGAAAGCTTTGGCGACAAGGGATCTGGAGGCCGCATGGCGGCCACACTCGCCTTGGTGTATATATTTGAGGATTGCTTGGCCCTTTTGTTGTTCTATGAAGTTGGAAGACCCCAGTAACGCTGCGTCTGACAAGCTCTCTATTGACTATCGTGTAGGCTCCTTCCCGATGCTACACCTGCCGGGCCGAGATCTCATCAGCCGGCAACTCTTGGTTGAGCAGGAAATTGAGGATGGGCTGTGCCCAGGATGGTGCTTGAACTTCGTCCACTGTTATCACAACCACTAGTACTAGGGTAGTTGGGTTGGGAGGAGGCAGGGTGGAATCGTCCGCCGCTTGCTGTGCCGTTGAAGTCCCCGGGCCGATTGCCGCAGCCCCCCGGCCGGGTTGTGAAGTCCCCGGGACGGGTGCGACTGCTGCAGTCCCTGTGCCGCCTGCCGATGTCCTCTGGCCGACTGCTGCAGCCCTCGAGTCGGATCCGACTGCTTCTGGAGCAGCCGACACGAAGATGGATTTGGATTCTATAGAAGGCTTGATAGACAGCTTGCGGATGCATTGAAGGGAAACACTAGCTGGTATTGCTTGGCGGGTGGAGCCGATCCGTGCCAGGGCATCAGCTTGCTCGTTGTTGTTCCATGGCACGTGAAGGAACTCACACCCGTCAAAATATCTGCTGATCTGCTGGACGAGGAAGCGGTAACTTGCCATATTTGCATCCTTGGCGTCCTAGTCGCCGGATGCCTGTTGGACCACCAAGTCCGAGTCACCATAGCACAAGATCCAGCGGATGCGGATTTCTTTGGCCATCCGGAGTCCATGTACCAGCACCTCGTACTCGGCCATGTTGTTGGAGGCGGCAAAATGAATTTGCAATGTGTATCTGAGCTTGTCACCCTTGGGGGAGGTGAGGACGACGCCGGCTCTCAAGCGGGTGCGCATCTTCGAGCCATCAAAGTGCATCCGCCAATGAGTGGAGTCCAGAGCTACTGGCAGGTACTGGGTCTCGGCCCAGTCAACGACGAAATCGACTGGTGCTTGGGACTTGATGGCGGTGCGTGGCTGGTAGAACATGGTGTAAGGAGCCAACTTGATGGCCCATTTGGCCACCCGGCCTGATGCATCTCTGTTGCCCATGATCTCGGCAAGTGGGGCAGTGCAGACAACCATGATCGGGTGCTCTTGAAAGTACGATTTTAGCTTCTTGACGACAAAGTGCACGCCGTAGCATATCTTCTCGTAGTGGGGGTAGTTCTGCTTTGAGGTCAACAGCACCTTGCTCAAATAGTACACAGGTCTCTGGACCGGCTGTGCCCTGCCGGCCTCTGTTCGTTCTACCACGATAACTGTGCTGACCACCCGGCTGATGGCGACGATGTAGAGGTACATGGGCTCTTTGATAGCCGGGGCCGCCCGGACAGGCGGCGTAGTCAGTGCCTTCTTCAGCTGGAGAAAGGCCTTGTCTGCCTTGTCGTTCCACTCGAAGTGAGTCGTTTTCTTCATGAGTTGGTGCAAGGGAAGAGCCTTCTCTCCCAACCGACTGATGAAACGGCTGATGGATTCCAAATAGCCGATCAACTTCTGGACATCTCGCAGTCGAGTGGGTCTCTCCATCCTCTCGATGGCCTTGATCTTCATGGGGTTGCACTCAATGCCGTGCTCCGAGACTAGAAAGCCAAGGAGCTGGCCGGCTGGTACTCCAAAAACACACTTCTCTGGGTTGAGCTTGATTTGAAAACGTCACATATCATGAAAGGTTTCCTTGAGATCCTCCAAGAGGGTGCCGCGCTTCTCCGTCTTCACCACAATATCGTCTACATTGATGTGGACATTTCTGCCGAGTTGCTTGAGGAGGCACTTATGCATGCAATGCTGAAAAGTGGCACCGGCATTTCTCAAGCCGAATGTCATAGTTAGGTAGCAGAAGGCCCCGAGTGGTGTGATGAAGGCGGTCTTCATGCGGTCGGCCGGGTCCAACTTGATCTGGTGGTAGCCTGAATAAGCATCCAAAAAACTCAGCAGCTCGCATCTGGTGTGGAGTCTATCAGTTGGTCGATTTGAGGCAGGGCAAATAGATCTTTGGGGCAGGCTTTGTTGAGGCTGGTGTAGTCAATACACATGCACCATTTGTTCTTCTTCTTCAATACAAGGACAGGGTTGGCAAGCCACTCTAGAAGAAATACTTCCATAATGAAGTTGGTTGCCAGAAGCCGAGCTATCTCTTCACCAACAATTCCTCTCTTCCCTCCGATAGTCGATGGAGGGGTTGCTTGACTGGTTTTGCATCTGCTCTGACATGTAGCTTGTGCTCGGCGAAATCCGTCGGAACACCCGGCATGTCTTTGGGAGACCATGGGAAGGTGTCTCGATTCTCATGGAGGAAATCGACGAGCTCGCTTTCCTATTTGCTGTCAAGGTTGGCCCTATGACAGCATGCCTCTTCGAGTGCTCGGGGTCCAAGGGGATCTTCTTTGTTTCTTTAGCTGGCTGGAAAGAGCCCTAGGCCTCTGACTCTGTAGGATCTGGCGACATGTCCGACTGCTTGCTGGCCATCGACACCACTCGGTCCAGGAGTTTCTTCTCAGCAGCAATCAGAAGGGACTCGGCTAGCCGGTTGCTACCTCTTGAGCAATGTGTTGGTTTTCCCCGAAGAGGAAGGGATGATGCAGCAAATTAGCGTAAGTATTTCCCGCAGTTTTTGAGAACCAAGGTATCAATCAAGTAGGAGGCTACGCGCGAGTCCCTCGTACCTGCACAAAACAAATAAATCCTCGCAACAAACGCGATAAGGGGTTGTCAATCCCTACATGGCGACTTACGAGAGTGAGATCTGATAGATATGATAAGATAATATTTTTGGTATTTTTATGATAAATATGCAAAATAAAAAGCAAATGAAATAACTAAGTATTGGAAGATTAATATGATGAAGATAGACCCGGGGGCCATAGGTTTCACTAGTGGCTTCTCTCAAGAGCATAAGTATTCTAAGATGGGTGAACGAATTACTGTTGAGCAATTGACAGAATTGAGCATAGTTATGAGAATATCTAGGTATGATCATGTATATAGGCATCACGTCTGAGACAAGTAGACCGACTCCTGCCTGCATCTACTACTATTACTCCACTCATCAACCGCTATCCAGCATGCATCTAGAGTATTAAGTTAATGAAAACAGAGTAACGCCTTAAGCAAGATGACATGGTGTACATGGATAAACTCATGCAATATGATGAAAACCCCAAATTGTTATCCTCGATGGCACCAATACAACACGTGCCTTGCTGCCCCTACTGTCACTGGGAAAGGACACCGCAAGATTGAACCCAAAGCTAAGCACTTCTCCCATTGCAAGAAAGATCAATCTAGTAGGCCAAACCAAACTGATAATTCAAAGAGACTTGCAAAGATAACCAATCATAGATAAAAGAATTCAGAGAAGATTCAAATATTATTCGTAGATAGACTTGATCATAAACCCACAATTCATCGGTCTCAACAAACACACCGCAAAAAGAAGATTACATCGAATTGATCTCCACAAGAGAGGGGGAGAACATTGTATTGAGATCCAAAAAGAGAGAAGAAGCCATCTAGCTAATAACTATGGACCCGTAGGTCTGAGGTGAACTACTCACACTTCATCGGAGGGGCTATGGCGATGATGTAGAAGCCCTCCATGATCGATGCCCCTTCCAGCAAAGCTCCGGAACAGGCCCCAAGATGGGATCTCGTGGATACATAAAGTTGCGGTGGTGGAATTAGGGTTTTGGCTCAGTATCTGATCGTTTGGGGGTACGTAGGTATATATAGGAGGAAGGAGTACGTTGGTGGAGCAACAGGGGGCCCACGAGGGTGGAGGGCGCGCCTGGGGGGGGAGGCGCGCCCCCTACCTCGTGGTCTCCTCTTTTGTGTCTTGACGTAGGGTCCAAGTCTCCTGGATCATGTTCGGTGAGAAAATCACGTTCCCGAAGGTTTTATTCCGTTTGGACTCCGTTTGATATTCCTTCTCTTCGAAACCCTGAAACAGGCAAAACATCAATTCTGGGCTGGGCCTCCGGTTAATAGGTTAGTCCCAAAAATAATATAAAAGTGGATAATAAAGACCAATAATCTCCAAAACAGTAGATAATATAGCATGGAGCAATAAAAAATTATAGATACATTGGAGACGTATCAAGCATCCCCAAGCTTAATTCCTGCTCGTCCTCGAGTAGGTAAATGATAAAAACATAATTTTTAATGCGGAGTGCTACTTGGCATAATTTTAATGTAATTCTTTTTAATTGTGGTATGAATATTCAGATCCGAAAGGTTCAAGATAAAAGTTTAATATTGACATAAAAATAATAATACTTCGAGCATACTAACAAAGCAATCATGTCTTCTCGAAATAACATGGCCAAAGAAAGTTATCCCTACAAAATCATATAGTCTGGCTATGCTCCATCTTCACCACACAAAATATTTAAATCATGCACAACCCCGATGACAAGTCAAGCAATTGTTTCATACTTTTTTTGTTCTCAAACTTTTTCAATCTTCACGCAATACATGAGTGTGAGCCATGGATATAGCACTATAAGTGGAATAGAATGGTGGTTGTGGAGAAGACAAAAAAGGAGAAGATAGTCTCACATCAACTAGGCGTATCAACGGGCTATGGAGATGCCCATCAATAGATATCAATGTGAGTGAGTAGGGATTGCCATGCAACGGATGCACTAGAGCTATAAGTATATGAAAGCTCAACAAAATAAACTAAGTGGGTGTGCATCCAACTTGCTTGCTCATGAATACCTAGGGCAATTTGAGGAAGCCCATCATTGGAATATACAAGCCAAGTTCTATAATGAAAAATTCCCACTAGTATATGAAAGTGATACCATAGGAGACTCTCTATCATGATTATCATGGTGCTACTTTGAAGCACAAGTGTGGTAAAAGGATAGTAACATTGTCCCTTCTCTCTTCTTCTCTCATTTTTTGGGCCTTTTCTCTTTTCTTATGGCCTCTTACCTTTTTTTTATTTTTTGTCCAGAGTCTCATCCCGACTTGTGGGGGAATCATAGTCTCCATCATCCTTTCCTCACTGGGACAATGCTCTAATAATGATGATCATCACACTTTTATTTTTCTTACAACTCAACAATTACAACTTGATACTTAGAACAAAATATGACTCTATATGAATGCCTCAGGCGGTGTACCCGGATGTGCAATGAATCAAGAGTGACACGTATGAAAGAATTATGAATGGTGGCTTTGCCATGAATACAATGTCAACTACATGATCATGCTAAGAAATATGAAAATGATGGAGTGTGTCATAATAAACGGAACGGTGGAAAGTTGCATGGAAATATATCTCGGAATGGCTATGGAAATGCCATAGTAGGTACGTATGGTGGCTGTTTTGAGGAAGGTATATGGTGGGTGTATGATACCGGCGAAAGGTGCGCGGTATTAGAGAGGCTAGCAAAGGTGGAAGGGTGAGAAAAGTGCGTATAATCCATGGACTCAACATTAGTCATAAAGAACTCATATACTTATTGCAAAAATCTACAAGTTATCAAAGCAAAGTATTATGCGCATGCTCCTAGGGGGATAGATTGGTAGGAAAAGACCATCGCTCGTCCCCGACCGCCACTCATAAGGAAGACAATCAAAAAATAAATCATGCTCCGACTTCATCACATAACGGTTCACCATACGTGCATGCTACGGGAATCACAAGCCTTAACACAAGTATTTCTCAAATTGACAAATACTCAACTAGCATAAATCTAATATCACCATCTTCATATCTCAAAACAATTATCAAGCATCAAACTTCTCATAGCATTCAACACACTCATAAGATTTTTTTTATTATTCTTGAATTCCAAGCATATTAGGATTATTTAAGCAAATTACCATGCTATTTAAGACTCTCAAAATAATCTAAGTGAAGCATGAGAGATCAATAGTTTCTATAAAACAAATCTACCACCGTGCTCTAAAAGATATAAGTGAAGTACTAGAGCAAAACTATATAACTCAAATGATATAAGTGAAGCACATAGAGTATTCTAACTAATTCCAAATCATGTATGACTTTCTCAAAAGGTGTGTACAGCAAGGATGATTGTGGTAAACTAAAAAGAAAAGACTCAAATCATACAAGACACTCCAAGCAAAACACATATCATGTGGTGAATAAAAATATAGCTCCAAGTAAAGTTACCGATAGAAGTAGACGAAAAGAGGGGATGCCTTCCGGGGCACCCCCAAGCTTTGGCTTTTAGGTGTCCTTAGATTATCTTGGGGGTGCCATGGGCATCCCCAAGCTTAGGCTCTTTCCACTCCTTGTTCCATAATCCATCAAATCTTTACCCAAAACTTGAAAACTTCACAACACAAAACTTAAAGTAGAAAATCTCGTGAGCTCCGTTAGCGAAAGAAAACAAAAGACCACTTCAAGGTACTGTAATGAACTCATTATTTATTTATGTTGGTGTTAAACCTACTTTATTCCAACTTCTCTATGGATTATAAACTATTTTACTAGCCATAGATTCATCAAAATAAGCAAACAACACACGAAAAACAGAATCTGTCAAAAACAGAACAGTCTATAGTAATCTGTAGCTAGCGCAAGATCTGGAACCCAAAAAATTCTAAAATAAATTTCTGGACGTGAGGAATTTATCTATTAATCATCTGCAAAAATAGTTAACTAAATATTACTTTCCAAATAAAAATGGCAGCAGTTATCATGAGCGCTAAAGTTTTTGTTTTTTACAGCAAGATTAACAAGACTTCCCCCAAGTGTTCCCAACGGTTATACTTGGCACAAACACTAATTAAACACAAAAAACACAACCTAAAAAGAGGCTAAATAAATTATTTATTACTAAACAGGAGCAAAAAGCAAGGAATAATAATAAAATTGGGTTTCCTCCCAATAAGCGCTATCGTTTAACGCCCCTAGCTAGGCATAAAAAGCAAGGATAGATCTAGGTATTGCCATCTTTGGTAGGAAATCCGTAAGTGGCTCTCATAATAGATTCGTTAGGTATTTTAATTTTATTTCTAGGAAAGTGTTCCATGCCTTTACTTAACGGAAATTGGAATCTAATATTTCCTTCCTTCATATCAATAATTGCACCAATCGTTCTAAGGAAAGGTCTACCAAGAATAATAGGACATGAAGGATTGCAATCTATGTCAAGAACAATAAAATCTATGGGTTAATAATTCCTATTTGCAACAATAAGAACATCATTAATTCTTCCCATAGGTTTCTTAATAGTGGAATCCGCAAGGTGCAAGTTTAGAGAGCAATCATCAAAATCATGGAAACCTAAAAAATCACACAAAGTCTTTGGAATCGTGGAAACACTAGCACCCAAATCACACAAAGCATAGCATTCATGATATTTAATTTTAATTTTAATAGTAGATTCCCACTCATCATAAAGTTTTCTGGGGACAGAGACTTCTAATTCAAGTTTTTCTTCATAAGATTGTATCAAGGCATCAACGATATGTTTAGTGAACACTTTATTTTGACTATAAGCGTGAGGAGAATTTAGCACGGATTGCAACAAGGAAATACAATCACTCAAAGAGCAATTTTCATAATTAAATTCCTTGAAATCCAAAATAGTGGGTTTAGCAACATCTAGGGTTTTAATTTCTTCAATCCCACTTTCATCAATTTTAGCATCAAGATCTAAAAACTCCGAATTCTTGGAACGTCTTCTAGGTAAATGTGGATCATAATCAGTACCATCATTATTAAAATTCATATTTCAAAACAAAGATTTAATAGGGGACACATCAATAACTTTTAGATATTCATCTTTATTTTCATAGGAACTAGAAGAACACGCTCTTATAAAGGCATCTTTCTTAGCACGCATCCTAGCGGTTTTTTCTTTGCACTCATCAATGGAAATTATCATGGCTTTGAGAGACTCATTGATATCATGCTTAGGTGGAATAGATATAAGTTTCAAAGAATCAACATCAAGAGAAATTCTATCAACGTTCCTAGCCAACTCATCAATCTTAAGCAATTTTTCTTCAATCAAAGCATTGAAATTCTTTTGCGAAGTAATAAATTCTTTAATATTAGATTCAAAATCAGAGGTCATCTTATTATAATTTCCATAAGAATTGTTGTAGGAATTACCATAATTATTAGAGGGATTACTAGGATAAGGCATAGGATTAAAATTTCCTCTATACGCGTTGTTGCCAAAATTGTTCCTACCAAAAAAATTCACATCCATAGATTCATTATTATTCTCAATCAAATTAGACAAGCGCATATCATTAGGATCAGAAGAAACACTTTTACTAAAAAATAATTTCATAAGTTCATCCATCTTTCCACTCAAGACATTAATTTCTTCTATCGCATGCACCTTTTTATTAGTGGATCTTTCAGTATGCCATTGAGAATAATTAACCATAATATTATCTAGGATTTTAGTAGCTTCTCCTAAAGTGATTTCCATAAAAGTGCCTCCCGCGGCCGAATCTAAAAGATTTCTAGAAGGAAAATTCAATCCGGCATAAATTTTTTGTATAATCATCCACAGATTCAAACCTTGAGTAGGGAAATTACGTATCATTAATTTCATCCTCTCCCAAGCTTGTGCAACATGTCCATGATCAAGTCTCTTAAAATTCATAATATCATTTCTAAGGGAGATGATCTTAGCGGGAGGAAAATACTTAGAGATAAAAGCATATTTGCACTTATTCCATGAATCAATACTATTCGTAGGCTAAGACGAAAACCAAGGTTTAGCACGATCTCTAAGCGAAAAAGGAAATAGCTTCAATTTAACAATATCATTATCCACATCTTTCTTCTTTTGCATATCACACAAATCAACAAAGCTATTTAGATGGGTAGCGGCATCTACACTAGGAAGGCCGGAAAACGGATCTTTCATGACAAGATTCAGCAAAGCAGTATTAATTTCACAAGATTCAGCATCGGTAAGAGGAGCAATCGGAGTGCTAATAAAATCATTGTTCTTGGTGTTCGTAAAGTGACACAATTTAGTATTATCTTGAGCCATCGTGACAAGCAAGCAAACTAACACACAAGCAAACAAAAAGCAAGCGGGCAAAAAGAGGCAAATAGAGAAAGAGAGGGAGGATAGAGAGAGAGAGGGCAAATAAAACGACAAGGGTGAAGTGGGGGAGAGTAAAACGAGAGGCAAATGGCAAATAATGTAATGCAGGAGATAGGGATTGTGATGGGTACTTGGTATATTGACTTTTGCGTGGACTCCCCGGCAACGGCGCCAGAAATCCTTCTTGCTACCTCTTGAGCACTGCGTTGGTTTTCCTCGAAGAGGAAGGGATGATGTAGCAAAGTAGCATAAGTATTTACCTTAGTTTTTGAGAACCAAGGTATCAATCCAGTAGGAGGCTACGCGCGAGTCCCTCGTACCTGCACAAAACAAATAAATCCTCGCAACCAACGCGATAAGGGGTTGTCAATCCCTACACGGCCACTTATGAGAGTGAGATCTGATAGATATTATAAGATAATATTTTTGGTATTTTTATGATAAAGATGCAAAGTAAAAAGGAAATGAAATAACTAAGTATTGGAAGATTAATATGATGAAGATAGACCCGGGGGCCATAGGTTTCACTAGTGGCTTCTCTCAAGAGCATAAGTATTCTACGGTGGGTGAACGAATTACTATTGAGAAATTGACAGAATTGAGCATAGTTATGAGAATATCTAGGTATCACGTCCGAGACAAGTAGACCGACTCCTGCCTGCATCTACTACTATTACTCCACTCATCGACCGCTATCCAACATGCATCTAGAGTATTAAGGTAATGAAAACAGAGTAACACCTTAAGCAAGATGACATGATGTAGAGGGATAAACTCATGCAATATGATGAAAACCCCATCTTGTTTATCCTCGATGGCAACAATAAAATACGTGCCTTGCTGCCCCTACTGTCACTGGGAAAGGACACCGCAAGATTGAACCCAAAGCTAAGCACTTCTCCCATTGCAAGAAAGATCAATCTAGTAGGCCAAACCAAACTGATAATTCGAAGAGACTTGCAAAGATAACCAATCATAGATAAAAGAATTCAGAGAAGATTCAAATATTATTCGTAGATAGACTTGATCATAAACCCACAATTCATCGGTCTCAACAAACACACCGCAAAAAGAAGATTACATCGAATAGATCTCCACAAGAGAGGGGGAGAACATTGTATTGAGATCCAAAAAGAGAGTAGAAGCCTATGGACCCGTAGGTTTGAGGTGAACTACTCACACTTCATCAGAGGGGCTATGGTGATGATGTAGAAGCCCTTCGTGATTGATGCCCCCTCCGGCGGAGCTCCGGAACAGGCCCCAAGATGGGATCTCGTGGATACAGAAAGTTGCGGCGGTGGAATTAGGGTTTTGGCCCCGTATCTGATCGTTTGGGGGTATGTAGGTATATATAGGAGGAAGGAGTATGTCGGTGGAGCAACAGGGGACCCACGAGGGTGGAGGGCATGCCTGGGGGGGAGGGTAGGCGCGCCCCCTACCTCGTGGTCTCCTCTTTTGTGTCTTGACGTAGGGGCCAAGTCTCCTGGATCATGTTCGGTGAGAAAATCACGTTCCCGAAGGTTTCATTCTGTTTGGACTCTGTTTGATATTCCTTCTCTTCGAAACCCTTAAATAGGCAAAAAAACATCAATTCTGGGATGGGCCTCTGGTTAATAGGTTAGTCCCAAAAATAATATAAAAGTGGATAATAAAGCCCAATAATGTCAAAAATAGTAGATAATATAGCATGGAGCAATCAAAAATTATAGATACGTTGGAGACGTATCACCGGCTGCTAGCTGCAGCACAGTTGGCCAACTTCTCATAGTCTCCGGATATCGTGATAATGCCCTTGGTTCGAGGCATCTTCATCTTGAGGTAGGCGTAATGTGGCACCGCCATGACTTGGCTAGGGCTGGCCGACCTAAGAGCACATGATAAGGACTCTCTAGGTCAACCACCTTGAACCAAATTGCCTCGCGGCGGAAGTTATCTTTGTCTTCGAAGATGACATCTATTTTGATCTTGCCGATTGGTGAGCAGGACATGCCGGGAACAATGCCATGAAAAACAGTCCGGCTGGGCTGGAGCTACCTCTCTTTGATGCACAATTTCTCCATGGTGGCACGGTACAGGATGTTGATGCTGCTACCGCTATCTATCAGAATCCGAGAGAAACAAGCAGCTCGCTTCTCCATTGCAAGGGTGGCATCCAACACAAGGGCATATGAACCTGGAGAAGGCATTACTTTCGGGTGCTCCGCACGGCTCCAGCTGATGGGCCTCTCAGATCAGTGCATGAACTCTGGGGCAGCTGAGGCAATAGCGTTTACTTCTCGGTGCTGCTGACGTCGGCTATGCCAGTCACCGGCCACACTGGTGAAGATGACATAAGCTTCATGATCTTTGGGGTACTCGTCTTGGACCGTGCCAACGGCTGGGCGAGCCACCGGCTGCTGGGTAGGAGGCGGCGGTGGCTGGCCAGCCGGCGGAGGTGGCAGCAGTCCTTCGCCCTTGGAGATTTGAGTGAGCCAGTGGCACTTCCGGGTGGTGTGGTTGGACGGCTTCGCCTCGCTATGGAATTTGCAGGGAGCATCATGGGTTTGCTCATAGGAGAAAACGGGCACCCAAGCAGGCTTTCCGCCCTTCTGACGCTTGGGGCCGGGCTGTCCCTCCGGCTGCTGGTCCTCAACTGTCGCCACCTGCTGGCTGGTGGAAGCTGGCCGCGGGGCTTTGCACTTGTTGTTGTTCTGCTGCTGGTGCTGATTGTTATCACCAGCCGGCATCCGGGGAGCCAGTGGGAGCATTTTTCAGGTCACGTCCACTTGGAGCTCCGACTTCATGGAGGAGTTGGCCGGGGCGTACTTGTTTGCTATGATCAGCAGCTCGTCGAGGGTAGCCGCCTTGTCGTAGAGAAGTCGGTTCTTGAGCAAGGTGCCCTCTCAGCACCCGATAGTGAAGTACTCAATGGCTTGCACCTCGTGCACCCCTTCGCAGGAGTTGTGCAGTTCGGTCCACTGCGTCAAGTAGTCGCGTGTGGACTCGGTGGGGCCTTGGACGCGCAGAGAAAGCTGGCGAGGCTTGGGCGGCAGCTTGTAGGTGCTGGTGAAGTTACAGATAAAAAATTCAGTGAAATCTACCCAGCTGTTGACGGTGCGGGGCTTCAGGCTGTTCAACCATGTCCGGGCCGTGCCCTAGAGCACGAGCGGAACGTACTTCACAACAACACGCTTGTTGCCATTTGCTATGCTGACGGCTGTGGAGTAATCCACCATTCTCTGGCTTCACGGAGCCGTTGTACTTGGGCGTGTCTCTTGGGAGCAAGAACCCTTTGGGGAAGGGCTCATCGCGAATGCAGGGGCTGAAGCAGGGCAGGCCGATTGTATCTTCTTCTTCCAGTGCCAGGGATCACACTAGATGGTCGATCCGGTGGCGGGCATCGTTCTCTCCGACTCCTTCACGGCGGCCTAGCCGGTCACCGAGTGTCGGGTGGTCAACAGGTGGCGGGGAAGCACGCCTCTCACGACGAGGAGGGGGAGGAGGCGGAAGATTGTCCCGTCGTTCCACCGCTGGAGGGCGGACGTCTTGGTCGCGCTCAATGGTGATGTGCGTCCGACTGCGGCTTGCAGCCGGCTCTCTGTCTCTCCGGTTGCGGTTGCCGCCTGTCGGCGACTGGGAGGTCGCGCCATGCTCTTGGCGAGGGGGGAAGGTTTTCGGCATGTTGGTCGGGTTCCTCCAAGCGGCAACCAGCCTCTTGCTGCGCAGCGGCCGCATTGATGAGTTGCTGAACATGCTCCATCATGTAGTGGCAATCATCGCCCTTCAACTGGTCTAGCTCATCTGCTGCCGTCTGGGCAGCTCGTATGTTCTCCATGGGCGTGGCGTAGACAGGGCGGTCTACCCCAAACATGCTGGCAACTGCAGCACCGCGCTGTCGGACCATGCCTACGCGGCTGGGCCCGCCAGCAGCCGGCGTGCCGCCAATGGTGCGGTGATCTCGCGCCTGAGGGAGTCCTGGACTAAGGGGTGCTCGGGCGGCCGACCTATTGGACATGGGCCGGACTGATGGGCTATGAAGATACAAGACCGAAGACTCTCACCCATGTCTAGATGGGACTCTCCTTGGCGTGGATGACAAGTTTGGTGTTCAGATATGAAGATTCCTTTCTCTGTAACCGTCTTTGTATAACCCTAGTCCCCTCCGGTGTCTATATAAACTTGAGAGTTTAGTCCGTAGAGATCATCACAATCATATAGGCTAGACTTCGAGGGTTTTAGCCATTATGATCTCGAGGTAGATCAACTCTTGTAATACTCATATTCATCAAGATCAATCAAGCAGGAAGTAGGGTATAACCTCCATAGGGAGGGCCCAAACCTGGGTAAACATCGTGTCCCATGTCTCCTGTTACCATCAACCTTAGACGCACAGTTTGGGACCCCCTACCCAGGATCCGCTGGTTTTGACACCGACATTGGTGCTTTCATTGAGAGTTCCGCTGTGCCGTCATCAGAAGGTTAGATGGCTCCATCCATCATCTACAACAACACTGCCTAGGGAGATGTCTTTCTCCCTGGCAATATCTTCGTATTTGGTGGCTTCGCACTACGGGCCAACTCGCTTGGCCATCTAGAGTAGATTGACAGCTAAGCCCCTGGCCGTCAGGTCAAGTTTGGAAGCTTGAATTACGTCGCTGATATCCGCGGAGACTTGATCTTCGACGGATTTGAGCCCATGGCAGCCACTCCCTGCAATCGCGATGAACATGACCTAAATCTGTCATCGGACCATACCCAGGAGATTGCACCTATAAGCGCTCTGGCCCTAGATCCGGAGCAGCTGCCGTCCGAAGACGGGAAGCTTAACCCCGGCACGGAAGCCGCAGACTCATCGGCGTTGGAGCCGCACACAGACTCAACTTCAAGCGGGGTCTGCATCACCGGACCCCCGGATTCATCTCTGGTCACTGGTTCCAAGTACATGCATCCGCGTTCGTCGAGCCTTATCAGGCGCCGATCATCGAATTCAGTTCCGCGGACATCTTCCGGCACTCACCTTTAGGCGATGTGCTAAACTCATTAAAACCCTCTCTTTAGCAGGGGAGTCAGAGCTGAATTACATCCGGTTTGAACTGGGGGTTGATGACGGGGAATTTCGCTTCCCACCCACTCCCAACTTAATAGCCACTATCGAAGATCTAACCGACATGCTCGACTACAACTCCGAAGACATGGACAGTATGGACGACGATGCCGAAGAGGAGCAGGCTCAAAACCCGCCATTTACCGGGCGCTGGACGGCCACCTCCTCTTACGACGTATACATGATGGACACACCCAAAGAAGTTAACGGCGATGACAAAAAAGACCCAGTGGAAGATAACCCTCTGAGATACAGCCAAAGCGCCGACGACAGCGGCGCCGCTCTAAGTCACCCCGTGAAAAAGACAACAATACCGGCACAGGAGAAAACAATACTCTAGACGATGCCGAATACAATGAAGACCCCGTTGAGCCAATTTCCTAACATGATGAATGGGAAGATGGGCGGGTCAGCCCTGATGAACAGGCCATGCATGAAGACTCAGAGGACAGTAATTATCTCCCACTCTCCGAGGATGAGGTGAGCCTCGGCGACGAGGATTTTATCGTGCTAGAGGAACCTCTCGAGCAGGAGCGCTTTAAGCGCCGGCTAATAGCCACTACAAGGAGCTTGAAAAAGAATCAGCGATAGCTTCAAGCTGATCAAGATCTGCTCAATGATAGATGGACTAACGTCCTGGCAGCTGAGGAATACGGCCCCGAGTGACTACCCAAAAGTTACCTGAAGCGCAAATTACTACCTCAATTCGAGGACGAGGCGTTGGAGCCCGTGCCATGAGCGCACAATGCGGCTGACCGACCACCATGTGGTCGGGACAAAGCGGCAACCCAAGCCGAACACTAGCCCGCACTACCTCGCCGTAAAGGCAGGGATAAAAGAGCTCGGGCATATACATACGACCTTCGGCAGGACCTGGATAGCAGAGCAGGACACACCGGATCTATCTACGGATCGCGTGGGCATGCCCCAACACATGACGACGGCTATCTATTCAGACGTGACAAACCTAATCACGCCCGGGCCGAATGCCGCAGACGGACTCCATCCGAGCTACATCGCGATATGGCCCGATATAGAGGCTCCACACACCATCTTTGCTTCACTGATGAAGTAATGGGGCATGAATTCCCTGAAGGGTTTAAACCCATGAACATCGAATCATACAATGGAACAACAGATCCCGCGGTATGGATTGAAGATTTTCTTCTCCATATTCATATGGCCCGCGGTGATCACCTCCATGCCATCAAATACCTCCCACTAAAACTCAAAGGGCCAACTCGACATTGGTTAAATAGTCTGCCTGAAAACTCTATTGGCAGTTTGGAGTTCTTGGAAGACACCTTCCGCGACAACTTCCACGGTACATACGTACGACCTCCGGATGCGGATGACTTCAGTCACATAGTTCAACAACCCGGAGTCAGCCAGGAAATTCTGGACCAGGTTCCTAACTAAAAAAACCAAATCATCGACTGTCCGGATGCCAAAGCCCTAGCGGCCTTTAAGTATAGCATCCGCGAAGAATGGCTCGCCCGTCATCTCGGCCAAGAAAAGCAGAAGTTCATGGCAGCCCTCACGGCATTCATGACCCGCTTTTGCACGGGCGAGGATAGTTGGCTTGCCCGTAGCAAAAACACTTTAAGCGAGGCTGGCACCTCTGAGACCAAAAACAACAACAACAAGCCACGACGCAACAAGCACAAGCGTTGAAGCAATGGAGACAATACCAACGACAGGACGGTCAACGCCGAATTTAGTGGCTCCAAGTCCGGCCAGCGGAAGAAGCCATATAAAAGAAACAATCAGGGCCCATCCAGCTTGGACCGCATACTCGATCGTCCATGCCAGATCCATGGCACCCCAGACAAACCAGCCAATCATACCAATAGAGACTGTTGGGTTTTTAAACAGGGCAAATGCTGAGAACAAAGAGAAGGGGTCGCAAAGCGAGGACGATGACGAGGAGTCCTGTCCACCGAACACAGGGGGACAGAAGAAGTCCCCCCAAGTTAAAACAGTGAACATGATATATGCTACCCATATCCCCAAGAGGGAGCACAAACACGCGCTCAGGGACGTCTACGCGATGGAGCCAGTCGCCCCAAAGTTCAACCCATGGTATTCCCGCCTGATCACCTTCGATCGCAGTGACCATCCGACCAGTATCGGTCATGGCCATTTAGCCGCACTGGTCCTTGACTCAATCATTGATGGATTCCATCTCACACGAGTCCTCATGGATGGTGGCAGCAGCCTGAACCTGCTCTATCAGGATACAGTGCGCAAAATGGGTATTAATCCCTCAAGGATCAAGCCCACAAAGACTACCTTTAAAGGAGTCATACCAGGTGTAGAGGCCCGCTGTCGGTGTCAAAACTGGTGGATCTTGGGTAGGGGGTCCCGAACTGTGCGTCTAGGCCAGATGGTAACAGGAGACAAGGGACACGAAGCTTTACCCAGGTTCGGGCCCTCTTGATGGAGGTAAAACCCTACGTCTTGCTTGATTAATATTGATGATATGGGTAGTACAAGAGTAGATCTACCACGAGATCGGAGAGGCTAAACCCTAGAAGCTAGCCTATGGTATGATTGTTGTTCTATATGTTGTCCTACGGACTAAAACCCTCCGGTTTATATAGACACCGGAGAGGGTTAGGGTTACACAAAGTCGGTTACAATGGTAGGAGATCTACATATCCGTATCGCCAAGCTTGCCTTCCACGCCAAGGAAAGTCCCTTTCGGACATGGGACGAAGTCTTCAACCTTGTATCTTCATAGTCTAGGAGTCCGGCTGAAGGTATAGTCCCGCCATCCGGACACCCCCTAATCCAGGACGATGATCGTCTGTAAACGAGAGCGGGACAAGTGGCAATTTCTTATCATCTTGAATTATACATGTTTCTTTAAAAAACTATCTTTTTGCACGACAACCTTTTTCACCTAAATTCCTCTCGTTTACAGACGATCATCGTGCTACACCAAAAGATGACTACGGGGAGCGGAAGGATGCATTGAAGGCTTGTTCCCTCGAAAAGAAGTCAAAGCGGCGACGCAAGCGCCGCCCCAAATCCCGCCTCGACAGAAATAGCGATCAGACAGACCCAGCGCTAGAGCAAGGCGAACCGTTGCCAGACAACGACAATCCGGATAATCAAACCGAACAAACAAATTCTATTAAGGATAATGGTCCGGACGACATAACGCCGGACAGGCACCCGGAGCAGCAGAATGCCCGTAAAAGGCTTGTTGCCATCGCGAGGAGTCTGAAAAAGCAGAAGCAAAGGCTCAAGGCTGCACAAGACACACTCCAAATCAGATGGAGTAAAATACTCAACACAGCAGCGATGTACGGCGACAATCGCCCCTCCAAGAGCTACCCAAAGCGGAAGCTGCTACCTGAATTCGATGAGGAGGCCTCAGACCCCCCACAACCAAATATCAAAGCAGCCACCTGGTCGGATAGACGACCCCTCTATCAACACAGAGCGGCATACAACGCCACTCACAATACAACACGTGACCTATGCGAGGGCTCGCACCCAAAGGACAGCACAACAAGATCCATCTATGGACCACGCAAGCGTGCCCCAGCATACAATGCAACAGAACAAACATCCGAACAACGTGGTACACCCAGGTACAGGGGTGCCGCACACCCCCTATGTTTCACCGATGAGGTGCTGGACCATGAATTTCCAGAGGGATTCAAACCCGTAAACATAGAGACATACGACAGAACAACAGATCCGGGGGTCTAGATTGAGGACTACATCCTTCATATCCATATGGCTCGAGGAGATGATCTCCACGCCATCAAGTACTTACCCCTCAAGCTCAAAGGGCCAGCTCGTCACTAGCTTAAAGGCCTTCCCGAAAGCTCCATTGGAAGTTGGGAAGAGCTCGAAGACGCCTTTCGGGCAATTTTTCAAGGGACTTATGTCCGACCTCCGGATGCGGACGATTTGAGTCATATAACTCAACAACCCGAAGAGTCAGCCCGAAAGCTTTGGAACAGGTTTCTTACTAAAAAGAACCAGATTGTCGACTGTCCGGACGCCGAAGCCTTGGCAGCTTTCAAGCATAGCGTCCATGACGAATGGGTCGCCAGACACATCGGCCAAAATAAGCCGAGAACGATGGCCGCATTTACAAACCTCATGACCCGCTTTTGCGCGGGTGAGCACAGCTGGCTAGCCAGATGCAGCACCAGCGACCCCAGTACATCTAAAGTTAGAGATCGAAACGGGAAATCACGGCGCAACAGCAATAACAAACGCCGGAATAAAGAAGACAGCACGAAGGGCATGTCAGTAAATGCCGGATTTAAAAGCTCTCGGCCTGGTCAAAAGCTGCCCACTAAAGGCACTAGGGATGAACTGTCCAGCCTCAACAAAATTCTGGACCAAGTATGTCAGATCCATAGTACCCCTGGTAAACCTACTAATCATACCCACAGAGAATGTTGGGTCTTCAAGCAGTCCGGCAAGCTCAACGCCGTACACAAGGGGGAGGATACACCAAGTGAAGACGAGGATGAGCCTCCCAAGCAAGACACGGGGGAACAAAAGAAATTTCCACCAGAAGACAAAACAGTAAACTTGTCACACGTGATCAAGGGAAAAAACAATGCGGCACTCCCAGGAAAATATACCCATGTGCCTGTCACCGCGAAGTCCTGCCACTGGTCGTCTCAACTGATCACTTTCGACCATCGCGATTACTCAGCAAGTATCCGACACGCAGGATGGGCTGCCCTGGTATTAGACCCAGTAATTGGCGGATATCACTTCACACGAGTCTTGATGGACGGCGGCATCAGCCTAAACCTAATATATCAGGATACAATCCGCTGGATGGGGTTAGACCCAACACAAATTCGCCATAGCAATACTACCTTTAAAGGAGTAACGCCAGGCCCAGGGGATCGTTGTACGGGCTCCCTACTACTACAAGTTATATTCGTCTCCCCCAATAACTTCCGTCGCGAGCATTTAACCTTCCACATCGCTCTGTTTCAAAGTGGCTATCAAGCACTGCTCGGACGCGAAGCTTTCGCTCGCTTTAATGCACACTAAGCCTCCCTCACACTCAAGATGCCCGGTCCACGTGGCATCAATTCAGTGCACGGAAATATCAAGCGATCTCTGCGCGCTGAAGAGAGTGAGGTTGCCTTGGCAGCCGCACACTAAAGGCGCCCGGACTAGCGAAAGCATCCAATAGGTCGTCAAGACCTCAGACACAACTAATCGAGTCCAGCGCCGCTACTTATACCGAATAAATGGTCACACCCCTATTTGTCAATACAAGGGGCTCAACGCGCGCAGACAAGTGGCAATTTCTTATCATCTTGAATTATACATGTTTCTTTGAAAAACTATCTTTTTGCACGACAACCTTTTTCACCAAAATTCCTCTCGTTTACAGACGGCACAACGGAGACACAGGCGCAGACGTGCAGCAGGGACCCGCTCCAAGGATTCTTTTTAGATTAAGACCCTACGTAAACCTTTTTACTGTCTCTTGTTGATACACATCCACCGTTGAGAAGGATGCTGACGTCTTGGTATGTGGCCACGCCAGAACAATGCACGTACCTGGACACAAGGGGCTTCTTACAAAGGCCATTACTTAGGCCCGGTTTATACCACAAAGACCGAATACCTTAGGGAGTGTTCGGCGTCGCGAGTTTGGCCCTATATGCATCAGCTCCGAATCATTGTCTTTGGTCAAATGTTGGTTTTGCCCGGCTCCTGTGTTTTGGTGCCTTACGTTCCGCTTTACCGGCTAAGGTAGCACCAGGAGAACTACTGCGATTGTGCTCTAGTTCATCCGGACGAGCACCTCAGTAAAGAAAGCCGAAAACTGACTGTCATGATATAGCGTGAGACTGGTCAACCACTCAATGACCTGTTGGAATGTTAGAATTCCTCCGCCTTAACAAAGTGTTGTTTTCCGGCCAGGCATGTACGCACCCCGGGATCGGGAGAGTGTGAAGCCACCAGGGGCTATCTAGTAGCCCCACTGTCAAACTCCTATGGCTAAGTGAAAGTGCTAAAGCATTATAGTCCGGTTGCCTCGCTCGCTCCGCTATCACCTCCTTAATAGGAGCAAGACATTGGGTTAAGTGTGAACGCGTGTTTTTGCAAGCACCTCCGCATTATATGCTGGGGGTTGAAGCCGACGACTACAATCTTTTAGGTTATACACATCTATACATAAAACGGCCGCCCAGGAGGAATCATATTACTTTCAGGAAAAAGTATAAAAATAGCCTTATAAAAATCTATAAAAGCATTTTGCTTACAATGAGATTACACATCACTCAAACATAATATTTTTTGAGCACTTGGTCTCTATCAAACGAGCACCCTCAAGAACTTCTTCAAAGTAGTGCTCAGCAGCCCTTCGACCTATGGCCGAATCCTGCGCTGCAACAGTGGTAGCATCCATCTCCGCCCAGTATGCTTTAACACGGGCAAAGGCCATCCATGCGCCCTCTATGCACGCCGACCTCTTCATCGCATTAATGTGCGGCACCACGTCAAGAAACTGCTGCACCAAGCTGAAATAGCTGTTCGGTTTTGACCTTTCCGGCCATAGCTGATCCACAACAAACCTCATGGAGAGTCCCGACAACCTATTTAGTTTGGCCCATTCGGCTAATTGGTCAGTCAATGAAAGCGAACGCTCAGGAGAATGGAATTATCTCCAAAACAGCTGGTCTACTTCATGGTCCGTCTGACCCTGAAAGTACTTGGCCGCATCGGCAGCGCTCGCTGCCAAATCCATATACACATCCTCCAAACTCCACAGCCGATCCAGAGGGGCATACCATGGATCTCCGAACTTCCTCCGCAACATAAAGGATTTCCCAGCTACAATATCTCCGGCTTCCCGCAGCTCCTCCTTCTTTGCCCTCATAGCAGAGCAGAGGTCTTTTCCCGTCGCAGCAGCCTTCTCAAGGTCCGATGCCTTCGCCTGGTTTTCCTTTTCAAGAACCCGGCAGCGGTAAGCGGTGGCTTTTAATTCTATGGCCATCTTGGCCATCTCATCTCGGCTCTCGCCATGCGCGGCCTTCTCGGCTTGCAACTCTTCGGCCGCCTTCAAAGCAGCCGCATTACCAACCCTTGCTTGTTCCTTGGCTCGGGCAAGTTCTACCCGCAAGGCTTCAACAGTGGTAGCTCCATGTGCAGTCACAACATATTAAAGATACTGGCATCATGCAGCTCTTACTATGTGGCGTTTACCAGATAATGACACTTACCCTGTGTCTCGTCAAGCCTTTTGTTAACAAGCTCGATGTCGGTGTCTACCGCATCCAACTGCCGTTTTAAATGGGCAAACTCGCTAGTCCGGCTAGCCACCGGAGCTTCCACCACCTGCACATAGAGGCAGTATGGTTACTACCTGGGATTATGATCCTCTGATCATCTCGTTCCCGATGACAACCAGAGTCTCAGGGGCTACTATCTACACAGGGCACACCTAGCATGTGCAGGACTATCATACACTATTTTACGTACCTCAAAGCCTGTCAGTAGATCATAAAAGCTTTATGCAATCCGCTTTTGGTGGACGAGATTCTCTCCATCATTGTATTCATCAGCACATGGTGTTCATCTGAGATGGCCGCTCGCCCCACCAACTCCCTCAGAACATCCGATCGCACACTAGACGGTGCCAGACTCTTTTGTCTGCTCTCTTCGGGAGCCGGACATTGGGAGCTTCGGGGGTCAACGTGATTATCTTCTAGCCTCGCCGGACTCGGAGAGGCCCTCCGCGACGACACTTCAGGGTCGCCCGCTTCCGGAGCGGAGGAGTCCGGAGGAGGCGTTTCGCTCTCCATCATCTCTGGAAGAAGATCCCCCAAAGACGAGCTCATTTGAGAGGGGCTAAGGCCCGAACTGCAAAGATATATGAGGTGGTTATTTTCTCAGAAGAAAAAGATGGCATATCTGTACTGTTAAAGTATTTCGGGTCATTTACGACTCGTGGGAGAATTGATCCCCCCGCGGACTTTGTGCGGTAACAGCACCCCCAAGGTAGGACCCTCTGTGGGAGACTTCTTCTCCTGTTTGGAAGCTTCGACTTCTGAATCCTCGGGCGCAGTCCTTTTCCTCTTCCGGTCGTCTTCCTTGATGGAGACGCTCGCTCCCTCGGTTAGAATGGGCAGCATTGGGGGCCCGCGTCCGCCCTTATTATCCTCCACAGTATCTTCCTTCAAGGGCTTCGGGCAAGGTGCGATCTGGAGCACCTTTTCCAGTACCGGATTTTCCAAACCCTCAGGGAGGGGGGCCAAACACCGAATCAACTTCACCTTTGTTAGCTAGTCCTGATCAAAAAACAAACTCTCAGAAATAACTTCGTAACAAATGAGAGATAGTATGTTCGGCCGGAAGATTTCTTACCTGTTCGGCGGCGCGGTTACTGCTCAGGCCCACGTCCTCGGTGATTTCCGGACACTCTACCTGAGGTCCGAAGAATGACTTGTACATCTCCTCATGTGTCAGGCTGAGGAAATTTTGAATGGCACGCGGTCCCTCGGGATTGAACTCCCACAAGCGAAGGGGCCGGCGTTTGCAAGGCTGGACTTGACAAACCAGCATAACTTGTGTTACCGCAACCAAACTGAAATCTCCATTGAAGAGATCTCAAATGCGGCTTTGCAGTATAGGCACGTCCTTGGCTGGACCCCAGCTCAGCCTCTGCTAATCCATGACATCAGTTGTGGTGGAGGGCCCGAGTAGAAAACGGGGGCGGCCGCCCACTTGGCACTTCTAGGAGCCGTGATGTACAACCACTCCTATTGCCACAATTCAGAAACCTCTGGAATGGAACCTTTGGGCCATGAAGCTCCCTTCATTTTGCGTATTGAGGCATCTCCACACGTCACATGTTGCCCCTCGATTATCTTCGGCTTTACTTCAAAGGTCTTGAGCCATAGGCCAGAGTGAGGGGTAACCTGGAGGAAGGCCTCGCACACGACAATAAATGTCGTGATATGAAGAAAAGAGTCCGGAGCTAGATCATGGAAATCTAGCCCGTAATAAAACATCAAGCCCCTGACGAAAGGATCTAGAGCAAGGCCTAGACCTCGGAGGAAGTGGGAGACGAACAAGACACTCTCGTTGGGTTCAGGGGAGGGGACGGCCTGCCCCCGGGGAGGCAGCCGATGCAAAATCTCAGCGGTTAGATATCTGGCCTCCCTAAACTTTTTGATGTCTTCTTCCGTGATGGAGGAAGGCACCCATCGGCCTTGAAGGCTAGATCCGGACATGACTGAAGGTTCGGAGCAGCTGACCTCAACTTTGGGCGTTTGAGCTTGAGGTGGGGGAAGGATTCAATTGAGCACAGGAGGGAAAAATAAAAGCCTTGTCCCTTTATAAAGAGGGTGAATATCAAGCGTCCTCTCCATATCCGTCTGCTAGAAGCGGTTGGGTTACCCACGCCCGTATTGATGAGAATACCGGAATAAGGGGACACGATCTCTGCTTTAACAAGACATGCCAAGGAAACCGCCTCGCATGACGCGCTGAGGTGGGATAATGAAACGACTCGGATAAAGTCTTGGCCTTGGTGTGTCACACTACGGAATACGTCAGCGGATTAGATTTGTGTAAATATTATTCTCTCTATGGCAATATGTGGAAACTTATTTTGCAGAGCCAGACACTATCTTTGTGTTCAAAATCTTCTATGATGTACTTGGAGGAGGAACCCGCCTTGCAATGCCGAAGACAATCTGTGCGCCGGACTCATCGTCATTGAAGCCTGGTTCAGGGGCTACTGAGGGAGTCCTTTATTAGGGGGTGTTCGGATAGCCGGACTATACCTTCAGCCGGACTCCTGGACTATGAATATACAAGATTGAAGACTTCGTCCCGTGTCCGGAAGGGACTTTCCTTGGCGTGGAAGGCAAGCTTGGCGATACGGATATGCAGATCTCCTACCATTGTAACCGACTTTGTGTTACCCTAACCCTCTCCGGTGTCTATATAAACTGGGGGGTTTTAGTCCGTAGAACAACATACACAACAACAATCGTACCATAGGCTAGCTTCTAGGGTTTAGCCTCTCCGATCTCGTGGTAGATCTACTCTTGTACTACCCATATCATCAATATTAATCAAGCAGGACATAGGGTTTTACCTCCATCAAGAGGGCCCGAACCTGGGTAAAACTTCGTGTACCTTGCCTCCTGTTACCATCCGGCCTAGACGCACAGTTCGGGACCACCTACCCAAGATCCGCCGGTTTTGACACCGACAATGGCCAAGCCTTTATTGTTCCACCTCAACGTGTCATGCGAGGCAGTTTCCTTGGCACGTCTCGTCGAAGCAGAGGTCGTGTCCCCTTATTCCGGGATTCTCATGTCACATCCCTAGCTTTTGGTGCTGCCTAGTGTTTGCATCTTGTTGCATCATGTTTAAATTTCTGAAAGTTGAATTGGGGAAAGCTGAAAGCCTCAGAAATCATTTCAAAAAAATGATCAACATTAAAAATTGTTTCAATTAAACCCAATAAAATGTTCCTGTTAAGCTATAAAAATATTGGCAAGAAGTAAAATTCAAACCAATATTTTTGGATTCACAGAAATATTTATTTTGGGCATTTGAGTTAATCCAATAATTATTGCATTGGATTTATATAGGTGATATATTAACTATATGTCCAATAATTCTGATAATTGTTGAGGGGCTTTGGAATAATCCATTTAGTGTCTGCAAAAATTGTCAGAAGCAAAAAAATTAGTTTGGTTCAAGAATCAAATTAAAACAAATGTCAGAAATAGAAAACAGAAACTGAAAGGAGAGAGAGAGGTTACCTGTGGCTTACCTGGTGCCCACTTAGCCCAGCACTGTGCGGCCCAGCCCACTGGCCTGTGCCAGTCGTCGCCGTCCTCCCGCCATTCGGACAGGGCGCGTGCCCGACGCGCGCGTGCTCCGCGTGCCACGCGAGCTGCCTGCCTTCCCTCCCGGCCTGCCACCGCGATGCCTCGCGTCCTCTCCTCGGCGCCACCTCGACCCCCTCGTTCGTTCCTCTCTCTCCCCCGAACGCCTCCCCCTCCTCTGTTCTCCCCATTGGACGCGCCCGCCGCTGCCGATGAGCATCACCGCGGCCATCGCCTCTCCCTCGTCCCCTAGAGCTACCCACGAGCTCCGCCGCGTCCCTCTCCTCCTCCTCACCGAGCCGCCTGATGCCGGAAGCTCCTGGATGCTGCCTGCAATGCCGTTCCCCTCGTCGGCCACAGAAGATCGTTGCCGTCGAGTAGCTGCCTCCGGTGCCTCCCCGAGCTCGCTGACCCTCCCGTTCGACTCACTGTGAGCACCTGCATCTAACCCCACTAACTCCGCTGCCCTTTTATCGCCGTAGCCGTCGCCCCTTGCTGACCGAAGCACGCCGCCGCCCAAGCTCGCCGTCGACGCAGCTCCGATGACCATTTGGTCACCCCGGCGACTCCAACGAGCTCGTGGCCGCACATAGAGCTTAGCCAACGCGTTAGTTGGTTCGTTTGCGAGCTGCAACGCCGAACCCATCTTTGCCGAACTCCGGCCGCCGCCGAGGTCGACGCCGTGCTCAACTCCGGCCACCTCGCAGCCTCCCATCCGTTCCTTTGGATGCGGACGAGCAAGAGCTCCTCCCTAGTGCCCCCAGCGCGCCAAACCACCGCCCGTAGCGCAATCCCGAGCCGCGCCGCCGTCGTTTTGCTCGCCGCTGGCAAAACTCCAGTGACTGCCGACGTGTCTGTCGTTAGGATTAACCCCTTCACCTAATTACCACCTCACTGCCACTGACATGTGGGCCCCTGCCCCACTGACACTTTTAGTTAGGATTTAATTAGCACTAACAGTCTCTGTTAATTAGGCTAGTCACTGACCAGTGGGTCCCAGCGTCAGGTTTGACCTAGGCTGACGCTGTTGACTAGCTGACGTCAGCATGACGCATTGATGACGCAGTAATCATTTTCCTGGATTATTTCTATTTCTAAATGATTTATTTAATTCAGAAAATGTCCAAAACTTCCAAACATCATAGAAATTCAACCGTAAATCCAAATGAAATAATTTATATATGAAAAATTATCAGAAAAATTCAAGGAATCCATCTGTACCATTTTCATGAATGTTTGAACAAGTTAACCTCACTGAATAGGACAATTCATGATTATGGAATAAATGGTAATTAGTTTTGGAGTTGGAATTTGCTATAGGTTTGAATTCCACTTCAATTAATATGGCTAACTGTTGCACTAGGTCAATTAAGTACCTCAATATGACATCTCATTCACATGTATGTGCATTGCATTGATTGTGGTTCCTTTTGTGTTTGCCGGTGTTTGTTCCCCCTCAGTAGACGTATGTTCCGACGATGAGTTCGATGTCACCGATGAAGAACTATACTATCTTCGGAAGTGCCAGGCAAGCAAAACCCCCTTGTTCATTCCGATACAATCCCCCTCTCTCGCTCCTGCTCTCTTTTACTGCATTCGGGCAACACTGATTCAACTATTACATGCTGCGGTAGTTGAACCCTTTCCTCTGCATGACCTGTCATTGCCACAGTAAATAGATGAAACCCACTAGCATGAGTAGGAATTGTTTCAGCCCTGATGTGCCTACTCATTCATGCTTGTTTGTCATGCCTGCTACTGCTTAGAGTTGAGTCTGGTCTGATTCATCGGGAATGAATTGGAACGTGGTGAACATGTGCAACCGTTGAGAGCTAAGTGTGTGAACACGATTTGGTAAAGGTAGCGGTGAGAGGCCACGTAGGAGTACATGGTGGGTTGTCTCATTGCAGCCGTCCTTAGGAACTGAGTTCTGTGTTTGTGATCCATGAAAAGTTACTACCACACATTGGGTTCCGGTAACTCGGCCCCTCTCGGCTTATTAATCAACTCGACCTCTGTCCAGGAGTTGCAACTAGTTTCTGGTGTTTGTAGGTAGTGTTAGTGGTCTACCAAGTGGCACCCGGTACAGGTGGGCTTGGGACAGACTAGGCACCGTGGCACGGTGTACCAAGTGGCACCCGGATGGTGGGCTTGGGAACCCTGCTCACATCGTTTGGGGCCGTGAGCGACACCCCGTCCGGATCTCCTTGCGGATGGAACCCGAATAGGCGATAAACCTGGACTAGAGACTTGTTGGTTAGTCAGGTCGTGGCCGACTCCCTCGCCCGGCTTCCGCTTGAAGGTTGCCGAGGTACATGACGTGTACAGGGCTATAAGTGGCAAGAGCGTGTGTGAAGAAGTACACCCCTGCAGGGTTATCATTATCTATTCGAATAGCCAAAATCCTCGGATATGGAAACTTGGACCCCTTGCATAGTTCATCGACAAGTGAAACTGGATACTCTAAAACTCGCAAGATAAGCGTGAGTGCTATGGATGGCCTTCTCGTAGGGAGACAGGAGCGGATCCATAGTGGTGTATTGATATGGTGAACATGTGGACTCGTGTGCGCCACCTCAAAAGAGTTGCATGCAGTTGTAGTTTAGGATAGCCACCGAGTCAAAGCTGGCTTGCTGCAGTTAAACTCCACCACCCCCTTTGTTGATACCGATGCATATATAGATAGTTCTGATGTAAGTCTTGCTGGGTACATTTGTACTCACGTTTGCTTAATTTATGTTTTGCAGAGAGACTTCAGTCCCGCTAGTAGTTCCGCTTCAACTTCGACGTTTAGCTTGTTACCTCAGCTACGATCTTGTGGCCTCGGCAGGATTTGGTAGATAGTCAGGCTTCTCAGCCTTTTCCATTTGTAGATGTCTGTACCCAGATATGTTAAGCTTCCACATGTGCTTTGACTTGTATGCTCTGAATGTGGGGTCATGAGACCCATGCTTGTAATATCTCGCTCCTCGGAGCCTAATAAATAAATACTTTGAGTCGTAGAGTCTTGTTGTGATGCCATGTTGTATTTGCACATATCGAGCATATTGTGTGTATGATTGAAATGCTTGGTATGTGTGGGATCCGACAATCTAGTTGTTCATTCTTGGCAGCCTCTCTTATGGGGAAATGTAGTCTAGTGCTTTCTGAGCGATAGTAGTCCGCTACAGCCCGGTTCACCGGAGTCCTGCTAGCCCAGCACTACTGCTCGGAACACTTGACTGGCCGGCATGTGTTTCACTTTGTTCCCGTGTCTGTCCCTTCGGGGAAATGTCCCGCGGGGACTTCCGGAGTCCTGTTAGCCCAGTGCTACAGCCCGGATTCACACGTTGATGACCGACATGCTCGTTGTGATTCATGTATGCCTGTCCTCATGGGTTAGCACCGCTTTGGGTTCATGACTAGCCATGCCGGCCCGGGTTCTCTGTCATATGGATGCTAGCGACACGATCATATACGTGAGCTAAAAGGCGCAAACAGTCTCGGGCCAGGTCAGGTGGCACCCGTGGGAATACAGTGCGTGAGGCCGCAAAGTGATATGATGTGTTACATGCTAGATTGATGTGGCTTAGGATCGGGGTCCTGACAACGTTGGTATCAGAGCCTGACTGCCTGTAGGATTACCAAGCCATTCTGGTCGAAGTCGTGTCTAGAAATGCTTTAGTTATATAAGGGAATTGATTGTGGAAGGGAACATAAGGCTCTTTTTACTTCTTATACCTCATGGCCTTCTGATCTGAGTCATCTTATCTTTTCTACGGGGTTAAGAACTAGGCTTCTCTTCTATCTCTCAGGATGACGTTTTACTAACCGTAGTTGCCTAGGATTGTTGAGTTCAAGCCTCAGTTCAGTTCCTACTACTTCCATATGTTCATAGCTGGCCTCAGAACCTTGATATTATGATGTTGTTAAGTGGTTATGCCACCATTTTTGCAGGTTGTCTCAAATCTTTTGAGCAATTACAGCCGTTATGCTGTCCGAGACATCCCAGGTCTCTAAATAGTTTGATGCATTTGCAAATCCTTTCTTTCCATTTCTGATATCCTTTTTGGGCCAGAATAACCACACTAATCGGTGAGTTGAGGCACTCTGTTGCCTCGGCATATAGGTTGGAGCTAGTATTATGACCCTAGGTGTCTTAGAGGATCACCTAGTAATCCAGCCATGTCTTGTGTTCCCAGTGTGATGATTCTGTCCATCGTTCTCGAAAGCATCGTGTGATGCCATGTAGTGGTAGGTATCCTATTCATGGGTTCTTGAACCCGAGATTCACCCTGCTTATCTCATGTTGATAGTGTTGCTAGTTCCTTTAGGATAGTAGTAACCTTTGCGATAGTCCTTGAGGTTTGTGGTACATCCTTCTTCCAATTATCATGGACCATTCTTGGCAGGAGTTCTTTTGAACCAAAAGGTCACGACAGAGTGCTCCTGATGAGTTCTCCATTCTATATTGTGACTCTGCCAGTTCAACATTTCTGCATGGGTTATCTGGAAGAAATAACATGCTAACCTATGCATCCACAACTCAGAAAATTATATGTTCCCTTGAGTTGTCCCTCTTTAGTTGTATTCTGACCCCGTCTATCAATTGATAGTCAGGAGTAGTTGTGCGATCGTGTTCATCGATGCCTGCTATTCTTGTGGTCCGTCAAGCCATTCTATTCCAGAATGACTAGGAGAAACGAACTCCAGTACCTCATCCATTTCTAGGATTGGGTCAAAGTAGTTGTATCCCGCAGATCAAAATGCCAATCCAGCTTTTGATTCTGATCTACCTTGGAGTGTTACCATATTTATGTCAAGAATGCCATGGGAATTGCACATCGTCTTATGGATTCTTGATACAGTGATACTTCTCGCCATCATTATTCATTCCTCGGTCCCCGTGTGTTTGTAACTGGAACACCGACATGTGAACTGTGATGTGCGAAATCAATACTCCTAGCAACTCCGTTGCTTGGTAGTTAATGGACACTATTCTCATTCTTAGTGTGTTGGTTATTGAGTCAGCACTCTAAGATTGATTGTGCTACCTAGTCCTTATTTCTGGTGCACTCTTCGATCAATGAGTTAGGATTATTCAATCCCTTGCTTATTTGATCATTTCGTCTTGCCCTGAAAAACAAGATTGTTGCCAAGCTTAGTAACATATCGGTGGTTCTTGATGTTCCGAATATCTTCTCGGAAGTATTACCAAGTTTTTACCTGACCGCTATGTTGAGTTTGTGATCAAGTTGGTTTCCTATAAACCATCCCTTCTCCAAGAATCTGTGTTGGATACCCCTGAGCTAGTTGGTTGAGCTAAACAACAACTTGGAGAGTTGGAAGATAAAAGCTTGTCTGACTTAGTTCATGTTAAGGGATATCTTTTTGTGTGTGTGTATTGAAGAAAGATGATATCTCCATCGATTGGTCCTCGTGATCGGTTGTTGGATCTATTATCTTGCCCAAACCTTGATTTGAGTGTGGGCTATCGTCAAATCAAATCAGAACCAACGATGTTCGTAATGTTGTCCTACTTGCGGTTGTCCCTCGAGCATACACCATTATATCTTTGGTCTGACCAATACTATCACATTGTTCACATAGTGGTGGAAGTCCAGTGATATGGAAATTCCGATGAATTGCTGTTGAGCCCATCAGCGGCATTTTGTCTCCTCCATGATTGTGTTGAACATCCAGCTAGTGTTGGAAACTTTATAAGCATTACCCTCATGTCCCGATCATGAAGCATATGTCCGGTTGAAAGATGTGACTTCCTCTAATTCATGTGCATCTGATGTAAGTTGCCGCCGTGAATTCGAGAAAGCTTGTTTTTGCTTCCCCTGGAATCACCCCAAGCCAACCATGCACGTGCAAAGTATTCTGTGGTATGTTAGACTGGTCATCTTCGTTCCATATGAATTCCTAGCACCCAAGCCACTGATTGACTTGTTCATGGAAAAGGAGTCTAGCACGCGTAAAGACTTCAATATCCTTGATGATGGTTCCCCACCCGAACTCGGTAGTGTTTCATTTTAAGACTACCATGTGACCATGCTTGTCTAGGAGAACGTGTTCTCATGCTTGTAGCAGAACCAGCTCATGTTTTGGAGCTTACTACCATTGTCCATTTCCTGAGAATCTCGCAATGTCATCTCGTCAATTTGTGTTGCAAACTTTCATTTTGTTTCTAGACTCGATGAGTCTGGAATATCCTGACACCCACCAGATCTGAATCTCAGGCAGATATGATGGTTGGAGCATTTTCCAAGAACTATAATATTGGTCCCTCGGTAACCGATAAAGTGGATGTCGTGGCCAACATATCCAGTCGGAATGCCTACTATTGTAGTATCCTGGTTGAAGAAGTTAGTCACCTCCCCATAAGGATCTCGTAGGATCTGCCTCTGTAGTTATTCCTTACGGATTCTTGTGCTCCCGAAGTCCGACCTTTTACTTGATGTCCTAGATACCAAACCATATCAATAAATGGGTTATCCTAGCACATCAAGGAGAACATTAGAAGTGGAGTGATAAATGTCCCTCAGTCGATCATCCAGATTTTGTTCCCTTGGCCTCGCTAAGGTGAAATCTGAGAAAGTGTTATCTTCCTTTGCATCTGCATCATCCATCACCATTCATCATGGTGGTATGTTGTGTTGCCAGGATCCTTGAGACGGATATTGGTAAAACCTTGATGAATATGGAGATGCTCAAGTTCTTGAGAGCACGCACAAGAACTAGGTTTTACCATTGGCGTTAACTGGGATTTGCTTCTAGTTTCCTCGGTTGTGTTATAACTGTTTCAAACAGTGGACTCACTCTCAACTATTGAGTTCTTCCCCAGTTACCAGAATCATTCCCAACATTTGCATCTTGTTCCCAGCTTGCACCTCAGTAGTTGTGGTTCAGGATCATCTTCAAAAGTGGACTTACCATGGGTCCCTTCCATTTCCGGTGATAAGCAAAAATCATCCATTGTGTTGTCTTCAACAAGGTAGTCCACATCATCCATTCTAGTAGGAGTATGCCATTTCTTCAAGCTCCTTCACGCGATCATTTGTGATTGCCTCAGGCTGGTGAGAAGGGTTTTCAATGATCTTTGAATCAAAAGTAATTCTTTTTGCCACTTAAGGGAAATGCTCTACGAGTCACCTTTCCCTAAAGTGCTCCGTTATGGAATCATGGCAATTTTTCCCTGCTACTTTGAAACCCTCGTCAAATTGTTTCTTCCGTCCCTCCTGATGCATATCTTGCCTCTCAGCTCCAGAGATGTTTCTATGTCTCATTCCATGAATTGATCTTGTGATCATTAAGATCATCCTAAGTTTCTCGAACCCCAGGAAGATCGATTCTTCTTAAATTCTCCCATTCTTCTCGTTGTCATGCTGGGTGAAGATCTCGAAAGCAAAGATGTCAAGATCAATTGGAGCAATGAATCAACATCTTCGAGGAGGACAGTCGGATCGTGAAGGTCGTGTTAGCTTTGTATCCCCTCTGTCTTCTTACCTCACGTCTTGAATCTCGGGACGAGATTCTTGTTTAGTAGGGGTGAGCTGTCACATCCCTAGCTTTTGGTGCTGCCTAGTGTTTGCATCTTGTTGCATCATGTTTAAATGTCTGAAAGTTGAATTGGGGAAAGCTGAAAGCCTCAGAAATCATTTCAAAAAAATGATCAACATTAATTTTTTTTTCAAATAAACCCAATAAAATGTTCATGTTAAGCTATAAAAATATTGGCAAGAAGTAAAATTCAAACCAATATTTTTGGATTCATAGAAATATTTATTTTGGGCATTTGAGTTAATCCAATAATTATTGCATTGGATTTATATAGGTGATATATTAACTATATGTCCAATAATTCTGATAATTGTTGAGGGGCTTTGGAATAATCCATTTAGTGTCTGCAAAAATTGTCAGAAGCAAAAAAATTAGTTTGGTTCAAGAATCAAATTAAAACAAATGTCAGAAATAGAAAACAGAAACTGAAAGGAGAGAGAGAGGTTACCTGTGGCTTACCTGGTGCCCACTTAGCCCAGCACTGTGCGGCCCAGCCCACTGGCCTGTGCCAGTCGTCGCCGTCCTCCCGCCAGTCGGACAGGGCGCGTGCCCGACGCGCGCGCGTGCTCCGCGTGCCACGCGAGCTGCCTGCCTGCCCTCCCGGCCTGCCACCGCGATGCCTCGCGTCCTCTCCTCGGCGCCACCTCGACCCCCTCGTTCGTTCCTCTCTCTCCCTCGAACGCCTCCCCCTCCTCTGTTCTCCCCATCGGACGCGCCCGCCGCTGCCGATGAGCATCACCGCGGCCATCGCCTCTCCCTCGTCCCCTGGAGCTACCCACGAGCTCCGCCGCGTCCCTCTCCTCCTCCTCACCGAGCCGCCTGATGCCGGAAGCCCCTGGATGCTGCCTGCACCGCCGTTCCCCTGGTCGGCCACAGAAGATTGTCGCCGTCGAGTAGCTGCCTCCGGTGCCTCCCCGAGCTCGCTGACCCTCCCGTTCGACTCACTGTGAGCTCCTGCATCTAACCCCCCTAACTCCGCTGCCCTTTTATCGCTGTAGCCGTCGCCCCTTGCTGACCGAAGCACGCCGCCGCCCGAGCTCACTGTCGATGCAGCTCCGATGACCATTTGGTCACCCCGGCGACTCCAACGAGCTCGTGGCCGCACGTAGAGCTTAGCCAACGCGTTAGTTGGTTCGTTTGCGAGCTGCAACGCCGAACCCATCTTTGCCGAACTCCGGCCGCCGCCGAGGTCGACACCGTGCTCAACTCCGGCCACCTCGCGGCCTCCCGTCCGTTCCTTTGGATGCGGACGAGCAAGAGCTCCTCCCTAGTGCCCCCAGCGTGCCGAACCACCGCCCGTAGCGCAATCCCGAGCCGCGCCGCCGTCGTTTTGCTCGCCGCCGGCAAAACTTCGGCGACTGCCGACGTGTCTGTCATTAGGATTAACCCCTTCACCTAATTACCACCTTACTGCCACTGACATGTGGGCCCCTGCCCCACTGACACTTTTAGTTAGGATTTAATTAGCACTAACAGTCTCTGTTAATTAGGCTAGTCACTAACCAGTGGGTCCCAGCGTCAGGTTTGACCTGGGCTGACGCTGTTGACTAGCTGATGTCAGCATGACGCATTGATGACGCAGTAATCATTTTCCTGGATTATTTCTATTTCTAAATGATTTATTTAATTCAGAAAATGTCCAAAACTTCCAAAAATCATAGAAATTCAACCGTAACTCCAAATGAAATAATTTATATATGAAAAATTATCAGAAAAATTCAAGGAATCCATCTGTACCATTTTCATGCATGTTTGAACAAGTTAACCTCACTGAATAGGACAATTCATGATTATGGAATAAATGGTAATTAGTTTTGGAGTTGGAATTTGCTATAGGTTTGAATTCCACTTCAATTAATATGGCTAACTGTTGCACTAGGTCAATTAAGTACCTTAATATGACATCTCATTCACATGTATGTGCATTGCATTGATTGTGGTTCCTTTTGTGTTTGCCGGTGTTTGTTCCCCCTCAGTAGACGTATGTTCTGACGATGAGTTCGATGACACCGATGAAGAACTATACTATCTTCAGAAGTGCCAGGCAAGCAAAACCCCCTTGTTCATTCCGATACAATCCCCCTCTCTCGCTCCTGCTCTCTTTTACTGCATTAGGGCAACACCGATTCAACTATTACATGCTGCGGTAGTTGAACCCTTTCCTCTGCATGACCTGTCATTGCCACAGTAAATAGATGAAACCCACTAGCATGAGTAGGAATTGTTTGAGCCCTGATGTGCCTACTCATTCATGCTTGTTTGTCATGCCTGCTACTCCTTAGAGTTGAGTCTAGTCTGATTCATCGGGAATGAATTGGAACGCGGTGAACATGTGCAACCATTGAGAGCTAAGTGTGTGAACACGATTTGGTAAAGGTAGCGGTGAGAGGCCATGTAGGACTACATGGTGGGTTGTCTCATTGCAGCCATCCTTAGGAACTGAGTTCTGTGTTTGTGATCCATGAATAGTTACTACCACACATTGGGTTCCGGTAACTCGGCCCCTCTCGGCTTATTAATCAACTTGACCTCTGTCCAGGAGTTGCAACTAGTTTCTGGTGTTTGTAGGTAGTGTTAGTGGTCTACCAAGTGGCACCCGGTACAGGTGGGCTTGGGATAGACTAGGCACCGTGGCACGGTGTACCAAGTGGCACCCGGATGGTGGGCTTGGGAACCCTGCTCACATCGTTTGGGGCCGTGAGCGACACCCCGGTCGGATCTCCTTGCGGATGGAACCCGAATAGGCGATAAACCTGGACTGGAGACTTGTTGGTTAGTCAGGTCGTGGCCGACTCCCTCGCCCGGCTTACGCTTGAAGGTTGCCGAGGTACATGACGTGTACAGGGCTATAAGTGGCGAGAGCGTGTGTGAAGAAGTACACCCCTGCAGGGTTATCATTATCTATTCGAATAGCCAAAATCCTCGGATATGGAAACTTGGACCCCTTGCATAGTTCATCGACAACTGAAACTGGATACTCTAAAACTCGCAAGATAAGCGTGAGTGCTATGGATGGCCTTCTCGTAGGCAGACGGGAGCGGATCCATACTGGTGTATTGATATGGTGAACATGTGGACTCATGTGCGCCACCTCAAAAGAGTTGCATGCAGTCGTAGTTTAGGATAGCCACCGAGTCAAAGCTGGCTTGCTGCAGTTAAACTCCACCACCCCCTTCGTTCATACCGATGCATATGTAGATAGTTCTGATGTAAGTCTTGCTGGGTACATTTGTACTCACGTTTGCTTAATTTATGTTTTGTAGAGAGACTTCAGTCCCGCTAGTAGTTCCGCTTGGACTTCGACGTTTAGCTTGTTACCTCAGGTACGATCTTGTGGCCTCGGCAGGATTTGGTAGATAGTCAGGCTTCTCAGCCTTTTCCATTTGTAGATGTCTGTACCCAGATATGTTAAGCTTCCACATGTGCTTTGACTTGTATGCTCTGAATGTGGGGTCATGAGACCCATGCTTGTAATATCTCGCTCCTCGGAGCCTAATAAATAAATACTTTGAGTCGTAGAGTCTTGTTGTGATGCCATGTTGTATTTGCACATATCGAGCATATTGTGTGTATGATTGAAATTCTTGGTATGTGTGGGATCCGACAATCTAGTTGTTCATCCTTGGCAGCCTCTCTTATGGGGAAATGTAGTCTAGTGCTTTCTGAGCGATAGTAGTCCGCTACAGCCCTGTTCACCGGAGTCCTGCTAGCCCAGCACTACTGCTCGGAACACTTGACTGGCCGGCATGTGTTTCACTTCGTTCCTGTGTCTGTCCCTTCGGGGAAATATCACGCGGTGACTTCCGGAGTCCTGTTAGCCCAGTGCTACAGCCCGGATTCACATGTTGATGACCGACATGCTCGTTGTGATTCATGTATGCCTGTCCTCATGCGTTAGCGCCGCTTTGGGTTCATGACTAGCCATGTCGGCCCGGGTTCTCTATCATATGGATGCTAGCGACACTATCATATACGTGAGCTAAAAGGCGCAAACGGTCCCGGGCCAGGTAAGGTGGCACCCGTGGGAATACCGTGCGTGAGGCCGCAAAGTGATATGATGTGTTACATGCTAGATCGATGTGGCTTAGGATCGGGGTCCTGACATCTCATCCCTACGGGCATGGGTAACCCAACCGCTTCTAGGACTCCTAGACTATAGGCAAGTCCAAACGGCCACGGAGAGGACGCTTGATATTCACCCTCTTTATAATGGGACGAGGCTTTTATTTTTTCCCCTCCCGTGCTCAATCGAATCCTTCCCCCACCTCAAGCTCAAACGCCCAAAGTTCAGGTCAGGTGCTCCAAACCTTCAATCCTGTCCGGATCTAGCCCTCAAGGACGATAGGTGCCTTCCTCCGTCACGGAAGAAGACATGAAAAAGTTGAGGGAGGCCAGATATCTGACCGCCGAGGTTTTGCATCGACTACCTGCCCGAGGGCAGACCGTCCCCTCCCCCGAACCCAACGAGAACGTCGTGTTCATCTCCCACTTCCTCTGAGGTCTAGGCCTTGCTCTGGATCCTTTCGTCAGGGGTTTTATGTTTTACTACGGGCCAGATTTCCATGATCTTTCTCCGGACTCCTTTCTTCATATTACGACATTTATTGTCGTGTGTGAGGCCTTCCTCCGGGTTACCCCTCACTTTGGCCTGTGGCTCAAGACCTTCGAAGTAAAGCCGAAGATGATCGAGGGGCAACATGCAACGTGTGGAGGTGCCTCAATACGCAAGATGATGGGAGCTCCATGGCTTAAAGGTTCCATTCTAGAGGTGTCTGAATTGTGGCAACGGGAGTGGTTCTACATCACGGCTCCTAGAAGTGCCAAGTGGGCGGCCGCCCCTGTTTTCCGCTCGGGCCCTCCACCACAACTAATGTCATGGATCAGCAGAGGTCTGAGCCAGGGTCCAGCCAAGGACGTACCTATACTGCAAAGCCGCATTCGAGATCTCTCCAATGGAGATTTTAGTTTGGTTGCGGTAATACAAGTTATGATGGTTCGTCAAGTCCAGCCTTGCAAACACCGGCCCCTTCTCTTGTGGGAGTTCAATCCTGAGGGATCGCGCGTCATTCAAAATTTCCTCGGCCTGACACACGAGGAGATGTACAAGCCATTCTTTGGACCTCAGGTAGAGTGTCCGGAAATCACCGAGGACGTGGGCCTGAGCGGTAACCACGCCGCCGAACAGGTAAGGAATCTTCCGGCCGAACATTGTTGGATTTCGGGTTCCGGCAGACCCTTAAGGTTCGAACTCTGGGGTGCGCACGGAGATTACGCCTTCTACCATACCGTCTCGCAAAGATCTAGACTACTGAAAGAACTACACAAGAGACACAGGGTTTATACTGGTTCGGGCCACCGTTGTGGTGTAATACCCTACTCTAGTGTGTGGTGGGTGGATTGCCTCTTGGGGCATATGATGATGAACAATACAAGGAAGAATAGCCCCGCGAGGGTCTATTCTTGGCTGGGGCGATGAACTGCTGGGAGGAGTTCAGCCACCTTTCTCTCTCTCTCTCTATGCTTCCAACCTCTCTATCGAGCCTCCCCTTCCTCTCTTTTCGACCCCCTTGTTCTGTGGGTGGCTGGTCCTATTTATAGAGGCCTGCTCCTCTTCCCAAATATTGAGCGGGAAGGGAGCCAACATTGGTGGGCTAATTTGAAGGGGGACAGCAAGTATCAGCTATCCTGACAAAAGTAGTCTTCGCCTGTGCAAAGCTCTGGTGATGACGCCGTCTTGGGATCCACGGTGACCTCCGTCTCGTAGTCCTCCTGGTCTTGGTGTCGTTGCACCGAAACGACAACCTTTGCCTGATGCCTCAGTACTCCACGGCTGCGCTTTCCCCCTTTGCACCCAAGAGGAAAGGAGGACGCTGTGCGGGCTGGCACCCGCCTGGCGCCCTGAGTCATCATGGCTTGCATCACGGGCACCTCGCGAGGTACCCCGCCTTGATTTCTCTGCCTCCTCGCGAGCCAGCCTGACGAGGCCGCGCCTGAGGAAGCTCCACGTCGTCCGCCCCGCGAGGCTTGGCCCCTCGCGAGGGTCTTGAGTCTTGTGTTGATGAAGATGGGTAGTGCTGGGCCCCCTTTGAGCCACGCCGCAGGCCGCAGGCAGGCAAGTCTAGGGACCCCCGTTCCCAGAACGCTGACAGTAGCCCCTGGGCCCAAGGCACGCCCGGACTTGGCCGTGCTGAGAGGCGAAAGGGCAAGGGTGAAGCGCCATGGGCCCTAACAGCCTGCGGCCTTGGGCGCCATGTGGCGGTTGATGGGACGTGGGCGTCTCCGCTTCCCCACGACGCCTCGGTGGTCGCACGGGTTGGACAAGTCCCTGCATGCAAATCGTGTCATGATTATCTGCGATCATGGAGGCCGGCGGTTGGCCTTCGCCGGCTATAAGTACGGAACTGTGCGTGCCCTTCTAGTCCATCCCTCCTTGCTTCTCCTTCTTCCCGATCCTTGCTCTGTCTTGCCGCGATGGCTCTGATTCTCCGGTTCTCTACAGCGGTCGCGGAGATGGTTCCCAGCGTGGTGACGGGCGAGCTGCTGCGGCCGGAGGACACGCCTTGGTTGCACGCTCCCCTAGGCCACGCTCTCGCGTTCCGGAGGTGCTGCCGGAGTTCGTCGAATGGTCGGCGGAGCTGACTAGCGCCCGGCTCCAACTCCCTCGCTTCCTCCTTGGTGAGCTCCCGGCATGTGCCCCGGGCGGCCTCTGGCTTCAGGCGGATGGCTGCTGCAGCCGGGCCTCATGGGCTGCACCAGAGGTCTCCGCCACTGGGAGCTTGGCCCCGACCCGTGGTTGGCAGGCGTTTTCCCGCGCTCGCGGCCTGGTGCGCCGGTGCACCCTGCACTTTAAGTTTGCCGGTGATGCCACCCTCTATGTGAGGGTGTTTGGGGAAGATGGTCGCCGCGCAGGGTGTTGCCCTGAGGACGACGACCGTGCCCGAGGACCCAGCCTCGCCGATGACGGAGGAGACAGCGCCCGCGTGGTTGGCGGCGCTCAAGGCTCCCCAAGCTTCATCGACTCTTCTTCAAGCGACTCTTCCAGTGGTGGCCGCAGTCAGCCCCCACGTCGTCGCGCTTGCTTGGGAGGCGGCAGTACGTCCGCCCGCCGTCGCACCCTGGTGAAGCGCGAGAGGGAGTCTGCTTGATCCTCGGAGACAGCCCGAGTTTTCTCCGCAAGCCGGTGCGAGGTGAGCCGCACCGGGCTTGTCCTTTCTCTCCTTTTGTTTCTTGCGTAAAAGAAAACAGCTGCATGGAGCGTCGCGGGGGCGTGTTCGGGGTTATTGCTGTTAACCATTACCTTGATTCCGTTTTCGTGCCTTTCGGCTGTGTGTCTGTGCGTGGATAGTTCTCGACCCCGGCCGTGGGGGGGGGGGGGCGACCGACCCAGGCCCATTGTTTGTGCCGCGTGCCCGTGGGGCACGGACTGGAGGGGTGCTCCTGTAAGGGGCCCAGGTCGCGAACTCTTTGAATGACCTGGATAGGAACGCTCGCGAGGGCGTTCAGCTGCCCCCCTCGTGAGGCCTTGCGCAAGAGAAATCAAAACGGGGGAGCAAAAATCGACAAACCACAAACCAACAACGGCGATAACTTCAATAAGACTTCAAATGCGAACAACAAGCCAACTGCGGAAAGCAAATGAAAAAGCCGCGTCCAGCACCTAATCTAGTCTTCGACGTCTTCTCACCAGCGCAGAGCTAAGAGCTGCCACTGGCGTGGGAGGGAGCCCCAGGGCCTGAGGCCGGCGCTCCTGAGACTCCGGGGCGTGTACAGCCCCAACTCATTATTACGTGAGAGTGTCACGGGCGGCGAGCTTCACACGCATTGGCCTTCTTCACAGGCTCCGGGCCTTTTCCAAAACGCGATAGCTTCACAGGCACTTGCCTTGCTTCACAGGTTCTGAGCCTTTTCCAAAATGTGATAGCTTCACAGGCACTCTCCTTGCTTCACAGGCTCTGGGCCTTTTCCAAAACGCGATAGCTTCACAGGAACTTGCCTTGCTTCACAGGCTCTGGGCCTTTTCCAAAACGCGATAGATTCACATGCACTCACCTTGCTTCACAGGCTCTGGGCCTTTTCCAAAACGCGATAGCTTCACAGGCACTCACCTTGCTTCACAGGCTCTGGGCCTTTTCAGGGGTAGAACCTCCGGAGGTGCTGGATGTTCCATGCATTCTGGACCGGCACTCGCTCCTAAGTCTCCAAGCGCGCGGAGCTGGGCCTGGAAACATGAACAACCTTGAACGGGCCCTCCCACATGGGAGAGAGCTTGTGCAGTCCCTCCCTAGAGAGAACCCGCCTGAGCACGAGGTCTCCTACCTCAAGAGTCCTGGGACGGATGTTGCGGCAGTGATATCGCCGCAGCGCTTGCTGGTACCTCGCCGCTCGTAGCGCGGCTTCTCGGCGACGTTCCTCCCCCAGCACGAGGTCCATCCCCCGCATGGCGTTCTACTGCGCCTCGTCGAACGCTAGGACCCGCGCGGAGCGATGTCTGACCTCGTGAGGGAGGACTGCTTCCGCTCCGTAGACCAGGAAGAACGGGGTCTCTCCAGTCGGTTTGGTCGCGGTGGTGCGGATGGACCACAGCATGGACTGGAGCTCGTCGTACCAACCTGTGCCACAGGCCTCCAGCTTCTTCTTGAACGTCCTGGTCTTGAGGCCCCTCAGGACCTCCGCGTTGGCTCGCTCAGCCTGGCCGTTGCTTCGGGGATGCGCCACTGAGGTGTAGCATATCTGCATTCCAAGGTTAGCACAGTATGTTTTGAAGAGGTTACTGGTGAACTGTTAACCGTTGTCCGTGATGATGCGATTCGGCACCCCGAACCGGCTCACGATGCCCTTGATGAACTTGATCGCGGAGCCCGCGGGAATGGTGCGGACAGCCTCTACTTGAGCCCACTTGGTGAATTTGTCCATGGCAACGTAGAGGTAGCGGTAGCCCACTGGCGCCCGAGGAAACGGGCCCAAGATGTCCAGCCCCCAGACTGCGAATGGCCACGAAAGGGGGATAGTCTGCAAGCCTCCTGCTGGCTGATGGATCTGCTTGGCGTGGAACTGGCAGGCTTCACAAGCTTTCACTAGTTCCACGGCGTCATTGAGCGTGGTGGGCCAATAAAACCCACTGCGGAACACCTTGCCGACGAGGGTCCGCGATGATGAATGATGTTCGCAGTCTCCACCATGTATATCTTCCAGTAGTTCCTTCCCTTGCTCCCTGGAGATGCAGTGCAGGGATACATTGTTTGGTCGCTTCCGGTAGAGCTCGCCGTCTTTGATGCAGTATGCCGTGGCCTGGCGTGCCACTCGCTCCTCTTCCTCCTCCTTCTCCGGCAAGGTCCCTTGCGCTAAGTAGCTTCGGAGCTCCATGATCCAACATCCCTCTTGAGGTTCCATCGTCAGGAGCAGGCGCGCTCCTGAGGCCGGACCACAGGTCGGAGCTCCTGAGGCAGGTGGCTGGGGGAGCTCCTCCCAGGGCTGAGCCATGTTTGATAATGACGGCAGAGCTGAGGGCTTGAAGAGCCGCTCCTCGAAAACGCCAGGCTCCTGGCGCAACCATCTGGACGCACGTTTGGCGATGTCGTCGGCCTCCTGATTGGTGCCACGGGGCACATGCTGCAACTCCAACCCCCAGAATTGCTTCTCCATCCTGCGGACTTCCGCAAGGTAGGCTTCCATGTGCTCATCCTTCGGCTCGTACACCTAGTTGGAGAAATTGACAAGGAGCTGCGAATCGCCCTTGATGGTGAGGCGTTTCACTCCCAGGGCAGCCGCGGCCTTCAAGCCCGCTATTAAACCTTCATACTCCGCTATGTTGTTGGAGACCTTTTCGCCTTGCTGGAAACAGAGTTGCACGGCGTAATAGAGCTTGTCCTGTGTGGGCGATATAAGCTCCGCCCCAGCTCCAGCACCATGCCTGGAGAACGCCCCATCGAAGTACATGACCCAGCCTTCTGGCGCCTTGCTTCCCGGGGATAGGGGCCAATCCTCATCGGCCTTGAGGCCTGGCGCCTCCGCCCATTCTGCCACAAAATCCGCCAACGCTGCTCCCTTGATGACCCTGGTCGTGCGGAATTCGAGCTGAAATGCTTGCAGTTCTATGTTCCACTCAGCGACCCTTCCAGCTGAATTAGGGCTCCTGAGCACTCTCTCCAGGGGGTATGACGAGACGACCTTGATGGGGTGACCCTGAAAATAGTGCCGCAGCTTGCGCGAAGCCACCAGTAGCGCGAGGAGGAGTTTCTGAGGCATGGGGTACCGTGCTCTTGCATCCCGCAGCACTGTGCTGACGAAGTACACTGGGTGCTCAACGAGGCGGAGTGCGTCAGTGCTGGTGGCTCCTTCCGGAGACCGTGGCGCCTCTTGAGGCAATGAGACCTCCTGAGACTGGCCATGTGGAAGAGGGGCCTCTTCCGCCTCTGGTGCGTCCCTCTGCGGCGGCTGATCCTCCTCAGCCGTGGTGGCGGTTTCTGTAGGCCTTCCTTGTCCCTGTTCTGCCTTGTCCTGGGCTGCTGCCATGGTTTTGATTCAGCGCTCCTCTCTGACTGCCACCAAGGCTGCGCTGGCGGAGTAGGGAGTGGTAGCGAGGTAAAGCACCAGGGGCTCCTGACGGCGCGGAGCCACCATGACCGGTGGGCTGGTCAGGTATCTCATGAGATCCTGGAATGCCTTCTCGGCCTCTTCAGTCCACTCGAAGGGCCGCTTCTTCTTCATTAGCTGGAAGAAGGGCAAGGCTCGCTCTCCCAACTTGGAGATGAAGCGCCCTAGCGCGGTTACGTGCCCCGTGAGCTTCTGCATTTCTCTGAGGGTCTTTGGCGGGCTCATGTCTTCCACCGCCTTGACCTTCTCTGGGTTAGCCTCGATGCCTCGGTGGGACACGAGGAAACCCAAGAACTTGCCCGAGGGGACTCCGAACACACACTTCTCTGGGTTGAGCCGTAGGTTCACTGCGTTGAGGCTCGCGAAGGTTTCCTCCAAGTCTTGTATCAAGGTCCCGGCCTCCCGAGACTTTATCACAATGTCATCGACGTAAGCTTCAACATTCTTCCCAAGCTGCGGGCCCAAGGTGATGTGCATCAGCCACTGAAAGGTCACAACTGCGTTATGTAGCCCGAAGGGCATGCACGTGTAGCAGTATACCCCACACGGGGTTAGGAAGGCTGTCTTCTCGATGTCTTCTACCGCCATCTTGATCTGGTGATACCCAGAGAAGGCATCCAGGAAGCATAGCAGGTTGCATCCCGTAGTGGAATCGATGATCTGGTCGATGCGGGGGAGCGGGAACGGATCTTGCGGGCATGCTTTGTTGAGGTTGGTGATATCGACACACATACGCTCCTTCCCTCCCTTCTTTGGCACAACGACAGGGTTGGCCAACCAATCTGGGTATCGGACCTCGCGGATGACCCCAGCGGCCTCTAATTTGTGGGCCTCTTGGACGGTGAAGGCCTGCTTTTCTGTGGTCTGCCGCCTGGCCTTCTGCTTCACAGGGCGCACGTTTGGGCACACGTTGAGGTGATGCTCGATTACGCTCCTGGGGATCCCTGCCAACTGATCAGGTTCCCAAGCGAATACCTTCTTGTTTGCGCGTAGGAACCCGATCAGGGCCTCCTCCTGCCCAGGCTCAAGGTTGGAGCCTATGGTGAAAGTGGCACTGGAGGACCCGTCCTCGTCGACAGGTATCTGCTTGGTTTCTGCCTTGTCCTGGGTGAACAACTATTTCTTCTTGGCGGGCGCAGCCCCCTTGGGCTCGGGGGTCCCTGAGTTGGCGGGCTGTGCCGACGCCGCCGTCTTGAAGGCGAGCTTGAGCGCCCGCAGCGCGTCCCCGGTGTCTCCCTGCATAGTGAGGACACCGCTGCTCCCGGGCATCTTCATGAGGTTGTACCCCGGGTGCGTCGCGGCCATGAATCGGGCCAGCGCTGGGTAGCCGAGGATGGCGTTGTAGGGGAGGCCGATGGGGGCGATGTCGAAGTCACCCAGCTCCGTGCGGAAGTTGTCGTAGGTGCCGAAGGTCACTGGGAGCCGGATCTGCCCCAAGCAACTGGACGACTTGCCCCCAACGTCTGAGAAGGGCCAGCTGGCTTGCAACCGTTCCAGGGGTATGCGGAGGAGGTTGAAGGCCTCGACCGAGAGCACGCTGAGGCCCGCGCCGCCATCAACGAGGGTTCTGGTGATGGCCACCTGGCAGATGGTGGGGGTGCACAACATGGGGAGCGCGCTCGAGCAGGCCGAGTTGGAGGGGTGGTCCTCCGAGCTGAAGGTCAGGCCGGTCTAGGGCGCCACCCGATCCAGGGGAGCCCTCTGCCGCGTGGAAGCGGCGCTGACCCGGCGGACGAACGGCTTGACGTGGTGACTTGTGGGCGGCGCCTGCGAGCCGCCCAGGAGGGCCGCGACGACTGGGGGTGTTGGTGTAGCACGATGGGACGGCGCAGGAGAGCCCCCTGCGGCGCGGATGAGCTCGGGGGCGGCCCGGCGCTCCGCGCGGGCTCGACGAGCGTCAGACATGAGCGTGATGGTCGGAGGAGAACGGAGCGGTGGAAGGCAAATTCCAGCGCACCCCTACCTGGTGCGCCAAATGTCGGATTTCGGGTTCCCGCAGACCCTTAAGGTTCGAACTCTGGGGTGCACGCGGAGATTACGCCTTCTACCGTACCGTCTCACAAAGATCTATACTACTGAAAGAACTGCACAAGAGAGACAGGGTTTATACTGGTTCGGGCCACCGTTGTGGTGTAATACCCTACTCCAGTGTGTGGTGGGTGGATTGCCTCTTGGTGCTGATGATGATGAACAATACAAGGGAGAACAGCCCCGCGAGGGTCTGTTCTTGGCTGGGGCGATGAACTGCTGGGAGGGGTTCAACCACCTTTCTCTCTCTCTCTATGCTTCCAACCTCTCTATCGAGCCTCCCCTTCCTCTCTTTTCGACCCCCTTGTTATGTGGGTGGCTGGTCCTATTTATAGAGGCCCTGGTCCTCTTCCCAAATATCGAGCGGGAAGGGAGCCAACATTGGTGGGCTAATTTGAAGGGGGACAACAAGTATCAGCTATCCTGACAAAAGTAGTCTTCGCATGCGCAAAGCTCTGGTGATGACGCCGTCTTGGGCTCCATGGTGACCTCTGTCTCATAGTCCTCCTGGTCTTGGTCTCGTTGCACCAAAAGGGCAACCTTTGCCTGATGTCTCGGTACTCCGCGGCTGCGCTTGCCCCCTTTGCACCAAAGAGGAATGGAGGACGCTGCGCGGGCTGGCACCTGCCTGGCGCCCTGAGTCGTCATGGCTTGCGTCACGGGCACCTCGCGAGGTACCCCGCCTTGATTTCTCTGCCTCCTCGCGAGCCAGCCTGACAAGGCCATGCCTGAGGAAGCTCCACGTCGTCCGCCCTGCGAGGCTTGGCCCCTTGCGAGGGTCTTGAGTCTTGTGTTGATGAAGATGGGCCGTGCTGGGCCCCCTTTGAGCCATGCCGCAGGCCGCAGGCAGGCAAGTCTGGGGACCCCCGTTCCCAGAACGCCGACAAAGATACTATCTCTCATTTGTTACGAAGTTATTTCTGAGAGTTCACTTTTTTGACCAGGACTGACTAGCAAAGGAGAATTTGATTCGATGTTCGGCCCCCCTGCCTAAGGGTTTGGACAATCCGGTATTGGAAAAGAGGCTCCAGGTCGCACCTTGCCCGGAGCCCTTGAAGGAAGATACTGGGGAGGATAATACGGGCGGACACGGGACCCCAGTGCTGCCCATTCTAACCGAGGGAGAGAGCGTCTCCATGAAGGAAGACGACTGAAGGAGGAAAAGGACTGCGCCCGGGGATTCGGAAGCCGAAGCTTCCAAACGGGAGAAGAAGTCTCCCACAGAGGGTCCTACCTTGGGGGGTGCCTTTGCCGCACAAAGTCCGTGGGGGGATCGATTCTCCAACGAGTCGTAATTGACCCGTAATACTTTAATAGTACAGGTATGCTGTCTTTTTCTTCTGAGAAAATAACCACCGCATATATCTTCGCAGTTCGGGCCTTAGCCCCTATCAAATGAGCTCGTCTTCGGGGGATCTTCTTCCAGAGATGATGGAGAGCAAAACGCCTCCTCCGGACTCCTCCGCTCCGGAAGCGGGCGACCCCGAAGTGTCGTCGCGGAGGGCCTCTTCGAGTCCAGCGAGGCCAGAAGATAACCCTATTGACGCCCAAAGCCCCCAGTGTCCGGCTCCCGAAGAGAGCGGACAAAAGAGTCCGGCACCGTCTGGTGAGGCGAGCAGCCATCTCAGATGAACACCATGTGCTGATGAATACGGTGATCAAGAGAATCTCGTCCGCCGAAAGCGGATTGCATGAAGATTTTATGAGTCTACTGACAGGCTTTGAGGTACGTAAAATAATGTATGATAGTCCTGCACATGCTAGGTGTGCCCTGTGTAGATAGTAGCCCCTGAGACTTTGGTTGTCGTCGGAAACGACGAGGCATAGAAGATCATATTTCCAGGTAATAACCATACTGCCTCGTTGTGCAGGTGATGGAAGCTCCGATGGCTAGCCGGACTAGCGAGTTTTCCCATTTAAAATAGCAGTTGGATGCGGCGGACGCCGACATCGAGCTTGTTAACAAAGGCTTGACGAGGCACAGGGTAAGTGTCATTATCTGGTAAACGCCACATAGTAAGAGCAGCATGATGCCAGTATCTTTAATATGTTGTGACTGCAGATGGAGCTGCCACTGTTGAAGCCTTGCGGGCAGAACTTGCCCGAGCCAAGGAAAAAGCGAGGTTTGGTGATGCGGCTGCTTTGAAGGCGGCCGAAGAGTTGAAAGCCGAGAAGGCCGCGCATGGCGAGAGCCGAGATAAGATGGCCAAGATGGCCATAGAATTGAAAGCCGCCGCCGACCGTTGCCGGGTTATTGAAAAGGAAAACCTAGCGAAGGCATCAGACCTTGAGAAGGCTGCTGCGACGAGAAAAGACATCCGCTCTGCTATCAGGGCAAAGAAGGAGGAGCTGCGGGAAGCCGGGGATATTGTAGCTGGGAAATACTTTATGTTGCGGAGGAAGTTCGGAGATCCACGGTATGCCTCTCTAGATCGGCTGTGGAGTTCGGAGGATGTGTATATGGATTTGGCGGGGAGCGCTGCCGATGCGGCCAAGTACTTCCAGGGTCAGACGAACCGTGAAGTGGACCAGCTGTTTTGGACAGAATTCCATTCTCCCGAGCGTTCGTTTTCATTGACTGACCAGTTAGCCGAATGGGCCGAACTGAATAGGTTGTATGGACTCGCCATGAGGTCTGTTGTGGATCAGCTATGGCCGGAAAGGCCAAAACCTAACAACTATTTCAGCTTGGTGCAGCAGCTCCTTGACGTGGTGCCGCGCATTAATGCGATGAAGAGGTCGGCGTGCATACAGGGCTCATGGATGGCCTTTGCCCGTGTTAAAGCATACTGGGCAGAGATGGATGCTACCACTGTTGCAGCGCGGGATTCGGCCATAGGTCGAACGGCTGCTGAGCACTACTTTGAAGAAGTTCTTGAGGGTGCTCGTTTGATAGAGACCCAGTGCTGAAAATATATTATGTTTGAGTGATATGTAATCTCATTGTAAGCGAAATGCTTTTATAAATTTTTATAAGGCTATTTTTATACTTTTGCCTGAAAGTAATATGATGCCTCCTGGGCGGCCGTTTATGTATACATGTGTATAACCTGAAAGATTGCAGCCGTCGGCTTCAACCCCCACGCATATAATGCGAAGGTTCTCGCAAAAAACATGCGTTCACACTTAACCCAATGTCTTGGTCCTATTAAGGAGGTGATAGCGGAGCGAGCGTGGCAACCGGACTATAATGCTTTAGCACTTTCACTTAGCCATAGGAGTTTGACAGTGGGGCTACTAGATAGCCCCTGGTGGCTCCGCACTCTCCCTATCCCGGGGTGCGTACATGCCTAGCCGGGAAATGGCCCTTCGTTAAGGCGGAGGAATTCTAACATTCCAACAGGTCATCGAGTGGTTGACCAGTCTCACGCTATATCATGACAGTAAGTTTTCGGCTTTCTCTACTGAGGTGCTCGTCCGGAAGAACCAGGGCACAATTGCAGTAGTTCTCCTGGTGCTACCTTAGCCAGTAAAGCGGAACGTAAGGCACCAAAACACAGGAGCCGGGCAAACCCAACATTTGACCAAATACAATGATTCGGAGCTGATGCATATAGGGCCAAACTCGTGACGCCGAACACTCCCTAAGGTGTTCGGTCTTTGTGGTATAAACCGGGCCTAAATAATGGCCTTTGTAAGAAGCCCCTTGTGTCCAGGTACGTGCATTGTTCTGGCATGGCCACATGCCAAGACGTCAGCATCCTTCTCAATGGTGGATATGTATCAACAAGAGACAGTAAAAAAGGTTTACACAAGGTCTTAATCTGAAAAGAATCCTTGGATCGGGTCCCTGCTGCACGTCTGCGCCTGTGTCTCTGTTGTGCCGTATCCTGGATGGGTGTAGCACGATGATCGTGTGTAAAAGAGAGGAATTTAGGTGAAAAAGTTGTCATGCAAAAAGATAGTTTCTAAAGAAACCATGTATAAGTCAAGATGAGAAGAAATTGCCACTTGTTTGCGCGCGTTGAGCCCCTTGTATTGACAAATGTGGGTGTGACCATTTATTCGGTATAAGTAGCGGCACCGGACTTGATTAGTTGCGTCTGAGGTCTTGACGACCTATTGGATGCTTTCGCTGGTCTGGGCGCCTTTAGTGTGCGGCTGCCAAGGTAGCCGCACTCTCTTCGGCGCGCAGAGATCGCTTGATATTTCCATTCACTGAAATGATGCCATGTGGACCGGGCATCTTGAGTGTGAGGGAGGCGTAGTGTGGTATTGCATTAAAGCGAGCGAATGCTTCGCGTCCGAGTAGTGCTTGATAGCCACTTTGGAACGGAGCGATGTGGAAGGTTAAATGGTCGCGACGGAAGTTATCGGGGGAGCCAAATATAACTTGTAGTCGGAGGGAGCCCGTATAACGATCCCCTGGGCCTGGCGTTACTCCTTTAAAGGTAGTATTGCTATGGCGAATTTTTGTTGGGTCTAACCCCATCCCGCGGATTGTATCCTGATATATTAGGTTTAGATTGCTGCCACCGTCCATCAAGACTCGTGTGAAGTGATATTTGCCAATTACTGGGTCTAATACCAGGGCAGCCCATCCTGCGCCTCGGATACTTGCTGAGTAATTGTGATGGTCGTAAGTGATCGGTTGAGACGACCAGTGGCAAGACTTCGCGGTGACAGGCACTTGGGTATATTTTCCTGGGAGTGCCGCGTTATTTTTTCCCTTGATCACATGTAACACGTTTACTATTTTGACTTCTGGTGGAAATTTCTTTTGTTCCCCAGTGTCTTGCTTGGGAGGCTCGTCCTCGTCTTCACCTGGTGTATCCTCCCCCTTGTGTATGGCGTTGAGCTTGCCGGACTGCTTGAAGACCCAACATTCTCTGTGGGTATGATTAGCAGGTTTACCAGGGTAACTATGGATCTGACATACTTGGTCCAGAATTTTGTTAAGGCTGGACAGTTCATCCCTGGTGCCTTTAGAGGGCGGATTTTGCTGTCCTGGCCGAGAGCTTTTGAATCCGGCGTTTACTGCCGTGCCCTTCATGCTGTCTTCTTTATTTCGGCGTTTGTTATTGCTGTTGCGCCGCGATTTCCCGTTTCCATATCTAACTTCAGATGTACTGGGGTCGCTGGTGCTGCATCTGGCTAGCCAGCTATCCTCACCCGTGCAAAAGCGGGTCATGAGGCTTGTTAATCTGGCCATCATTCTCGGCTTATTTTGGCCGAGGTGTCTGGCGAGCCATTCGTCACGGATGCTATGCTTGAAAGCTGCCAAAGCTTCGGCGTCCGGATAGTCAACAATCTGGTTCTTTTTAGCAAGAAACCTGTTCCACAGCTTTTGGGCTGACTCTCTGGGCTGTTGAGTTATATGACTCAAATCGTCTGCATCCAGAGGTCGGACATAAGTCCCTTGAAAATTTGCCCGAAAGGCGTCTTTGAGCTCGTCCCAACTTCCAATGGACCTTTCGGGGAGGCCTTTAAGCCAGTGACGAGCTGGCCCTTTGAGCTTGAGGGGTAAGTACTTGATGGTGTGGAGATCATCTCCTCGAGCCATATGGATATGAAGGATGTTGTCCTCAATCCAGACCCCAGGGTCTGTTGTTCTGTCGTATGTCTCTATGTTTACGGGTTTGACTCCCTCTGGAAATTCATGGTCCAGCACCTCATCGGTGAAACATAGGCGGTGTGCGGCACCCCTGTAGCTGGGCATACCGTGTTGTTCGGATGCTTGTTGTGTTGCATTGTAAGCTGGGGCGCGCTTGCGTGGTCCATAGATGGATCTTGTTGCGCCTTCCTTTGGGTGCGAACCATCGCATGGGTCGCGTGTTGTATTGTGAGTGGCGATGTATGCCGCTCTGTGTTGGTAGAGGGGTCGTCTATCCGGCCGGGTGGCTGCTTTGGTATTTGGTTGTGGGGGGTCTGAGGCCTCCTCATCGAATTCAGGTAGCAGCTTACGCTTTGGGTAGCTCTTGGAGGGGCGATTGTCGCCGTACCTCGCTGCTGTGTTGAGTATTTTACTCCATCTGATTTGGAGTGTGTCTTGTGCAGCCTTGAGCCTTTGCTTTTGCTTTTTAAGACTCCTTGCGGTGGCAAAAAGCCTTTTACGGACATTCTGTTGCTCTGGGTGCCTGTCCGGCATTATATCGTCCGGACCATTATCCGTGATAGAATTTGTTTGTTCGGTTTGATTATCCGGATTGCCGTTGTACGGCAGTGGTTCGCCCTGCTCCAGCGCTGGGTCTGTGTGATCGTTATTTCTGTCGAGGCGGGATTTGGGGCGGCGCTTGCGTCGCCGCTTTGACTACTTCTCGAGGGAACAAGCCTTCGGTGCGTCCTTCCGCTCCTCGTCGTCATCTTTTGGTGCGTCCACCATGTATACGTCATATGACGAGGTGGCTTTCCCGGGCCCAATAGGCGATGGTTCTTCATCGTCTCCTGCATCGGTGTCCATACCGTCGATGTCTTCGGAGTCGAAGTCGAGCATGTCGGTTAAATCGTCGACAACGGCTACAAAGTGGGTGGTGGGTGGGATTTGAATTTCTTCATCGTATGTATCCCCACCTTGCTGACCGTAGTCCGGCTAGGGCTCTCCTGATAAAGAGAGAGACTTCGGTGTCTTAAGAATATCGCCGAAAGGCGAGTGCTGAAAGATGTCCGCGGTAGTAAACTTCATGATCGGCGCCCAATCGGATTCGATCGGCAGGGGCGCGGCGGGTTCGGAGTCCGGAGAGGAGTCTGGCTCCTTGGAGTCACGAGTCTCGCGGAGTGCGGGGCTGGTGTTCGGCTCGATCACCGTTGGGATCGCAGCCCCCGAGGCGGCGTCCAACCACCCATCCTCGATCGGCGCAGTTGGCTCCGAATTAAGGGTCGAAGCCGATGCGGGTGCGGCCTCCAGGGCACTGTTCGACGGCAGAGCTAGATCATGCTCGTCGTGACAGTGCGCTGTGCTTGGCAGTGGCTCGAATCCGTCGAAGATCAAGTCCCCGCGGACGTCAGCCGTGTAGTTTAAACTTCCAAATCTGACCTGACGGCCAGGGGCATAGCTTTCGATCTGCTCCAGATGGCCAAGTGAATTGGCCCACAGTGCGAAGCCGCCGAAGACAAAGATCTGTCCGGGGAGGAAGGTCTCACCCTGGACTGCATCACTATTGATGATCGTAGGAGCCATCAAGCCTAACGGCGACGACACAGAGGAACTCTCAATGAAAGCACCAATGTCGGTGTCAAAACCGGCGGATCTCGGGTAGGGGGTCCCGAACTGTGCGTCTAGGCCGGATGGTAATAGGAGACAAGGGACACGAAGCTTAACCCAGGTTCGGGCCCTCTTGATGGAGGTAAAACCCTACGTCCTGCTTGATTAATATTGATGATATGGGTAGTACAAGAGTGGATCTACCACGGGATCGGAGAGGCTAAACCCTAGAAGCTAGCCTATGGTATGATTGTTGTTCTATATGTTGTCCTACGGACTAAAACCCTCCGGTTTATATAGACACCGGAGAGGGTTAGGGTTACACAAAGTCGGTTACAATGGTAGGAGATCTACATATCCGTATCGCCAAGCTTGCCTTCCACGCCAAGGAAAGTCCCTTCCAGACACGGGACAAAGTCTTCAATCTTGTATATTCACAGTCCAGGAGTCCGACTGAAGGTATAGTCCGGCCATCCGGACACCCCCTAATCCAGGACTCCCTCACCCGCTATATGGGCTCAATCACACCAGAGGTTGTCTTCGGATCCCCAGACAACTTCCGAAATGAAGAGTTGATCGGCCACCCTATGCAGCTCAACCAACTGTTTTAGCTGGTCGCTGAAGGGCACCGGATGTTCTGGCACAAGGTATTGCGACCATAACAGCTTCTCTGTTGAGCTCCCCTCTTCGGCCCGAAAGAATTCCGCAGCGTCAGAAACACTGCGCAGCAACTCCGCAAACGCCCCAAGAGAACTCCAAATCCGGGTCAGTAAGAGATATCTCTTGCTCACATACTTGCTTTGCATAATAAAAGCCTTACTCGCCGCGATCTTCTTGGCCTCTTGGATTTCCCAGAGGACTCCTTGGGCTTCGGCCCGGGCCTCTTATGCGCTTTGGCAGGCCTTAGTGAGTTCGGACTCTTGGTCCACATTTTGGTGCTCCAAGGACTTGCATTTCTTCACGACGCCCTGGAGCTCCAGCTGGACCTCACCAACCCTGGCCTCATGCTTTTCTCGGGCACCTTTTTTCCTTTACAGCTATCTCCTCGGCCTCGGCCAGCGCCTTCTTGAGGGCCTTCACCTTGGTCGCCACCCCTATGAAAATATCACGGCACTGCGGTCAGCGCAAAAGCATTCATACTTTCCGGACATGCATAAAATGATTGAATACCTTGATTGTCCTCCAGCTGCTTTTTCGCATGACTGAGATCTTCCTCGGTCTGCTCCAGCCTATGCTTTAGTCCGGAGACTTCGGCAGCATGAGAAGTCGCGGCTAGCAGCGACGCCTGCTTATTCACATAGACATACTTGGTTAGTCTCCTGCAAAAAACTATTTGATCCTCTGTTCGGCTCTTCTTTCCGAACCCCGGACAGAGTCTCAGGGGCTACTGTCTATACTGTGAATTTCTTTTCATAAATTGCAATTCTTACCTCAAAGCCTGTTAAAAGGCTTGTGGAGGCTTCGGCCAGCCCGCTCTTCGCGGACTGAATCTTCTCAATCACCACACCCATGAGGGTGCGGTGTTCCTCAACGATGGAAGCGCTTCGCAGCGCTTCTAGTAGAGTATCTGGCGCCTCTGGTTGGACAGAGGTCACCGGCGGAATGGGCACACCTCCTTCCGATGAAGGAGGCTGCTTGCCGGATTTTGGAGCTGTATAGGTCTTTGGGACCGTATTCAGTTGGGGGCCGAATTGGACATGACCCTCATCGCCAGTCTCCATGGGGATCTACTCCCCCATGTGTCCGGCGGCCGAGGTCTCGCCCTCTGGCGCCGTCCTGACGTCCTCCCGCGTCTCTCCCTGGTCGGGGATCCTTCGGGACAACACCTCGGTGTCGTCCATGGCCCTGGGAGAGGAGGCCGTTGGAAGGGACCCGCTGTCCAACACCTTCGGGTCCAGCGAGTTCCCCAAAGACGAGGATCGCTCAAGGGCGGAACGAGCCAGACTGCAAGTGCATGATTCGACATGTTAAAATTATGAAGTAAAGAGTCGTTTATATGAATGTGTCAGGGTCTTCGGATACTCACGATACAGCCAGGGGCTTATCTCGAGGGCATCGTTCTGGGCTGCTATCAATGTCCCATGCGGAACTATCCGCGAGGGAAGCCTTTCCCTTCTTGGACGCCTCTGCTTCCAGATTTGTGGAGGCCGCCCTCTTCTTCCCTCCCTCGGGGAGGGGGAAGTTGCTTTCTTCTTCCTCTTCCTCCTCCTCGCCGTCTTCGGCGGCAGAGTGAGTTTCGACGTCTTCGGACGCCACGTCCGAAGTACCCATGGGACGGAGGCCACCTCTGGTCCCCTTGGCCTTCTACATGGCCTTCTTCTCATGCGCCTTGTAGGGTGCCAGAACCAGCATCTTCATCAGAAGCGGGATGGCTGGTTCCTCGGGCGACAAAGCCGGACACTGAATCCGCTCTGCCTTCTTCGTCCAACCCTGAAAAAAAACAAATAGGGAAATTCGGACACCCTCCTTGAGTAAGCAAGTAAGGGATACACCTTGGAACATGGAAAACTTACCTAACTGGCGGGATGGGCCAGGTCATGCCCACGGTCCTCGTTCCTCTTCGGCCATGTCTCGTTGGCCTTGAAGAGCACCTTCCAGATATCTTAGTGCGTAGTTCCAAATAACCGTTGCACGGTCTTGTGCTCGGCCGGATAAAACTCCCATAGGTGGCAAGCCCGACTCTGGCACGGAAGGATTGGGCGAACTTCTGAATCACATCGACAAGCTTGATGTTCTTGTCCATCATGCTTCGGATGCGCGTCTGGAGTGCTGTTAGCTTGTCTGATGAAGACCAATCCAAGCCCTTCTCTTGCCAGGAGGTAAGGCGCATTAGGGCCCTGGATTTGAATTCGGGAGCCGTGGCCCAGGTAGTGTCGCGGGGCTCTGTGACGTAGAACCATAAGTTCTGCCACCCGCTGACGGTCTCCACGAAGGTGCCTTTGGGCCACGGGATGTTGGACATTTTTCTCACCATGGCGCCTCCACACTCTGCATGTTCGCCACCCACCACCTTTGGATTCAAATTGAAGGTATTCAGCCACAACCCGAAGTGGGGTGGGATGCGGACGAAGGCCTCACACACGACGATGAATGCCGAGATAGTGAGGAAGGAATTTGGGGCCAGATCATGGGGATCTAGTCCATAGTAGAATATGAGCCCGCGGACAAAGGGGTGGAGTGGAAATCCCAGCCCACGGATGAAGTGGGGGATGAAAACTACCTTCTTATGGGGATTCGGGGTAGGGACGATCTGTCCCTCAGTCGGAAGCCGATCGGAGACCACCTTGGCCAAATATCCGGCCTCCCGAAGCTGGGTGATGTACTTCTCCTTGACGGTGGAGGCCATCCACATGCCCTGCGCTCCGGATATCCTTCTCCTTCTCCTTGACGGTGGAGTGCTTTCTTGAGGCAGAAAAGATGAGAACTTGGGCACTGGAGCTCGAGAGTGGGTAGGCAGAAAGAGAGAAGGCGTGGGTGAAAGAGGTGAATCCTTATCTCTTTATAAAGGCAATGAATATCAAGCGCCTCCCCACTCGCCATAAAACTCGCCTATTCCCCAGGGGCCGTGCAGGCGGCACAGTTGGATTACCCATACCCGTATTGATGAGAATCCCACAATAAGGGGACACGATCTCTGCTTTGACAAGACGTGCCAATATAGACGCATATCAAAATATGAAGCGGTAGGTCGAAAAACGGTTCGAAATAATAACTAGGCAGGAACGTGATATCATGTTACAAAAAGTTGTCAGCAGATTGGACCCGTGAAATATTATACTCTCCGCGGTTGTGTGTGGTACTGGTTTTGCAGATTTGGACATGTTTGTTGTTCGAAGATTGTGTTGGAGTATTCGGAGGAGGAACCCGCCTTGCAATGCCGAAGACAATCTACGCGCCGGACACCTCGTCATTGAAGCCTGGTTTAGGGGCTACTGAGGGAGTCCTGGACTAAGGGGTCCTCGGGTGTCCGGCCTAATGGACATGGGCCGGACTGATGGGCTATGAAGATACAAGACCGAAGACTCTCACCCGTGTCCGAATGGGACTCTCCTTGGCGTGGATGGCAAGTTTGGTGTTTGGATATGAAGATTCCTTTCTCTGTAACCGACTTTGTATAACCTAGTCCCCTCCGGTGTCTATATAAACTGGAGGGTTTAGTCCGTAGAGACGATCACAATCATATAGGCTAGACTTCTAGGGTTTTAGCCATTACGATCTCGAGGTAGATCAACTCTTGTAATACTCATATTCATCAAGATCAATCAAGAAGGAAGTAGGGTATTACCTCCATAGTGAGGGCCCGAACCTGGGTAAACATCATGTCCCCTGTCTCCTGTTACCATCAACCTTAGACGCACAGTTCGGGACCCCCTACCCGAGATCCACCGGTTTTGACACCGACAGCGCCGCCATGGCTGATGACAAGCACCTCCGTGACGGTGCTGCCGCTGCTCTCCACGCGAGGGAGCGGGTCGTCGATGACCACCACATTGGTGGGGAAGGAGTCGAAGGAAGCCGTGTCGGTGTCGACAAGTAGTGCATCGGCGCGAACGCCATCAGGCGTGCCGGGCTGGCTGCGCTCGCTAGGGAGGAAAAGTGTTCCCGTCTAGAACAGATCTCCGGACGACGGTGCACGTAGCCTCACGGTGGGCGCCAAATGTCGGGGGTGTCATGCGACATATTCCAAAGGATCGCTTATCATGGTGGGGGAGAGTAATACGTTGCCGGTGGATGGAAACGTAATAAGGCATAGATAGGTACGCCGACGCATCTTACCCAGGTTCGGGGCTCTCCTAGGAGATAACACCCCTAGTCCTGCTCTGCGGGGTCTCCGCATGATCACTATCTCAACAAGTAGCTACAAGATTGCTCCTTGAGCTGTATGGCTAGAGGAGGAAGAAGGGCAATGCTAGCTATACTACTCTCTCTCTATGTGTGTGTGTGTGTTCTCTAAGAGGCTGAACCCTTTGCATAGGTGCCCTGGGGGTTTATATAGGCCTACCCCCAGGGGTAAAATGGTAATCCGGCTGGGCATAGGACCCAGTCATAAGTGTCTCTGGTGGCCGGCTTCTCCGCCGGCTGCTGGGGCCCACCGCCTGATGGGTCCCACTAGCTGTCTTGTACTTAGCCGACAGGCCGCACCCGCCGCCGGCGGGTCCTGCCGACTGCTTAGTACTGTGGCAATGCCACTGATGACGTGTGCTTTGTCGGGGGGAGCATGGCTAGAGTGCCGCCGCCTGGCGGGCGTTTACTGTAGCCATTCCCCGTCTCTTCTGATTAATGGCGCATAGACTTCAAGGGAAGGGGAGGGACGGCTGCTGGGAGTCGGCCTCCCCCACGCCGACTGGTCTGGGCCTACCGCCTTCTAGCTTCTCACAAACGGGTAGGGCCCACCGCCTGTAGGCCGTACCGACAGCCCGTAGTGAGAGTATGGCTCCTCCTGCCGTGGATGATGTCATGGGCCGCATGGCAACATTGCCGTGCCGGGCGGGGGATGTCCGCCCAATACATAGCACTATGGCCATGCTCAACCTTGGATTCGGGGGTGGCAGGCCACACTCTAGCCACGCCATGTCTCCTCATAGTAATGAGGTGTAAACTTTGAGGGAGAGATGGGGTTCGACTGCCAGGAGCCGGCCTCCCTAGAGGCCGCCTGGTACAAGTCGGCCCACCTCATGGCCGTCCTCTCGGCCCCGCCGCCATCTATCAACCGGCCGCTTGGACCAGCCGGCCCAAAGAAGGCAGCTATTCACCTTTGGGTGTTCGAGGGGCGCATCCGGCCCTGATGTCTTGAAATATCAGGGGGAGCGGATGAGGCTACCCATGGTCATTTACTCCGACATGGAGCGCAGCCACCCTGACATCTGCTCCAAGCGCCCCGCCACCAAGCGACGGTCCACGCCTGGAAGGTCACTACGAAGCTGGGTCAATGCGAGAAGGACGTCCTCCAGGGTGTCAAGCAAAGCATAGAAATCACGGCCCGACGACGCAACAGAGATGGGGAGAGATGACATCGGCACCAGGTTCTGCAGGTCCGCGGTGGGAAAAGGAGCCGGGGGCTCTTGAGCCTTCGCAACCACGGTAGGAGAGCTGGGGGCGAAGATCTCGGGAGCCAGCTCGGCTACGGAGGTCATTTTTCCCTTGGATCGGTCCTCCGGACCTCGCTAGGAGGACCGGGCCGGAGAAGCACAAGCGCCATCGTTGCCCTTTCGTGCCAGAGGAGGTGCGGCTGCTCCCTCCCTCTTCTTCTTCGCCGCCAGCGTCAGCCTGACGGTGCAAGGGAAGAACGTTAAGAAGTAGTGAAAGAAGCAGAAGAAAAATCAGGGAAACTTGCTTACTAGTCCACGGCAGCGTAGTCCCTTGGCCTCTTCAGAAGCATGGAGCCCGGAGGCTTCGCAGCCTGGGCGCCGGCATGCGAATCCCAGGGACAGATGAGGCTGTGGCAGCCGACCCTGCGGCAGCCCAGGTCGACGTCAGGACAGGGGCGCTACCTCAAGAGACTAGCACCGACCTGCTCTTCGTCGGAACCCCAGCCGGCGAATTTCTCGAGGGAGTGCCCCTGGACCTCGAGGTGAGTCCAGCGGGGGGCAGGGACTCCCTTACCGGATGGTCGCCAGTCTCGTCATCATCAGGAAGGGCGCGGAGGAGATCCGCCACGAAAGGAGAAGTCTCTCCCTCCCCCTCTCGGGTCGCCTCCGAGTTGGGCCTCTCCTCCTCGCCGGAATCACCAGAAGACACCAATACCGGAGCCGCCACCACTGGGGCCTCGGTAGGCGCCGGCGGGACGAGCCCGTGCCCGTCGAAGACAGGCATGGCAGCGACCACCTCCGCCCCATCTGGGCGGCGATATAAGGGAATATGGGTGTCGGGGGGATACCCCTGGTCGTCCCCAACCAAAAGGTGGAGGGCCTTGCCCGGGTCGTCGTCCGGCAGGACATCTAGGCGTAGACGGAGGTCGTCCCCTTCACCCCAAGCTTCCATAAGGGGTGCGAGCGCGCTGGAGTGGGGCTATGCGCCGCGTCAGGAATTCCTTGACGATCATGGCTCCCATCAGCTTCTCAGCCCTCGGGTCGTCAGGCTTCAGGTCGGCAGTCATCTTCTCCAGCACCTGCTTTGCCGGGGGTGGGTGAGCTTCGTGCGGTGACACCGGTCCTGAGGAGAGGGCATCTCCGTCGGCAGCACCAGCTGAGGGTGAGTGCACTTGGCATCCATGAGGACCCACTTGCTCCTGAAGCCCTCGACCTTCTTCCCGGCCTTCAAGAGCGCGTTGGTCCTGTTAGCCGTGACAAGGTTGGCGCATCCCGAGCAATGGCCCTCCTTGATTTGGAGGTAGAAGAAGTGGCAAAGCAACACCACAGATGGCATCACTCCCACAAATGCCTCGCAGTAAAAGGCGAAAATCGATAAGGGGAGGACGTAGTTGCGATGAAGATGAAGGGCGTGCATCTTGTAGTGGCTGAGGACGACGTAGAAGAAGTCGGAAAAAGGGGGGACCAGCCCTGCGACGATGCTATTCATGAAGAAGGGATAGAAGGTACTGCCTGAGGCCTCCGGCTCGATGGAACCAGCCCAGAGCACGGTCTTCCCCCTTCGTTGCTGCTTTCCGCCGTCATCAGGAGCATGGCGGCAAGGTTCTTCTCCGAGACATTGGACGCGCTCAAGGCCGACTCGTACCAAGAAGGCGAGGGGTCCGCCTTTGCTTTGCCGGACGCCATCAGCTGCAGGCTTAGGGAGAAGTCCGTGCAGATCTGGAGTCTCACAGGGCAAGAAGGAGAAGGGGATCTGGAGCAAGACGAAGGAAGATAATGAAGGCTCTGCAGCGCACAACAGCCTTTTGTCAGATGAGGACAGTTGCAGAGGCAGCGTGGGGAAGCGGAGACGCCCATGTCCCGTGAATGTCCACGCGGCGACCAAGGCCGCAGGCGGTTGGGGCCTGCGGTGCTCTGCACTTGCCCTTTCGCTTTGCCTCGAAGCCAAGTTCGAGCTTGCCTTGAGCCCAGGGGCTACTGTTGGCGTCCTGGGAATGGGGGTACCCAGACTTGCCTACCTGCAGCCCACGGCGTGGCTCCACCAGCGGCCTGGTATGGCCCATAGTCTGCAGCGACCACTCAAGACCCTCGCGAGGCGGACGACGCCAAGACCTCCCTGGGGGCATCCTCACTAAGCTGGCTCCCGAGGAGCGGAGATATCTATGCAATGGGCACCTCGCGAGGTTCACGTGATGTGAGCCATGACGACCAAGTCCAGGCAAGCGCCAGCGGGCGCAATGTACTAGTTTCCTAGTTGGTGCTAAAGAGGCAGGCGTAGGCGAGGAGCCTCGCGGCATCAGGCAAAGGTTTCCTTATCGGAGCAACAAGACCAAGGCCAGTAGGACAGCAGGATGGAGGTCACCGCGGAGCTCACAACAGCGTTACCACCAGAGTCTTTGGCAGGCGAAGACCACCTTATGTTAGGATAGCTTGTACTAGTTGTCCCCCATCAAACTTGGCCGTTACGGGATCCCTTCCCGCCTAACATTTGGGAAGAGGTCCAGGGCCTCTATAAATAGGGCTAGCCACCACCATAGCAAGGGATGGATCATTTAAACCATCCTAAGACACACTAGCTCATTGAGCTCAAGAACACCTCTCCTCAGGAGGCAGTTCATCCTTTGTACTAGTTCATCCCTAGCCCTCGAGGCAATCAACCACCACCACACTGGAGTAGGGTATTAAACCACAACGGTGGCCCAAACCAGTATAAATCCCTGTGTCTCGTGTTTCTTGGGTTCATCGAGCTAGGCCTCGAGATCATGGTGCGGGCGAGCTAGAGAGAGAGAGAGAGGGAGGGTTCTTCGTGCGCACCCTAGTGTTCGAACCTCAATGGTTTGTCGTTACCCACGAATCCGACAGATTGGAATGTCCTGGTCTCAACACATGAATATGTGGTTTCTCTCAGAAAAAGGAGTAGTGGAAGGGTAGGAACATTCTGATGGATCTCTCTTCAATAGAGAAGGGGGTGGAGGGGTATATACAGCCTCGACAAAAAATCTAACCGTTACACACATTTGACCAACTCGGTCAGACCAAATAGGTGGACTCGATGAGACTGATTGAGTTCATAATGTGAACGTTAGGATTCTCGGTGGGACCAACATGATCAGCTCGGTGAGACCGATGCGCTAGGGTTACGGCAAAACCTCATCTCAGTTTGACCGATTACATGAACTCGGTGAGATCGATTTCAGCAATGAGCAAACAGAGAGTTAGTCAGGGAAACTCGGTGGGACCGATCGCTCCTTTCAGTGATACCAGAACGTTACGAAAGGGAAGCAGACCATTTGCATTGCGAACTCAGTGGGACCAATCGCTCATTTTGCTAAGACCCAAATGTTACGAAGGGAAACAAAGATTTTGCAATCCCGTCTCGATGAGACCGAAATCCCTCTCAGTGAGACTGAACTGATTAGGGTTTCTGGCTATGGCTATGTCAAAGAAACTCAGTGGCACCGGATAGATCAAATCGGTGTGGCCGAGTTTGACTTTTAGGTTTAGGACATATTGGGATATGAGAAAGTGGTTGAGGTATTTGGAGCATATCACTAAGCATTTTTGAGCAAGTAGATCATTAAACAACACCTCATCCCCTTTTAATAGTATTGGCTTTTCCTATGGACTCAATGTGATCTTGGATCACTAAAATAGAAATGTAGAGTCTTGAGCTTTTGCCAATATTTGTCCTTAGCATTTTGAGGGGTCCACATCTCTAGTCCATGCCATGCCAATCATTGAACTTTCTGAAATATTCAACTTGAATGGATATTAGTTCAATGAGCTATATGTTGTTATGAATTACCAAAACTACCCGGGGATTAGTTGCACTTTCAATCTCCCCCTTTTTGGCAATTGATGACAACATATGGATCAAAGCTTCAACAAGTGATAATATGAATGAAATACAATGTCACCTTGAGAAGTATGTGATAAGCAAGAGCTCCCCCTAAATTTGTGCATTATTTAAAATTTGCTTTTGAATGCAAATGCACAATCGACCAGGATCATGGGTTACTCTTCCATGTCACATACATCTTGGTGGAGCGCTCAAAATGATAGAATATAAATAGCATGCACTCATCACCAAGGCAAACATGATTGATCATACATAAGTATTAAGATAACATCATTCAAGCACACATTTAAGCATAATATGATCAAACACATGACCATAAGAGTATCTCACACACAAGCACAAATATTGTAGCAAACCAATGAACAAAAGCAAGTAGCAAGAGAGGCAAACAAAAGGCAAAACACACTCTCTATCTTGAAGCCTATGATTTATACACCCCCCCTTTGGCAGCAAGTTACCAAAAAGCTTGAAAATGCATAGTGCTATGTGGCACTCTAAGCACGATCTCCGGGAGCTCTGGTGTGCGAAGATGGCGTGGAGAGGACAACATCTGCAAAAGCTTCCGAGGATGTCTGAGGAACTAGAGGAGTTGCAACTGGAGGGGCAACTGGGGCAGTGGCTGCAGCTGCTGAAGTGGTAGCTCTCGTATCACTGACTGGCATAGCTATAAACCTATGTGCTCTAGGAACTCTCTGAAATGCCTCTGTGGTTGGCATGTCACTCCTGTCCTCAAAGTCTTCCTGAATCTTCTCAACTGAAGTTTGAATTTCTGTGACCTTGACATCTAGATCATGTAGCTTTGTCTCAAAGATCCTATCGAGGCTCTCTTGATTTTGAGTCAGGGTGGCTAGTCCTTTCTCTATTCTCACTGTTGCCTCAAGTAGATAGCTGACCTGGTCCTGCTTGGTCTTGAGATTTATAGCTGAGACATCTAGCATGTTGGAAGTCTTTGCTGCCTTTGCTTTCTCTCACTTCTCCTGAGCCTCTACAAAAGTAGGATGTGAAGCATCCATGACAACAACATTGTCCTCAAAGTCTGGCCTCAGGAGAAGGTGCTCTCTGTTAGATATGTGCTTGTTCCCATTTTGGAGTCGATGAGCATTGGAATGTGGGGGGCATATCCACATGACCTCTTCTGATCTGCACAGTCCTCTTGATCATTTCAACAATCAAGGTCATCACCTTAAACTTCTCTGGCACATCAAACATATGTAACAGGTTGATTGAGTGACCTCTGATCATCCTATCATCTCCTGATTTGGGCAACTGAGTATGCCTCAATATAGTGTTGATAGTGGGCAGCCCTTACAACAGATAGTAGATGGAGCAGAACTTGTGAGTCTCCAAGGCATCATCAGGTATTTCCTTCTACATATGTGACATGGAGTTGTGACCTTTCCTGGGCTTGGCATAGACATTTGTGGCATCTTCACCTTCTGCAGGAGCATTTATCAACTTGGCCCACTTAGCAATGGAGGATTGGTACCTTGTACCTTCAGTCATCCAGACTATCTTGCCATCTGGGTAAAAATGTGCAGTTGAATAACATTGCATCACCATCTCATCATTCCATTTCAACAGCTTTTGACCAAGAAATGTATCAACTCCATTCATTATGAAGCTCCCATGAACTCCAGGGAAGTAGTCTTCATTGTCATTAATGAATTTCCAGTCAACCCATCTCATGTCACTGACTATGGGCTTCTTGTCTAGAAGAACTTTCTCATAGAAGTTTTGCTGCTCCTTGGTGTGAAACCTGTAATCCACAGCAGTCCTTCTCCTCATAGCATATGGGTCCGTCTATCTCCACAATCAGAGACCTACATCCTTTCTCACTTTCATGTTCTCTATAATTGGATGATTGTCATCATGATATGGAATTTTTGGTTTGACCTTCCTAAGCACTTGCTGCTCCTCATCCTCTTGAATTTCTGGCACTGGGGCCTTGTTCTTTGCAGTAGATGTAATGTTTCTTGTTGATCTCTTAGGTGCTGTCGGCTTTGGAGATTGAGCTGATGTATTGGGAGTTGTCTTGGGCTTAGATGGTGCAGCCCCAGACTTGATAGCATCTCCCATCAGTTTCTGAGATTTTGGTGTAGGTGCGACAGCTTCTTCCTCCTCTTCCTCATCATCCTCATCAGATTCCTTCACCATGGAAGGCTTCCCAATTACTCCAGCCAAGGTCTTCTTGACCCTTTACTTCCTTTTCTTGCCTCCAACAGCCTCTTCCTCTGTTGATTTGAAAGTTTCAAGAGTGGAGGCTCTGGATTTGTACATGGGCTTCCTCTGAGAAGGAGTCTTCTTCTTCATTCCAGGCTTGATGCCAACAGCAATAACTTGCTCTTTATTGATCACTTTCTTCTTGGAAGTGACCTCCTCATCAACCACAAAATCTTCATCTTTAGATTTAGACTTTCTCTTCTTCCTCTGCCTAGTTGCAGCCTTAGGTAGATTGCTTGGGGTGCTTCTGCTACCCTCATAATAGCTGCTGTTTGAGGGACTAGTGCCCTCACTGAGATTTTCATGCTCCTCTGACCTGTTCTGGCTGTCACTGTTGTCTGACATGGCAGACACTGACCCTGTGAATAGATAGGTAGAGATAGAGTATACGAGCATCACAAAGTAAAACTATTTTGGCAAAAAGATTGACTCAAAAACTTAATTTTAGTTTTCTGCAGAAAGCATTTTGGAGCTACCGATATGACAGACTCGATGACACCGAAGCAACTTTAGAGTCTAAACATGTGAAATTGGTCAGACGGAGACATAGTTCAGTGACTCTAAGATGCTAGGGTTTCACAGAGAAAGTGAACTTGGTCACACCGATTTGTACACTTCGGTCAGACTGAGTAGTACATGTGCAATGGCCTAGGCCAAATCAGTGAGACCGAATACTCCAAATCGGTCGGTCCGAGATGAGTTCGGCGGAAACCTAACTCTAAGTTTTTGCATCAAAACTAATCGAAAGGAAGTTTTAGTTGGATAGAAGGATCTCAATCGTGGCTAGATACATGGCATTATCCTTTGCGCAAGAATCAGAATTAAGGAATACACAAAGGGTTTGAGTTCATACCCTAACTTGGCGATGAACTCGCTACAACGACAACAACGGAGGAGATTCCCGTTGATGGCGGCGGAGACCAGCGGCAGGAGGTCACTGGCGACAACGATGACATTCCGAACACAGGAGGGCGGCAGAGCTGGGCAGGCGCGGTTAGAGGTTTGAAGTGATTTCCAAATTTCAACCCGCGGATATATATACCCAGTCACTGTCGGTGTGACCGAGTGGAATGACTCGGTGGCACTGAGATGCATAATCACAAGCGGTTACTACAACTCAGTGTGACCGAATTGTTCTAATTGGTTGCACCGATGTGAAAACCTAGATCCACCCAATGAGTTCGGTGAGACCGAAAGGAATGAATCGGTCGGACCGAGAACCATTGGAGGTTTTGGAAGTTTAATCCCTTGATGGATTGGTGGCTTCGAGTGCTCCTCACCTGGAGGGTCCGAATTCGACTTGATCAAAATTTGTGATGTAGCATGAATAGAGTTTGAGACGAGAAAAGCATAGATAGCTAGAGGGAGTACTTAGGAATTCGTGTCCATCCATTTGGCAAAGAGAAAAGCCAAACAATCAAAACAACAAATGGATGTCCTTGAATGGGAAAAAATATGCAACCAACATGCTCACACAATAAGATAAGAAATCAAATATGTGGCAAAGCATGCACAAACACTAGCATCTATCAAGCCTGTCCTTGCCCTTTAGCTTGTGGTCTTGTGGTGGAAGATCATCTTGAGCTTGTGTTCCCTTGAAAAAAGAGGGATCATACTTCTCTTTTTGAGGGACAAACTTCGTCTTGGGGTATTGATCTTCTTCCCACTCAACTCCATTGGCATTGAACTTGCGTTCAAAACCAATACCTTGATTCTTCAGGTGCCTTCCTTGCTTGTGTACAATTTCCACAAATCGCTTACTTCCGGCAAGGCTATTGTAGACACCTTTCTCTATAATTTCCTTCAATAAGCTATTTTCTTGCTCAAGTGTAACTTGGCCAAGAGAATCATTAGTGGAATCAAGAGTACTACTAGAAGCAACAACATTGGATTCAACATGATTATTGTTACTACTAGAAGAATAATCTTTGTTGCTCTTGTTGCTTGATTTTACTTGTGGCATGTAAGTAGACAAGAGTAAATGCTTGGCAATGTAAGAAGAACTTTTCTTACGAAGATCATCATTGACTGCTTTTAAGAACCCATGCTCTTGCTCTAGATTGAGCTTTTCAAAGCGTAGCTTCTCATGAGTCTTTAAAAGCTCTCGGTGATCCTCTAAGGTAGTTTCATGAGCTAACTTAAGAGTGTTTAGTTCTTTAGTTATACGCTCAATCTCCTTCTTACCATTGTCAATCATTTCATCTTGATTAGTATGATTAATAGCAATTTCATCATAGTTTTCATCACTAGAGTTGTCATCAAGTAAGTCATCATCACCTAGCAAATCATCTTCATCACTATTGAAATCAACATACTCGGGGTGTGATACCTTCGGGCCTTTAGCCATGAAGCATCTTACAATCCCTTCATTTGGTGAATCAAATATGTCGTAGGACTTGGATGACACAAGTGCAAGACCAGCAACACCTTGATCTTGAGTATATTCAGAGTCGGAGTGATAGCTTCTCTCTAACTAGTTGTCAGAGTCAGAACCGGGTACCCATTCACCAAAATGAGCTTGATGTCTTCGTCTTGTGTAGCTCTTTGAAGAATTATCCTTCCTTTCCGAATCCTTGCTTCTGCGGGAGGGTGTTCATTCATAACAATCATCTCTACTCCTTCTCTCTCTTGGAGGTGATTCCTCTCTTTTGCTTCTCCTTTTAGGTGAGTCTTCTCTTCTTTTGTAGGGCGTCGTACAATCACTAGAGTAGTGCCTGGGTCTTGCACAATTGTAGCAATTGCGATCACGACTAGAAGATCTTTTTTCATTGTAGGACCTTGACTTGGAACTTATTTCTTTGCTTCTACTCTTGTAGAACTTGTTGAAGTTCTTCACCATTAGTCTCAATGTCGGGTGGTAGGTGCGACATATGCCAACGGGTGGCTTATCATTGTGGGAGCCAGTAAGACATCGCCGGTGCCTGGAAATGGGATGAGGCGAAGACATGCACGCCGGCGAATCTTACCCAGCTTCGGGGCTCTCCGTGGAGATAACACCCCTACTGCTACTCTGCGGGGTCTCCGCATGATCACTAGATGGACAAGTAACTACACAATGCTCCTTGAGCTGTTCGGTTGGGGGAGGAAGAAGGGTCGGCTGGCCTGCTTCTTCTCCTTGTTAGGTGTCTAAAACTAGCTGGGGGTCAAACCCTTTGCATGGGCGCCCCGGGGGGTTTATATAGGCCTACCCCCGGGGGTACAATGGTAATCCGACTGGGCGCGGGGCCCAGCCATCTGTGACTGTGTTCGCCGGCTTCTGTGCCGGCCGCTGGGGCCCGCCGACTGGTGGGTCCCGCCGGCTGCCGGCTCCTCGGTCGACAGGTAGGCCCCACTGTCCAGGTCCTGGTCGGCGGCTGGTTACTGTTGCTCTGTCTTGGTGACGTGGGCTTCGTCGTGGTAGGCGTGCTACAGTACCGCCGCCCGGCGGGCGATTACTGTAGCCTCACCGCGTCTTGTCTCCTTAATGGGGCGTCTCCTTCGAGGAAGGCGGCAAGCCGGCTGCGGGGAGCCGGCTATGTCTTGGGCCGACTGGGGGAGGCGTGGCCGCCTTCGGGTGTCTCTCTGTCCGAAGGGGCCCACCGCCTGTGGGCCGTACTGGCAGCCCGTCGTGGATGGCGTCAGGGTCAACATGGCAACAGTGTTGCGCCGGGCGGGTCATGGTCGCCCGTACGGCACACTATGCCGGTCGTGCTCCGGGATTTGGGGGCGGCCGGCTTCACTGTAGCCACACCCCCGTCACATCGCTGCTAGGTGGGTGAAAACTTTGAGGGTACGGTCTCGACCGCTTTATGGGAGCCGGCTTCTTGGAGTCGGCCTTCTCGCGGCCGGCTTCTCGAAGCCAACCCTCCCGTGGCTTCCTTCGCGAGGGCCAAAGTCAGGCCGCCTTCCGAAAGCCGGCCTGGGTGACAGCCAGCAAGGGAAGGCGGCCCCACGTCTTGGATTCTTGAGAGCCGGACGGGCTCGTAATTTTTTCAGAAGGGCTAGGGGAAGCCGACTAGGCTACCCATGGCTATTTACTCTGACAGTAGTCCCCGAAGCTGATCGAGCTTCGAGGCGGACAGAGGGACGAGAAGCTTGGTCAGCTTCCTAGCCCGAGGAGCCGGCTTTGCTGGTGTATGCCGATTTTGGGGAGCCCTGTGTCTTGCAGGTGGGAAAGTGATCGACCCGCGTGCTGACCGCAGGCCTTCCCGTGGGACACATGGCAGCGAGACCCTGCCAGTGCACGCGCGCGACGGGACGCCGCCGCAGGCCCGGGCCCGCCACTCCTAGGCCTCGGCCCGAGCGCTGATCTTCTGCAGCCCAGGTGGACCGCTCGCCTTCCCGTGGCGATTTTATTTCGCCATTAGGGCGCAATAAACGCGGGACATGGGGGAGTGGGCACGATCGATCCCCACGTTTCCCCACGCCGCACCTCCTCGGCTCCGCCACGCGAGCCTATAAGTAGGGGGAGGAGGGGGAGAGACAGAGGTTCGCACGCTCTCTCTCACTCCGCCCTCTTCATCCTCCTTTCTTCCTCTCATTGCCGCCGCAGCTTCCCGTCTCAGCGCCGCCACGCCGCCACATCGTCTTGCGCCCATGGCGCTGTTGAGCTCGTGGGACGGCTCCAACGTCTATGAGGACCATGTTGAGTTCCTCCGCCAGACTCGACGCCTGCCCGATGCCAACCTCGTGCGGTTCCGCCTGGCGCCGGAGACGGAGATCTCGCCGGCACCGGAGGTGGGCAAGTGGGTCGTCTTCCGCTCGCACTTCCTGCGCGGCTTCGGCCTTCCGGCGAGCGGGTTCCTGCGCTCCTTCCTTGAGTTCTACAATTTTCAGCCGCATCACCTCACGCCCAACACGGTGATGCAGCTGTCGGCCTTTGTCTCTCTCTGTGAAGGTTTCTGTCAGGACCCCGACTCAATGCCACATCGATCTAGCATGTAACACCTCATATCACTTTGCGGCCTCACGCACGGTATTCCCACGGGTGTCGCCTTACCTTTGCCCGGGACCATTTGCGTCTTTTGGCACACGTATATGCTAGTGTCGCTAGCATCCATATGATAAGGAGCCCGGGCTGACATGGCTAGTCGTAAACCCAAAGTGGCACAAACTTACAGGGACAGGCATCCATGACCCAACATCGAACGTGTCGGTCATCAGCGATTGAATCCAGGCTGTAGCACTGGGCTAGCAGGACTCCGGTGAACCGGGCTGTAGCGGGCTAACAGGACTCCGGTATTCATCGCATGACATTTCCCCGAAGGGACAGACACAGAAACGAAGAAGGACACATGCCGGCCAGCCTAAGTGTTCCGGAGTAGTAACAAGCTACCCTGGCTCAGTGGAAACACTAGGAGACATTTCCCGGTAAGAGAGGCTACCAAGGATAAACAACTAGGTTGTCAGATCCCACACATACCAAGCATTTCAATAACATACACACAATATGCTCGATATGTGCAAATACAACATGGCATCACAACATGACTCTACAACTCAAGTATTTTATTCAATAGGCTCCGAAGAGCGAGATAATACAAACATGGGTCTCATGACCCAACATTCAGAGCATACAAATCAAAGCACATGCGGAAGCTTAACATGTCTGAGTACAGACAACTATAAATGAAAAAAAGCTGAGAAGCCTGACTATCTACCAGATCCTGCCGAGGGCACAAGATCGTAGCTGAGGTAACAAGCTAAACGTCGAAGTCCACGCGGTACTACTAGCGAGACTGAAGTCTCTCTGCAAAAACATAAAATAGGCAAACGTGAGTACAAATGTACTCAGCAAGACTTACATCAGAACTAACTACATATGCATCATTCTCAACAAGGGGATGGTGGAGTTTGACTGCAGCAAGCCAGCTTTGACTCGGTGGCTAACCTGAACTACGACTGCAAGTAACTCTTTTGAGTTGGCGCACACGAGTCCACATATTCACCATATCAATACACCACTATGGATCCGCTCCCGTCTCCCTACGAGAACACCATCCATAGCACTCACGCTTATCTTGCGTATTTTAGAGTATCCACTTTCACTTGTCTATGAACTATGCAAGGGGTCCAAGTTTCCATATCCGAGGAATCCGGCTATTCGAATAGATAATGATAACCCTGCAGGGGTGTACTTCTTCACACACGCTTTCGCCACTTATCGCTCTGTACACGTCATGTACCTCGGCAACCTTCAAGCGGAAGCCGGGCGAGGGAGTCGGCCACGACCTGACTAACCAAGCAAGTCTCTTGTCCAGGTTTATCGCCTATTCGGGTTCCATCCGCAAGGAGATCCGGCCGGGGTGTCACTTACGGCCCCAAACGATGTGAGCAGGGTTCCCAAGCCCACCATCCGGGTGCCACTTGGTACACCGGGCCACTGTGCCTAGTCTGTCCCAAGCCCACCTGTACCGGGTGCCACTTGGTAGACTACTAACACTACCTACAAACATCAGAAACTAGTTGCAACTCCCGGACAGAGATCAAGTTGATTAATAAGTCGAGAGGGGCACTTAAGCATTCCAATGTGTGGTAGTAGCTGGTCATGGATCACAAACACAGAACTCAGTTCCTGAAGACGGCTGCAATGAGACAACCCACCATGTACTCCTACATGGCCTCTCACCGCTACCTTTACCAAATCGTGTTCACACACTTAGCTCACACACAGTAGGACATGTTCACACACCTCTGATTCATCCCCGATGAATCAGACCTGACTCAACTCTAAGCAGTAGCAGGCATGACAAACAAACATGAATGAGTAGGCACAATAGGGCTCAACCAACTCCTACTCATACTAGTGGGTTTCATCTATTTACTGTGGCAATGACAGGTCATGCAAAGGATAAAGGGGTTCAGCTACCGCAGCAAGTAACAAATATGTCGTTGTTGTCCTAATGCAGTAAAAGAGAGCAGGAGCGAGAGAGTGGGATTTTATCGGAATGAACAAGGGGTTTTGCTTGCCTGGCACTTCTGAAGATAGCATTGAGTCTTCATTAGTGTCAACGATCACACCATCGGTACAACGTCTACCGAGGGGGAACAACACCGGCAACAGAGAAAGAACACAATCAATGCAATGCAACAATATGATGCATGAGTGTGACATGGCAATATGCTGTGGTTTGAGCTAATGCAGCTAGCAACAAAGTTAAATGAAGTTGGTTTGAATACAAGAATCAAATTCAAACTCCACATGTGATTATTCAAATGCCATTTAATTGATTTGTGCTAAACAGCAGCTATAAGTTGTTCTAACATGCATGAAAATGGTACAGATAGATTCCTTGAATTTTTCTGATAATTTTTCATATATAATTTATTTAATTTGGAGTTACGGTTGAATTTCTATGAATTTTAGAAGTTTATACAATTTTCTGGAATTTTCTGAATTAAAATAAATCCAGTAAATGATTAACTGCGTCAGCCTGACATCACGCTGACGTCAGCGGGTCAACAGGGCAGTCCAGGTCAAACCTGACCAGTGGGGTCCACTGGTCAGTGACACAATGCTGACTAGTGTCGTTGACAGGTGGGGCCAGGTCAACGGCCACGTCAGCAGAGTCAATGCTGACGGGTGGGTCCCACTGCTTGTGAACTAATCTAAACAGAAAATAAAACTAACCTAAACAGGTACAAGGGCCCACATGGCAGTGGCTTTAGGGGGGGTTAGTTAGTGCGTCATTAGCGCTAATGGTGGTGCCACGTCAGCGTCGCCGGATTAAGCACCGGCGACCACATCTCGCGGCGGTGGCTCGCCGGAGTTGCTCGGGCTTGCGCTACAGGCGGCGGTTTGCGACGCGGTTGGGTCCTACGAAGAGCTGGGGCTCGTGCGCATCCAGCGGTGGCAGTGAGAGGGCGCGAGGTGGTCCATAGCGGCGGCAGCGGCGAGCTGGGCGGCGGCCGGAGCTCGGGTGTCGACGGAATCGACGACACGGCGCGCGGGAGGACCAGCAGTTTGCACCTACATGATCTACGAGAGCTCACGAACCCAATGGAGGCACGCACGTGACCATTTGGTCACCGGAGCCTCGTCGGCGATGACCTCGTGCGGCGGCAGCATACGGGACTCGCGGTCATCGGCGTTGCAGCAAGAAATCGACCATGGGGAGAGGGGGAGATGACGGCGGGGCTCACAGGGATTCGAACGGTGCCGTCGTTGAGCTCGGGGAGGGACTGGGCGATGCAGACCGACAGGCAAAGTCCGGCGGCAGATGCGGCGGTGACGAGCTCGGAGGCATCGTCACAGGGTCTCCGGCGGTGCTTGGCTTGGTGGGGAGGTCGAGGATGTCGTGACGGAGCTTCTTGGCGCTTAGGGTGGCCGGTGGCCACGTGCTTCTCGTCGGCGGCGGCGGGCGCGTTCGGTGAGGAGAACAGAGGAGGGGGAGAGCGTTTGGGGGGAGAGAGAGGGAGTCCAGGGGGTTGGGGCAGCGCCGAGGAGATGACGCGAGGCGTCGCGGTGTCCAGGCGATGCAGACGAGCAGGGTGGTGGCGTGGCGAGCTCGGGCGCGTGCGCCGTGTCCCTCCTCTGCCTACTGGTGCGAGGAGGAAGGCGACAGGGAGGAGGAGGTGGGCTGGGCCTGCCAGCTAGGCCGCCAGGTAGGTTTGGGCCGGGTGAGCTGAGAGGTGAGCGCCAGGTAGGCTTCTGCTCTTTTTTATATATTTCTGTTCTGTTTTCTTTTATTTAATATCTTTTGCCATTGTTTTGAATTTAAACAAATTCAGACAATGCCAAAACTCCTCTGAATTATTTTTATTTTGCTAGATGGACTTTTCCAAAAGCTCATAAAATATTTCAGGGGTATTGGAAATTATATTCTAGTTATATGAATATAATTCAAATTCAAATAGCTAATGATTTAAATTCAAAGTCCCAAAAATAAATCCTTAAAAATGTTCAATATTTTTGGTTTGGATCAAAACCCTTGCCAGAAATATTAAACATCTAAGAAGAGCATTTTGGAACAATGAATGAGATTTTAGGGTGTTTGCCCTTTTTTTTATTTAGGGTTTTGAGGCTTCTAAATTCCTCAGTTCAAGTTTCAAAAATTTAAACATGATGCACAGATGGAAGCAAGCATAGGTCAGGCCAGAACTAGGGATGTGACAACTCACCCCCACTAAACAAGAATCTCGTCTCGAGATTCAAGCGTAGGGTAAGATGAAGGGGAAACGCAAACTAGTATAATCTTCACGATCCAGGGTGCACTTAAAATGAACGTTGATTAAATCACCATCTTTATCTTGATGTCTTGCTCCGAGAACTCCAACCAACATGACAACGAGAGGAGAAGGAAACTCTATGGAATCGATCTTCTCAAAGATCGAACAACTCGGGATCAACTCACGAAAGGAAGCATAGCAACATCTCTTGAGCTGAGACACGAAACACACATCTAGAAGATGGAGTGAAGCAGCTGATGGAGGTTCACTAGGTAGACAACAATTCCACACCTAAGAAGGTGGTAAACGATTGTCAACGTAGCGAGGAGTTGAGTTGCCATGATACCACGACGAAACATCCTGGAGGAGGGTGATTCATAGATTATTACCTTAAGTGGCAAAAAGAATTACCTTTGATATAGAGATCATTGAGACTCTCTATATCAGCCTAAGGCAAATCACAGCAATCGATTGGCGGGGGTCGGTAGAATGGCATACTCGGACTTGGATGATGTGGATTACCTTGTTGAAGACAACGTAATGGATGAATTTGCTTACCACCGGAAATGGAAGGGACCTAGGGTAGAATGGCACATTGGCGGTGCAGGCTGGGAACAAAATGCAAATGCTGGGAATGATTCTGGTAACTGGGGAAGAACCCAACAACAGAGAGTGAATTCACTGTGTGAAAAGGTCATAGCATTGCCGAGGAAACTGAGAGCAATCCAGCTAGTGCCGATGATAACACCTAGCGCTTGTGCGTGCTCTCAAGAACTTGAGCATCTCCACAATCATCAAGGTTTTATCAACATCCGTGTCAAGGGTGCTGACACCACAACATACTACCATGATGAATAGCGATGGACGATGCAGATGCAAAGGAAGACAACACCTTCTCAGATTTCACCTTAGCGGGGCCAAGGGGACTAAATCTGGATGATCGACCGAGAGACATTTAGCACTCCGCTTCTAATGTTCTCCTTGATGTTGTAGTGCAACCCATTAATTAAAATGGTTTGGTTCCCAGAACATCAAGTAAAAGGTCGGACTTCGGAAGCACAAGAATCCATAAGGAATAACTACGGAGGTAAATCCTGCGAAATCCTTATGGGGAGGTGGCCAACTTCTTCAATCAAGATACTACAATAATGGGTCTTCCGGCTGGGTGTGTTGGCCACGACATCCACTTTACCGGTTACAGAGAGACCATTATTATAGTTCTTGGGAAATGTTCCAACCATCATATCTGCCTGAGATTCAGATCTGGTTGGTGTCAGGATATTCCAGACTCATCGAGTCTAGGAAGAAAAATGAAAGTTTGCAACACAAATCCACGAGATGACGTTGCGAGATTCTCGGGGAATGAACTACGATAGCAAGCTCCAAAACATGAGCTGGTTCTGCTACAAACATGTGAACACGTTGTCCCAGACAAAACATTATCACATGGTAGTCTTACAATAAAACACTACCGAGTTTCAGGTGGGGAACCATAATCGAGGATATTGAAGTCCTTGCATAAGGCATGCTCTTAAGAAGGAACTTCCTTTCCTTGAACAAATCAATCAGTGGCTTGGTGTGCTAGGGGATACATATGGAATGAAGATGATCAGTCTTTCAGACCATAGAATACTTCGCACATGCATGACTGACTTGAGATGATTCTAGAGGAGCAAAAACAAACTTCCTCGAATTCACGGCGGCAACTTACATCGAATGCACATGAATTAGAGAAAGTCACTTCTTACATCCGACATATGCTTCCTGAGCTAGCATGAAGAAATGCTTTCAAAAGTTTCCAACACTAGCTTAATGTTCAACAAAATCATGGAGGAGACAAGGATGTTGTCGATGGGCTCAACAACAATTCATCCGGGTTTCCTTTTAAAAGGAATTCCATAGTTAAGTGAACACGGTGATAGCATTGGTTAGACCAAAGAATATGATGGTGTATGCTCGAGGACAACCACGAGTAAGACAACATTACGAATATCGTTGGTTCTGATTTGATTTGACGATAGCTCATACTCAAATCAAAGATTGGATAAGATAATAGGTCCAGCAACTGATCACAGGGACCAATCGATGAAGATATCATCTTTCTTCAACACACACTACACAAGAATATCCCTTTGGAACGAACTAAGTCAGGCAAGCTTTTATCTTCCAACTCTCCAAGTTGTTGTCTAGCTTAACCAACTAGCTCAGGGGTATCCAACACGGATTCTTGGAGAAAGGGTGGTTTACAAGAAACCAACTTGATCACAAGCTCAACATAACAGTCAAGGGACAACCTGGTAATACTTCCGAGAAGATATTCAGAAAATCACGAACCACCGGTATGTTACTAAGCTCGAGAACAATCTCACTTTTGAGGGCAAGACGATATGATCAAATGAGTGAGGACTTGACAAGATCCTAACTCATCAATCAAAGAGTGCACCAGGAAATAAGGACTAGGTAGCACAATCTATCTTAGAATGGTGATTCAATAACCAACATGCCAAGAATGAGAATATTGTCCATTTAGCTACCAAGCAACAAGGTTGCTATGAGTATTGATTTCACACATCACGATTCACTTGTCGGTGTTCCGGTTATAATAACACGGGAACCGAGAAATGAATAATGGTGGAGAGAGTATCACTGTGTCAAGAGTTCATAGGATGGTGTGCAATTCCCATGATATTCTTGATATAAAGATGGTAATACTCCAAGGTAGAACAGAACAAAAGTTGGATTAGCAACTTGATCTGCAGAGTACAACTGCTTTGACCCAATCCTAGATATGGATGAGGTACTGGAGTTCATTTCTCCTAGTCATTCTGGGATAGAATGCCTTGACAGACCACAAGAGTAATAGGCATCGATGAACGAATGCACACATAATCTTGACTATCAATTGATAGACGAGGGTCAGAAGACAACTAAAGAGGGACAACTCAAAGGAACATACGATTTTCTGAGTTGTGGATGCATGGTTTAGCATGTCGAACGAAGTTCAACATATTTCTTCCGGATAACTCATGCAGAAAGGTAGAACTGGCAGAGCCACAATATATAATGGAGAACTCATCGAGAGCACTCCTGTTATGATCTTTTGATCCAACAAACTACTGCCATAAGTGGTTCATAGTATTTGGAAGAAGGAAATACCACGGACCTCGAGGACTAATGCAAAGGTTACTAATAACCTAAAGGAACTAGCAAACACTATCAACATGAAGTAAATAGAGTGAATCTCGGGTTCAAGAACCCAGGAATAGAATACCTACTAACTAAATGGCATCACGGGATGCTTTCGATAATGACGGCCAGAATCATCACACTGGAAACACAGATCATGGCTAAATTACTAGATGATCCCCTAAGACACCTAGGGTCATAATAATATCTCCAACATATATGTCAAGGCAACAGAGTACCTCAACTCACCGATTAGTGTGACTGAGCTGGCATAAAGGAACATCGAAACCAGAGGGAGAGGATTTTGCAAATGCATCAGACTCTTTGGAGACCTGGGATGACTCGGACAGCATAACGGCTGTAAATGCTCAGAAAAGATTTAAGGCATGCTACAGAAATGGTGGCATAGCCACTCAGAAGCACAATATCAAGGTTTCGAGATCAACAATTAACATACGGAAGTAGTAGGAACTGAACTGAGACTTAAATCCAACAATCTTATAAGTCTACTGATTAGTAACACGTGATCCTGATAGAAAGAGGAGAAAGCCTAGTTCCTTAACCCCGTAGGAAAGATAAGATGACTCAGATCAGAAGGGCATAAGGTATAACGAGTAAAAAGAGCCTTACGTTCCATCCCACAATCAATTCCCTTACATAACTAAAGAATTTCTAGACTCAACTTCGACCAGTTTTGGCTTGGTAATCCTATAGGCAGTCAAGCTCTGATACCAACGCTGTCAGGACCCCGACTCAATGCCACATCGATCTAGCATGTAACACCTCATATCACTTTGTGGCCTCACGCACGGTATTCCCACGAGTGTCGCCTTACCTTTGCCCGGGACCGTTTGCATCTTTTGGCACACGTATATAATAGTGTCGCTAGCATCCATATGATAAGGAGCCCGGGCTGACATGGCTAGTCGTAAACCCAAAGTGGCACAAACTTACAGGGACAGGCATCCATGACCCAACATCGAACGTGTCGGTCATCAGCGAGTGAATCCAGGCTGTAGCACTGGGCTAGCAGGACTCCGGTGAACCGGGCTGTAGCGGGCTAACAGGACTCCGGTATTCATCGCGTGACATTTCCCCGAAGGGACAGACACAGGAATGAAGAAGGACACATGTCGGCCAGCCTAAGTGTTCCGGAGCAGTAGCAAGCTACCCTGGCTCAGTGGAAACACTAGGAGACATTTCCCGGTAAGAGAGGCTACCAAGGATAAACAACTAGGTTGTCAGATCCCACACATACCAAGCATTTCAATAACATACACACAATATGCTCGATATGTGCAAATACAACATGGCATCACAACATGACTCTACAACTCAAGTATTTTATTCAATAGGCTCCGAAGAGCGAGATAATACAAACATGGGTCTCATGACCCAACATTCAGAGCATACAAATCAAAGCACATGCGGAAGCTTAACATGTCTGAGTACAGACAACTATAAATGAAAAAAAGCTGAGAAGCCTGACTATCTACCAGATCCTGCCGAGGGCACAAGATCGTAGCTGAGGTAACAAGCTAAACGTCGAAGTCCATGCGGTACTACTAGCGAGACTGAAGTCTCTCTGCAAAAACATAAAATAGGCAAACGTGAGTACAAATGTACTCAGCAAGACTTACATCAGAACTAACTACATATGCATCATTCTCAACAAGGGGATGGTGGAGTTTGACTGCATCAAGCCAGCTTTGACTCGGTGGCAAACCTGAACTACGACTGCAAGTAACTCTTTTGAGGTGGCGCACACGAGTCCACATATTCACCATATCAATACACCACTATGGATCCGCTCCCCTCTCCCTACGAGAACGCCATCCATAGCACTCACGCTTATCTTGCGTATTTTAGAGTATCCACTTTCACTTGTCTATGAACTATGCAAGGGGTCCAAGTTTCCATATCCGAGGAATCCGACTATTCGAATAGATAATGATAACCCTGCAGGGGTGTACTTCTTCACACACGCTTTCGCCACTTATCGCCCTGTACACGTCATGTACCTCGGCAACCTTCAAGCGGAAACCGAGCGAGGGAGTCGGCCACGACCTGACTAACCAAGCAAGTCTCTTGTCCAGGTTTATCGCCTATTCGGGTTCCATCCGCAAGGAGATCCGGCCGGGGTGTCGCTTACGGCCCCAAACGATGTGAGCAGGGTTCCCAAGCCCACCATCCGGGTGCCACTTGGTACACCGGGCCACTTTGCCTAGTCTGTCCCAAGCCCACCTGTACCGGGTGCCACTTGGTAGACTACTAACACTACCTACAAACACCAGAAACTAGTTGCAACTCCTGGACAGAGATCAAGTTGATTAATAAGTCGAGAGGGGCACTTAAGCATTCCAATGTGTGGTAGTAGCTGGTCATGGATCACAAACACAGAACTCAGTTCCTGAAGACGGCTACAATGAGACAACCCACCATGTACTCCTACATGGCCTCTCACCGCTACCTTTACCAAATCGTGTTCACACACTTAGCTCACACACAATAGGACATGTTCACACACCTCTGATTCATCCCCGATGAATCAGACCTGACTCAACTCTAAGCAGTAGCAGGCATGACAAACAAACATGAATGAGTAGGCACAATAGGGCTCAAGCAACTCCTACTCATACTAGTGGGTTTCATCTATTTACTGTGGCAATGACAGGTCATGCAAAGGATAAAGGTGTTCAGCTACCGCAGCAAGTAACAAATATGTCGTTGTTGTCCTAATGCAGTAAAAGAGAGCAGGAGCGAGAGAGTGGGATTTTATCGGAATGAACAAGGGGTTTTGCTTGCCTGGAACTTCTGAAGATAGCATTGAGTCTTCATTAGTGTCAACGATCACATCATCGGTACAACGTCTACCGAGGGGGAACAACACCGGCAACAGAGAAAGAACACAATCAATGCAATGCAACAATATGATGCATGAGTGTGACATGGCAATATGCTGTGGTTTGAGCTAATGCAGCTAGCAACAAAGTTAAATGAAGTTGGTTTGAATACACGATTCAAATTCAAACTCCACATGTGATTATTCAAATGCCATTTAATTGATTTGTGCTAAACAGCAGCTATAAGTTGTTCTAACATGCATGAAAATGGTACAGATGGATTCCTTGAATTTTTCTGATAATTTTTCATATATAATTTATTTAATTTGGAGTTACGGTTGAATTTCTATGAATTTTAGAAGTTTATACAATTTTCTGGAATTTTCTGAATTAAAATAAATCCAGTAAATGATTAACTGCGTTAGCCTGACATCACGCTGACGTCAGCGGGTCAACAGGGCGGTCCAGGTCAAACCTGACCAGTGGGGTCCACTGGTCAGTGACACAGTGCTGACTAGTGTCGTTGACAGGTGGGGCCAGGTCAACGGCCACGTCAGCAGAGTCAATGCTGACGGGTGGGTCCCACTGCTTATGAACTAATCTAAACAGAAAATAAAACTAACCTAAACAGGTACAAGGGCCCACATGGCAGTGGCTTTAGGGGGGGTTAGTTAGTGCGTCATTAGCGCTAATGGTGGTGCCACGTCAGCGTCGCCGGATTAAGCACCGGCGACCACATCTCGCGGCGGAGGCTCGCCGGAGTTGCTCGGGCTCGCGCTACAGGCGGCGGTTTGCGATGCGGTTGGGTCCTACGAAGAGCTGGGGCTCGTGCGCATCCAGCGGTGGCAGTGAGAGGGCGCGAGGTGGTCCATAGCGGCGGCAGCGGCGAGCTGGGCGGCGGCCGGAGCTCGGGTGTCGACGGAATCGACGACACGGCGCGCGGGAGGACCAGCAGTTTGCACCTACATGATCTACGAGAGCTCACGAACCCAATGGAGGCACGCACGTGACCATTTGGTCACCGGAGCCTCGTCCGCGATGACCTCGTGCGGCGGCGGCATACGGGACTCGAGGTCATCGGCGTTGCAGCAAGAAATCGACCATGGGGAGAGGGGGAGATGACGGCGGGGCTCACAGGGATTCGAACGGCGCCGTCGTTGAGCTCGGGGAGGGACTGGGCGATGCAGAACGACGGGCGAAGTCCGGCGGCAGATGCGGCGGTGACGAGCTCGGAGGCATCGTCACAGGGTGTCCGGCGGTGCTTGGCTTGGTGGGGAGGTCGAGGATGTCGTGACGGAGCTTCTTGGCGCTTAGGCGAGGCGTGGGGTGGCCGGTGGCCACGGTGGTTCTCGTCGGCAGCGGCGGGCGCGCTCGGTGAGGAGAACAGAGGAGGGGAGAGCGTTTGGGGGGAGAGAGAGGGAGTCCAGGGGGTCGGGGCAGCGCCGAGGAGATGACGCGAGGCGTCGCGGTGTCCAGGCGATGCAGACGAGCAGGGTGGTGGCGTGGCGAGCTCGGGCGCGTGCGCCGTGTCCCTCCTCTGCCTACTGGCGCGAGGAGGAAGGCGACAGGGAGGAGGAGGTGGGCTGGGCCTGCCAGCTAGGCCGCCAGGTAGGTTTGGGCCGGGTGGGCTGAGAGGTGAGCGCCAGGTAGGCTTCTGCTCTTTTGTTTTATATTTTTGTTCTGTTTTCTTTTATTTAATATCTTTTGCCATTGTTTTGAATTTAAACAAATTCAAACAATGCCAAAACTCCTCTGAATAATTTTTATTTTGCTAGATGGACTTTTCCAAAAGCTCATAAAATATTTCAGGGGTATTTGAAATTATATTCTAGTTATATGAATATAATTCAAATTCAAATAGCTAATGATTTAAATTCAAAGTCCCAAAAATAAATCCTTAAAAATGTTCAATATTTTTGGTTTGGATCAAAACCCTTGCCAAAAATATTAAACATCTAAGAAGAGCATTTTGGAACAATGAATGAGATTTTAGGGTTTTTGCCCTTTTTTATTTAGGGTTTTGAGGCTTCTAAATTCCTCAGTTCAAGTTTCAAAAATTTAAACATGATGCACAGATGGAAGCAAGCATAGGTCAGGCCAGAACTAGGAATGTGACAGTTTCTTGGGGGTGCTCCCCACGCTGGGGCTCTGGGGGGAATTCTTCCAGAGCAAACTCGGCACCGTCGCCGCAGGCGTGCCCACCCCCTGCGGGGCCTACATTGCCATGAGGAGGTCGGGCGAGAACAACCCGTTCCCGTCCATCCCCCTGATCCAGTCGGTGAAGATCTGATAGAAGTTGTACTTCTACGTGAAGAACGTCGCCCAGCAAGGAGACCACATCAACCTGCCGGCTTACGTAGCCGGCCCGCCAGCTGGGAGGCAGCCCTCATGGAGTTTCCGGTCCAGGTCGCTGTCTTAGGCCGGGAACGCAGCCGTCTCCCTGCTTCGGGTGATGATCCATTCGGAAGGCCTGACTGGGGCCGACTTGGTGGCCGCCTTCATGGAGCGCCGGCTACTTCCTCTCCAAAGCCGGCCCCACATGATGTGTCAGATGAGCGGCTCCTTCGAGCCAAGCCGGCTGAGCACCAGGGAGATGCCTCATGCGGAGGTGTCGTACATGGTGAATTATATCTCCAATTGCAACCTCGCCGAGGACTGGCGATACAGCAAGGCGCCGTATTCTCGTGCCAACCCTCCGCCCGTGGTAAGCTTTCCTCTCTTTCTTCTTTTTGTTGGTAGCCGGCTTCTTGATGGCCGGCTTCTGATCAGTCGGTTCTTCTTAGCAGAACCCTCTTCTTCCGCCGACGACCGGGGCAGCAGGGATAGAATGCCAGTACGTCCCCGACCGCACGGTGGATGACGTCGACGACCCGGATTTGGGAGCGGCCGCTATGGAAGACGCCGTCGTGGGGGACAACGCCGAGCCCGGAGGCACAGGGCTTACTACCGGCTTCGAGGACTGGACGGATGATGCCGAAGTCGAAGTCGCCCCGCGCCGCCAGCCGGCGCCTGACCATCAAGGCGCGGGCTCGTCCACCGCGCCGGCTACCAGCGGCGGCGCACAGAAGCGTCGGTCTGCGTCAATCCTCTTCGGCAGCCGGCCGAAGAAGTCCAAGGCCTCCACCGCGGCGACCAAACAAGATGAAGCGGCCACCAAGGCGGCCCGCTTCCGCAAGGGGGTGAAGCAGCCTCAGGCGGTCTCAGCGTAAGTCATCGATTGCTTGGATGCGTGCTTTTCATTGTTCTCTTCTGTTGAACACTCTTCCAAACCTTTCCTCGCTCGCTGGACACGGCGCCGCTTTCCTTTGAGCGGGGTCCGGGCGGCTCCGTAGTTGGGCCAACTGGAGGGTCTTCAGGCTCCCGCCGCGTGGACCCCCGCGCCGACCTCAGGGAGGCCATGGAGCGGAATGCCCGTGAGGCGTGGGAGGAGCGTGAGGCGGCGGAACAAGCGGCCGCCCAGGCGGCGACGGAGCAGGCCGACGCGGCAGCCAAGGCCCAAGCGGAGGCGGTGACCGCGGAAACGGAGGCGGAGGGTTCGCGTAACCAGCCTCCGCTGCTCGCCATTCCCCTCCGAGCCGTGGCCCCTGACACCCCGTTGCCCCTGGCGGAGGAAATCATCCAAGACCCGCCGCTGATGGAGAGGAGGGAGGACCTCGTGGTCTTCGCGGAGAGAGCACCGCCGGCAGCGCCAACCAGAGTGGGCCAAGGCGGCCGATCATCAGCGGCGCCAGAGGAGCCGGCCGGGGTTGAGCCAGAGGTCAGAGCCGGCCTCGAGGTGTAGCCGGTAACGCGTCGGCGTGTAGGGGGAGGCGCCGCCCCGCCGGAGTCGCGCCGAGTTGCGGGCGCCGGCCAGTCGGCGGAGGCCCTGGAGGCAGCCAGCACCTCTACATCCGAGTGGACTCCCAGCGGGGGGACGGGCGAGCTAAACGTGGCGGCCCAAGAGGTCCAGAGCCGGCTTCAAGCCCAGGCCGCCTTGCTTTAGCAGTATACCCAGGGGTTTCTTTCGACGCGGGCAGCCATCTGGGTGAGTCTTTCATTCTTGGCCGCTTTGGTCTCTTGATTTTCTTCCGTGGGGGCGCGTCAGCGCACCCACTGGGTGTAGTCCCCGAGATTCGGGCCGACTGCTGAGTAGTCGGGTCGGATCTTCCTTGACGGCTACCTTATTCTTGCTTCCTGTCTGATCTCCCAGGAATATCATAACTCCCGTGCTGCCGCCTTCAACTCCCAGGCTCAGGAGTTGGGTCGGAAGACCGACGACCTGGCCAACAGCCGAAGTAAGTGCCTGATCTTGTTCGTCTCCTATGGGGGCGCGTTAGCGCACCCACTGGGAGTAGTCCCCGAGATTCAGGCCGACTGCTGAGCAGTCGGGTCGGATCTTCCTTGATGACTTTTTCCTTATTGGTTTTTTCTTTTGTCTTTCGTGCTTTCAGGGGCCAACGCCGACTTGAGGAGGGAGCTCGGCGAAGCGCGGGCCACCCTTCGCACCAAGGATGCTGAGTACGCTGTCTTGGTCCAGGAGCGTGACCGCCTGGCCAAGAAGCTGGCCGACCAGGAGGAGAGCCACAACGCGGCCCTGAAGAAAGCGCAGGATAGCGAAGCCACCCTAAAGGCAGAGTTTGAGACCGAGGCGGCGGGCTGGGCTGAGACCCGGCAAGCGCTGGATGAAGGCTTCGGCCGCATCGAGGACTTGATTGATGGTAAGCCGCCTTCCTCGCTACTCTCCTGCCCCCGGCCACCTGGTTTTTTGCTCTGACTTGTGCTGCTTCCTGTTTTCTGTGCAGAGTACTTTCCCGGCTACTCCGCCTTCGCCGCCCAAACCATCGAGGCTCGTCGCGAGGTGCGCCGTCAGGCGGGGGTCAACATCGCGCCGGACGCGAATCGGATGCTTGAGGAGCAGCTCTTGGCAGAACCCGGCGGTGGGCGAGGACTCGGCAAAGGAGATCGCCTCCAGCGATGAAGGCGAAGACGACGAAGAAGAGGACGGTGAAGACGTCGAGCCGGGCAGTGGAACAACCGGCCGGCCTCAGGCTGACCGTGCCTCCAGCAACGAGGCATGCGGAAGCGCTCCCTCTGCGGGAGGCGGTGATCAAGCCGAGGTTCGCCAGCCAGCCACTCCTTCAGCCGGCACAACCGTCTCCACCGACCAGCCTGGCTCGTCGGTCGCTCCGCCGGCTTAACCTGCCGTCCTGGTTTTTCCTGCTTTTTGCCTTTTGAACAATCTTTATTAAGCTTTCGCAGTTCCACCCACTGGGGGTGTATCCAAACTATGTTGAATGCTGGGCTCTTGGAGGTCTTTTATGTAAATATTATTGTGTGCATGTTTGGTTTCCATTCACATATGCTTTTTATCCTTAGCCTTTTTCCTTTGCCGCCTTCCCTCTTTGGGGAGGCAAGTACTCGAGCTTTCTTGGATTGAAGTGAAGTGAATGGAAACCGGCCGGCCGGCTACTCTGGTAGTCGGTCGGTGGCAGGCGGCAAACCGACTTTCGTTATATTAGTCCGTTGGTCCCTAGCCATTTTTCGTGTGGGCATCCTTTCCTGCTTTTGACTCTTGCCAGTCGGACAGCCGGTTCTTTGAACTGTGACTTTGGCAAGAGCTAAGCTTGGGTGTCGGCACACTACTTGTCTGACTGCGGGTAGGACTTTTAATATAACTGCAGTCGGCCAGTCCCCGGGCCGACTATTCGAACCCGGTGCCGAACGGAACAAGTAAATGAAATGACAAGGTCATAAGCATGATATTCTTCATTCATAGATAAAAGATGGCAGTCCCCGAGCCCTCCTCGGGGGGCCTATTGTCTCGTACTTAGTACAAAAGTTAGCGTGATACATACTGCATTTCAACTGTAAAACCTTCGAAGGAGGTTGGCGTTCCATGGTCGTTCCGACTCCTTGCCGGAGTCGTCTCTCTTGCGTGCCTTGGGTTTCTGTGCGTCGATTAGGTAGTAGGAGTCGTTGCCTAAAGCTCTGCTGATGACGTAGGGGCCCTCCCAAGGGGCCGAGAGCTTGTGCTGGCCGGCTGTTCGCTGGATCAGCCGGAGCACAAGGTCGCCCTCTTGGAAGGATCTTGGTCTGACCTTCCGACTGTGGTAGTGGCGCAAACCCTGCTGGTAGATGGCAGACCGGCTGAGGGCTAACAGCCGTCCTTCTTCCAGCAGGTCGACGTCGTCTTCTCGTGCTTCCTTGGCCTCCGCCCCCGTATACATGGTTACCCGGGGCGAGTCGAACTCGATGTCGGTTGGGATGATCGCCTCGGCACCGTACACGAGGAAGAAAGGAGTGAAGCCGGTTGACTTGTTTGGGGTAGTGCGCAAACTCCAGAGGACAGCCGGCAGCTCATCGAGCCAACAGCCGACTGAACGCTCCAGTGGTACGACCAGTCGGGGCTTGATGCCGGAGAGGATGAGGCCGTTGGCTCGCTTGACCTGGCCGTTTGACTGCGGGTGGGCGACGGACGCTCAGTCCAGCCGGATACCTTGCGTTGCGCAGAAACGTGCCAAGGCTCCTTTGGCAAAATTCATGCCATTGTCGGTGATGATGCTATGTGGCACGCCGTACCGAGTTGTTATAGCTGCGATGAATGTCACGGCAGTCGGCCCATTCAGCTTCTTGATCGGCTTTGCCTCAATCCACTTGGTGATTTTGTCCACGGCGACGAGCAAATGCGTCATGCCGCCGCGCGCCGTCTTGAATGGGCACACCATGTCCAGTCCCCAAACGGCGAAGGGCCAAGTGAGGGGAATGGTCTTGAGTGCCGAAGCCGGCATGTGTTGCTTGGAGCTGAAGAGTTGGCACCCTTTGCAATATTTAACTAATTCTTTGGCGTCGTCCAAAGCAGTCGGCCAAAAGAAACCATGGCGGAAAGCTTTGGCGACGAGTGATCTTGAAGCCGCATGGTGGCCGCATTCTCCTTGGTGGATGTCTCTGAGAATTGCAATGCCCTTCTCCTGCTCGACGCACCGTTGGAGGACTCCAGTGACACTGTGCTTGACGAGCTCTCTGTTGATGATTGCGTATGCTCCGGCTCGACGTTGGACTTGTCTTGCCTCTGTTTTGTCAGCCGGCAGATCTTGGTTTACTAGGAAGTTGAGGATGGACTGAGCCCATGACGGAGCCGCGACTTCTCCTATTGCCAATGTGGCTACTGCCTCCAGGGTGGGCGGGCTGGGTGGTGAAATGCTGGAGTCGGCCGCCGGCTGTTGTGTTGGTGCAGTCCCTGGGCCGGGTGTGGCAGTCCCCGAGCCGGCTACCGAAGTCCTCGGGCCGACTACTGAAGTCCCTAGGTCGCCTGCTTGGTTCTTCGAGCCGGACTCGGCCGCGTCGGGGTCAGGCGGTACGAAGATGGAATCGGACTCTGGAGACGGCTTGATGGACGGCTTGAGGAGGCGTTGTAGAGCGACGCCGGTTGGTATTGCTTGCCGAGTGGAGCCTATTCAAGCCAGGGCATCGGCTGGCTCGTTGTCGGCTCGCGGTACATGGAGGAACTCGCATCCCTCAAAGTATCCGCTGAGTTGCTGAACCAGGAAGTGGTAGCTTGCCATATTTGCGTCCTTGGCGTCCCAGTCGCCGGATGATTGCTGAACCACCAAGTCCGAGTTGCCATAACATAGGATCCGGCGGATGCCGAGTTCCTTGGCAAGCCGGAGCCCGTGTATGAGTGCCTCGTACTCGGCTACATTGTTGGAGGTGGCAAAGTGAATCTGCAGCATGTATCTGAGCTTCTCGCCTTTGGGAGAGGTAAGGACGACGCCGGCTCCCAAGCCGGTGCGCATCTTGGACCCGTCGAAGTGCATGCGCCAATGGGTGGAGTCGGGAGCCGGCGGCAGGTACTGGGTCGCGGCCCAGTCGACGAGGAAGTCGGCCAGTGCTTGGGACTTGATGGCGGTGCGGGGCTGGTAGAAGATCGTGTAAGGGGCCAGCTTGATGGCCCATTTCGCCACCCGGCCGGATGCATCCCAGCTGCCTATGATCTCGGCTAGCGGGGCGGTGCATACGACCGTGACGGGATGCTCTTGAAAGTAAGGCTTCAGCTTCTTGGCGGTGAAGTACACGCCGTAACACATCTTCTGGTAGTGCGGTAATTCTGCTTTGAGGCGGACAGCACCTCGCTCAAATAATACACCAGCCTCTGGACCAGCTGGGCTCGGCCTTCTTCTGGGCGTTGGACTACGATGACGGTGCTGACCACCCGGCTGGTTGCGGTAATGTAAAGGAGCATGGGCTCTTTTTCAGTCGGCGCCGCTAGGACAGGCGGCGTGGCCAGCATCTTCTTCAGCTCATGAAAAGCTTGGTCGGCCTGGTCATTCCACTCGAAATGAGTGCTCTTCTTCATGAGGCGGTAGAGGGGGAGAGCTTTCTCTCCGAGCCGGCTGATGAAGCGGTTCAAGGAGGCCAAGCATCCGATGAACTTCTGGATGTCTCGAAGCTTGGTGGGGATCGCCATTCTCTCGATGGCCTTGATCTTCACCGGGTTGCATTCGATGCCGCGTTCGGAGACCAGGAAGCCTAGGAGCTGGCGGGCTAGCACTCCGAACACGCATTTCTCGGGGTTGAGCTTGATTTGGAACCGGCGTAGGTTCTCAAATGTTTCTTTGAGGTCTTCCAACAAGGTGCCATGCTTCTCCGTCTTTACCACGATGTCGTCTACGTAGACGTGAGCGTTTCTGCCGAGTTGCTTGAGGAGGCACTTCTGCATGCAACGCTGAAAAGTGGCACCGGCATTTCTTAAGCCGAATGTCATAGTCAGGTAGCAGAAGGCTCCAAACGGCATGATGAAGGCGGTCTTCAGGCAGTCAGCCGAATCTAGCTTTATCTGGTGATATCCTGAGTAAGCATCCAAGAAACTCAACAGCTCGCATCCGGCCATGGAGTCTATCACTTGGTCAATCCTCGGCAGGGCAAAGGGATCTTTAGGGCAGGCCTTGTTGAGGCTTGTGTAGTCTATACACATGCGCCACTTGTTGTTCTTCTTTAGCATGAGGACCGGGTTGGCAAGCCACTCTGGAAAGAAGACTTCCATAATGAAGCCGGCTGCCAGAAGTCGGGCTATCTCCTCCCCTAGAATCCTTCTCTTTTCCTCTGATAGTCGGCGGAGGGGCTGCTTGACTGGTTTTGCGTCTTCTTGGACGTGTAGTTTGTGCTCGGCGAATTCCTTTGGAACACCCGGCATGTCCTTGGGGGACCATACAAAGATGTCCCGATTCTCACGGAGGAAATCAGCGAGCTCGCCTTCCTGTTTGCTGTTCAGGCTTGCCCCGATGATGGCAAACCTCTCGGGGTGCTCGGGGTCAAGGGGTATCTTCTTGGTTTCTTTGGCTGGCTGGAAGGATCCTTGGGCATCATACTCCTTGGGTTCGGGGGACAGGTTCGGCTGCTTACGGCCATGGCCACGACCCGGTCCAACATCTTCTTCTCTTCGGCAATCACAAGGGACTCGGCCAGCCGGCTGCTGGCGGCATGTCACATCCCTAGCTTCTGGTTTGCTCTGAGCTAGCTAGGTATGTGTTGCATCATGTTTAAATTTTGCCTAAAATTGAAATGGGGATGTTCAAACCCTAGCATTAAATCAACTCAACTAGGGTGAATTAAAATCTTTTCAATAAACCCAAAAGGTTCCTAAGAAAAGTTCATGATTTCTGGTTAAGGTGGAAACCTCTGCCAAAAATGATGAATATATTCTTAGGTCATTTTGGATTTTTGAATTAAATCATATTGTATTTGACTTTGGGCATTTAAATACTATAAATAATTTAAATGTTCAAATAAATGTTGGAAATTGTTAAGGGTCACTGAAATAATTCAGAAAGCACCCATAATTGTTTCCAGGATTTTATTAAATGATTTGGTATTTTAAATCAAATCAAAAACAAAATAACAGAAATAGAAAAGAAATAAAAGAGAGAGAGAGAAGGAAGTTACCTGGCGCCCACTTACCTGGCCCAGCACGGCCCAGCCCATCTCCACTCCCCCCCCCTGTCGTCTTCCTCTGCCAGTAGGCAGAGGCGAGGCGTGGCGCGCGCCCGAGAGGCCTCGGCCACCTCCTTCTTCCCCCTGGCCACCTCCTGCTTCCTCCTCGACGCCCTGGAGACGCCACGCACCTCCCTGCCTCTCTCCCTCACTCTCCCGCGTCCTCATCCTCTCCCCTGGACCTCTCTCTCACTCGCCCGAACGGAGCCGCCGCCACCGACGAGCTCCCTCGCGGCCACCGCCACCCCCTAGCCTCGCCGATGCGCTCAAAGGCTCCGCCTCGACCCCCTCTTTCTCCCCACCGAGCCACAAGGTCCCGGACATGCTGCAACACCGCCACCATCGCCGTTTCCATCACCGGCCGCCGAGGATCTTCACCGTCGATTCGCCGCCGTCTCCGCTTCCCCGAGCTCGTCATCTACCCCATCCGAACCACCGTGAGCTCCTGCACGTTTTGCCCCTAATCCCATGGCTTGCCGCTCGCCGTAGCCGCCATTTCATAGCTGGCCGTAGCACGCCGCCGCCTGAGCTCGTCGCCGGCGTAGCTCCGGTGACCATTTGGTCACCCTGGCATGCCTAACTCGCTCCCCGCACCGCGTAGCGCCCCGCTAGCCGCTCACCTCGCTCGTTTGCGCACCGTAGCACTAACTCGCCCCAACCCCGAGCTCCGGCCGCCGCCTCGGGCTCCACTCCGGCGAACCCCGGCCACCCCCGCACCTCCCGTTGGTCCCCCTAGATGCGCACGGGCACGGGCTACCTCCTGGTGCCCTTGGCGCGTC
>NC_041382.1:548372999-548397222 GCF_002162155.2 Triticum dicoccoides
ACGCACCTCCCTGCCTCTCTCCCTCACTCTCCCGCGTCCTCATCCTCTCCCCTGGACCTCTCTCTCACTCGCCCGAACGGAGCCGCCACCACCGACGAGCTCCCTCGCGGCCACCGCCACCCCCTAGCCTCGCCGATGCGCTCAATGGCTCCGCCTCGACCCCCTCTTTCTCTCCACCGAGCCACAAGGTCCCGGACACGCTGCAACGCCGCCACCATCGCCGTTTCCATCGCCGGCCGCCGAGGATCTTCACCGTCGATTCGCCGCCGTCTCCGCTTCCCCGAGCTCGTCATCTACCCCATCCGAACCACCATGAGCTCCTGCACGTTTTTCCCCTAACCCAGTGGCTTGCCGCTCGCCGTAGCCGCCATTTCATAGCTGGCCGTAGCACGCCGCCGCCTGAGCTCGTCGCCGGCGTAGCTCCGGTGACCATTTGGTCACCCTGGCATGCCTAACTCGCTCCCCGCCCCGCGTAGCGCCCCGCTAGCCTCTCACCTCGCTCGTTTGCGGACCGTAGCACTAACTCGCCCCAACATCGAGCTCCGGCCGCCGCCTCGGGCTCCACTCCGGCGAACCCCGACCACCCCCGCACCTCCCGTTGGTCCCCCTAGATGCGCACGGGCACGGGCTACCTCCTAGTGCCCTTGGCGCGTCGATCCGATGCCCCTAGCGCAAGTCCGGCGTCCCCCGCCGTGCTCTGTGGTCGTCGCCGGCTAAACTCCGGTGCGAGCTGACGTGGCCGGTCATTAGGGCCTAACCACCCCGCTAACCCAGGCCTAGAGCCACTGACATGTGGGCCCTAGTGCCCCTAATCTTTAATTAAACTAAACTAACCCCCCTGTCTAACCTGTGTCACTGACGTGTGGACCCCACACGTCAGGTTTGACCTGGACCTGGCCGTTGTCTCGCTACGTCATGCTGGCTTCAGGCTGACGCAGTTAAATCATTTTCTGGATTTATTAATATTCAGGAAAGTCCAGAAAATTGTAAAAACTTCTAAAAATCATAGAAATTCAACCGTAACTCCAAATGAGATAAATTATATATGAAAAATGACCAGAAAAATCCAATCTATCCATCTGTACTATTTTCATGCATGTTTGAACAAGTTAACCTCACTGAATATGACAAATGATGATTAGGGCAAATTATGAAATAACATTTGGAGTTGGAATTTGTTCTTGTTCGAGTTCCACTTCAATTAACTTGGCTAGATATTGCATTAGGTGAATTCAGTACCTTAACATGACATGTCATAGCATGCATCATTTTGTGCATTGCATTGATTGTGTTCTTCTTTGTTGCCGGTATCTGTTCCCTCCCGGTAGACGATGTTCCGACGTTGTGATCGTTGACACTGATGAAGACTCAATGTTATCTTCAGAAGTGCCAGGCAAGCAAAACCCCCTTGTTCATTCCGATACAATCCCACTCTCTCGCTCCTGCTCTCTTTTACTGCATTAGGACAACAACGATTCATCTGTTACCTGCTGCGGTAGCTGAACCCCTTTATCCTTTGCATGACCTGTCATTGCCACAGTAAATAGATGAAACCCACTAGCATGAGTAGGAGTTTTTTGAGCCCTGTTGTGCCTACTCATTCATGCTTGTTTGTCATGCCTGCTACTGCTTAGAGTCGAGTCAGGTATGATTCATCCGGGATGAATCAGAGGTGTGTGAACATGTCCTACGGTGTGTGAGCTAAGCGTGTGAACACGATTTGGTAAAGGTAGCGGTGAGAGGCCATGTAGGAGTACATGGTGGGTTGTCTCATTGCAGCCGTCCTCAGGAACTGAGTTCTGTGTTTGTGATCCATGATTCAGCTACTACCACGCATTGGGCCTGAAACCAATGGACCCTCTCGGCTTCTTGATCACCCTTGTCCTCTGTCCAGGAGTTGCAAGTAGTTTCTGGTGTTTGTAGTATGCTGGAGGCCATGCGCAGCGCTGACCGGAGGGGTGGGCTGTGATGCGGTAGGCACGTGGCCGGGTAAACCGGGCGCCCGTTTGGTGTCACGGAACCCTGTTCACATCGTTTGGGGCTGTGAGCGAAACTCCGGCCGGATCTCCTCATGGATGGAACCCGAATAGGCGATAAACCTGGACTAGAGACTCGAGTGTTTAGGCAGGCCGTGGCCGACACCACGTTGGGCTTCCGCTTGAAGGTTGACGAGTACATGTCGTGTAAACGGCGGTAAGTGGTGAGAGCGTGTGTGAAGAAGTACACCCCTGTAGGGTTAACATCATCTATTCGAATAGCCGTGTCCGCGGTAAAGGACTTCTGGGTTGCTTATATCAGTTCATAGACAAGTGAAAGTGGATACCCTAAAATACGCAAGATAAGCGTGAGTGCTATGGATGGCGTTCTCGTAGGGAGACGGGAGCGAATCCATAGTGGTTTATTGATATGGTGAATATGTGGACTCGTGTGCACCACCTCAAAAGAGTTACTCGCAGTCGTAGTTTAGGATAGCCACCGAGTCAAAGCTGGCTTGCTGCAGTTAAACCCCACCACCCCTTTGTTGATAATGATGCATATGTAGATCGTTCTGATGTAAGTCTTGTTGGGTACATTTGTACTCACGTTTGCCTATTTTATGTTTTTGCAGAGAGACTTCAGTCTCACTAGTATTTCCGCGTGGTCTTCGACGTTTAGCTTGTTACCTCAGCTACGGTCTTGTGCCTCGGCAGGATTTGGTAGATAGTCAGGCTTCTCAGCCTTTTTCATTTATAGATGTCTGTACTCAGACATGATAGCTTCCGTTTGTGCTTTGATTTGTATGCTCTGAATGTTGGGTCATGAGACCCATGTTTGTAATATCTCGCTCCTCGGAGCCTATTGATAAATTACTTGAGTCATAGAGTCATGTTGTGATGCCATGTTGTATTTGCACATATCGAGCATATTGTGTGTATGTTATTGAAATGCTTGGTATGTGTGGGATCTGACCATCTAGTTGTTTATCTTTAGTAGCCTCTCTTACCGGGAAATGTCTCCTAGTGTTTCCACCGAGCCATGGTAGCTCGCTACTGCTCCGGAACACTTAGGCTGGCCGGCATGTGTCCTTCTTCGTTCCTGTGTCTGTCCCTTCGAGGAAATGTCACGCGATGAATACCGGAGTCCTGTTAGCCTGCTACAGCCCGGTTCATCGGAGTCCTGCTAGCCCAGTGCTACAGCCTGGATTCACTCGCTGATGACCGACACGTTCGATGCTGGGTCATGGATGCCTGTCCCTGTAAGTCTGTGCCACTTTGGGTTTACGACTAGCCATGTCAGCCCGGGCTCCTTATCATATGGATGCTAGCGACACTGTCATATACGTGTGCCAAAAGGCGCAAACGGTCCCGGGCTAAGGTAAGGCGACACCCGTGGGAATACCGTGCGTGAGGCCGCAAAGTGATATGAGGTGTTACATGCTAGATCGATGTGGCATTGAGTCGGGGTCCTGACAGCGTTGGTATCAGAGCTTGACTACCTGTAGGTTTACCAAGCCAAACTGGTCGAAGTTGAGTCTAGAAATTCTTAGTTATATAAGGGAATTGATTGTGGGATGGAACGTAAGGCTCTTTTTACTCCTTATACCTCATGGCCTTCTGATCTGAGTCATCATCTTCTCTTCTATGGGGATTAAGAACTAGGCTATCTCTTCTTTCTATTAGGATCACGTGTTGCTAATATGTAGACTTATAAGATTGTTGGACTTAAGCCTCGTTTCAGTTCCTACTACTTCTGTATGATTACTGTTGATCTCGGAACCTTGATACTGTGATGTTGAGTGGTTATGCCACCATTTTCTGATTGTCTCAAATCTTTTTGAGCATTTACAGCCGTTATGCTGTCCGAGTCATCCCAGGTCTCTAAATAGTCTGATGCATTTGCAAATCCTTTCCTTCCGTCTCCGATGTCCCTTTTGGTCGGAATAAGCACACTAATCGGTAGGTTGAGGTACTTTGTTACCTCGGCGTAGATGTTGGAGCTATTATTATGACCTTAGGTGTTTAGGAAGTCACCTAGCAATTTAGCAATGCTTTTGTATCCCCAGTGTGATGATTCTGGCCATTATTTTTGAAAGCATCCCGTGATGTTATTAGTTAGTAGGCATTCTATTTCTGGGTTTTGAACCCGAGATTCACTCTACTTACTTCATGTTGATAGTGTTTGCTAGTTCCTTCAGGATATTAGTAACTTTGCGATAGTCCTCGAGTTCCGTGGTATTTCCTTCTTCCAAATACTATGAACCGCTTATGGCAGATGTTTATTGGATCAAAAGATCACAATTAGAGTACTCTTGAGGAGATCTCCATTCATAAATTGTGACTCTGCCAGCTCAACCTTTCTGCATGGGTTATTCGAAAGAATTATGTTGAACTTTGTTCGGCATACCAACCCATGTATCCACAACTCAGAAAGTTATATGTTCCTTTGAGTTGTCCCTCTTTAGTTGTCTACTGACCTTCGTCTATCAATTGATAGTCAAGAGTATGCGTGCGTTCGTTTATCGATGCCTATTACTCTTGTGGTCCGTCAAGCCATTCTATCGCGGAATGACTAGGAGAAACAAACTCCAGTACCTCTTCCCTATCCAGGATTGGGTCAAAGAAGTTGTGCTCCGCAGATCAAATTGCTAATCCAGCTTTTGTTCTGCTCTACCTTGGAGTATTACATATTTTATATCGAGATTGTTATAGGAATTGCACACCATCCTATGAACTCTTGGTACAGTGATACTTCTTGCCATCATTGTTCATTCCTCGGTTCCTGTGTTATTGTAACCGGAATGCCAACAGATGAATCATGGCGTGTGAAATCAATACTCCTAGCAACCTTGTTGCTTGGTAGTTAAAGGATAATAATTTCATTCTTAGCATGTTGGTTAGTGAATCATCATCCTAAGATTGATCGTGCTACCTAGTCCATTCTCCTGGTTCACTCCTCGATCGGTGAGTTAGGATTATTTCAAATCCTTGCCCTACTGATCATATTGTCTTGCCCTGGAAAGCAAGATTGTTCTCAAGCTTAGTAACATACCGGTGGTTCGTGATTTTCCGAAGATCTTCTCGGAAGGATTACCAGGTTGTCACCTGACCGCTGTGTTGAGCTTGTGATCAAGTTGGGTTCTTGTGAACCACCCTCTCTCCAAGATCGGTGTTAGATATCCCTGAGCTAGTTGGTTAAGCTAGACAACAACTTGGAGAGTTGGAAGATAAAATCTTGCCTAACTTAGTTCGTTCCAAAGGGATATTCTTGTGTAGTGTGTGTTGAAGAAAGATGATATCTTCATCGATTGGTCCCTGTGATCAGTTGTTAGACCTATTGTCTTATCAATCCTTTGATTTGAGTGTGGGGCATCGTCAAGTCAAATCAGTACCAACGATGCTCGTAATGTTGTCTTATTCGTGGTTGATCCCTCGAGCATACACCATTACATCTTTGGTCTGACCAATGCTATCACCGTGTTCACTTAACTATGGAATTCCTTTTAAAAGGAAACCCGGATGAATTGTTGTTGAGCCCATTGACAACATCCTTATCTCCTCCATGATTTTGTTGAACATTAAGCTAGTGTTGGAAACTTTTGAAAGCATTTGTTCATGCTAGTTCATGAAGCATATGTTCGGATGTAAGAAGTGACTTCCTCCAGTTCATGTGCATTTGATGCAAGTTGCCGCCATGGATTTGAGAAAGTCAATGTTGTTTCCTTTGGAATCATCCCAAATCAGTCATGCACACGTGCGAAGAATTCTGTGGTCTGAAGACTTGCAACCTTCAATCTATATGTACCCCTAGCACACCAAGCCACTGATTGATTTGTTCAAGGAGAAGGAGTTCCTTCATAAGAGCTAATCCGGACTTATGTAAGGACTTCGATACCCTCGTTGATGGTTCCCCCTCCTGAACTCGGTAGTGTTTTATTATAAGACTACTTTGTGGTCATGCTTGTCTTGGACAACGTGTTCACATGTTTGTAGCAGAACCAGCTCATGTTTTGGAGCTTGCTATCGTAGTTCATCTCCCGAGAATCCCGCAACGTCATCTCATCGATTTGTGTTGCAAACTTCCGTTTTTCTTCCTAGACTCGATGAGTCTGGAATATCCTGACACCAACCAGATCTGAATCTCAGGCAGATATGATGGTTGGAATATTTCCCAAGAATTATAATATTGGTCGCGCGATAACCGGTAAAGTGGATGTCGTGGCCAACACACCCAGCCGGAAGACCTGTTATTATAATATCTTGATTGATGAAGTTGGCCACCTCCCCATACGGATTTCGTAGGGTTTACTCCCTAGTTGCCCCTATGGATTTTTGTGTTCCCGAAGTCCGACCTTTACTTGATGTTCTAGATATCAAACCATATCTATGAATGGGTTACACTAGCACATCAAGAAGAACATTAGAAGCAGAGTGCTAAATGTCTCTCGGTCGATCATCCAGATTTTATTTCCTTGGCCTCGCTAAGATGAAATCTGAGAAGTGTTATCTTCCTTTGCATCTGCATCATCCATCATCATTCATCGTGGTAGCAAGTTGTGTTGCCAGGATCCTTGACACGGATATTGGTAAAACCTTGATGAATGTGGAAATGCTCAAGTTCTTGAGAGCAAGCACAAGCGCTACGTGTTATCATCGGCACTAACTGGGTTTGCTCTCAGTTTCCTCGGCAATGCTATGACCTATTCAAACAGTGAATTCACTCTCTATTGTTGGGTTCTTCCCCAGTTACCAGAATCATTCCCAGCATTTGCATTCTGTTCCCAGCTTGCACCGCCATTGTGCCATTCTACCATGGGTCTCTTCCATTTCCGGTGATAAGCAAATTCATCCATTACGTTGTCTTCAACAAGGTAATCCACATCATCCAAGTCCGAGTATGCCATTCTACCGACCCCCTCCAAATGATCGCTTGTGATTGCCTTTGGCTGGTATAAAGAGTTTCAATGATCTTTGAATCAAAGGTAATTCTTTTTGCCACTTAAGGGGATATATCTACGAGTCACCTTCCCTAAGGTGCATCGTTATGGTATCATGGCAATTCAACTCCTCGCTACGTTGACAACCGATTACCACCTTAAGCGTGAAGTTGTTGTCTACCTAGTGAACCCTCGTCATCTGTCTCACTCCATTTCTTCAGATCTGTGCTTCGTCTCTCAGCTCAAGAGATGTTGCTATGTCTCATTCCGAGAGTTACTCCTGAGTTGTTCGACCTCCGAGAAGAACGATCCTTTTAGGGTCTTTCCTTTCCTCTCGTTGTCATGTTAGTTGGAGTTCTCAGAGCAAGACTTCGAGAAAATGATGGTGAATGAATCAACGTTCAATTGAAGTGCACCCTGGATCGTGAAGATTATACTAGTTTGCGTTACCCCTTCACCTTACCCTACGCTTGAATCTGGAGATGAGATTCTTGTTTAGTGGGGGTGAGTTGTCACATCCCTAGCTTCTGGTTTGCTCTGAGCTAGCTAGTCATGTGTTGCATCATGTTTAAATTTTGCCTAAAATTGAAATGGGGATGTTCAAACCCTAGCATTAAATCAACTCAACTAGGGTGAATTAAAATCTTTTCAATAAACCCAAAAGGTTCCTAAGAAAAATTCATGATTTCTGGTTAAGGTGGAAACCTCTGCCAAAAATGATGAATATATTCTTAGGTCATTTTGGATTTTTGAATTAAATCATATTGTATTTGACTTTGGGCATTTAAATACTATAAATAATTTAAATGTTCAAATAAATGTTGGAAATTGTTAAGGGTCACTGAAATAATTCAGAAAGCACCCATAATTGTTTCCAGGATTTTATTAAATGATTTGGTATTTTAAATCAAATCAAAAACAAAATAACAGAAATAGAAAAGAAATAAAAGAGAGAGAGAGAAGGAAGTTACCTGGCGCCCACTTACCTGGCCCAGCACGGCCCAGCCCATCTCCAATCCCCCCCTGTCGTCTTCCTCTGCCAGTAGGCAAAGGCGAGGCGTGGCGCGTGCCCGAGAGGCCTCGGCCACCTCCTGCTTCCCCTGGCCACCTCCTGCTTCCCTGGCCACCTCCTGCTTCCTCCTCGACGCCCCGGAGACGCCACGCACCTCCCTGCCTCTCTCCCTCACTCTCCCGCGTCCTCATCCTCTCCCCTGGACCTCTCTCTCACTCGCCCGAACGGAGCCGCCGCCACCGACGAGCTCCCTCGCGGCCACCGCCACCCCCTAGCCTCGCCGATGCACTCAAAGGCTCCGCCTCGACCCCCTCTTTCTCTCCATCGAGCCACAAGGTCCCGGACACGCTGCAACGCCGCCACCATCGCCGTTTCCATCGCCGGCCGCCGAGGATCTTCACCGTCGATTCGCCGCCGTCTCTGCTTCCCCGAGCTCGTCATCTACCCCATCCGAACCACCGTGAGCTCCTGCACGTTTTGCCCCTAACCCCGTGGCTTGCCGCTCGCCGTAGCCGCCATTTCATAGCTGGCCGTAGCACGCCGCCGCCTGAGCTCGTCGCCGGCGTAGCTCCGGTGACCATTTGGTCACCCTGGCATGCCTAACTCGCTCCCCGCCCCGCGTAGCGCCCCGCTAGCCTCTCACCTCGCTCGTTTGCGCACCGTAGCACTAACTCGCCCCAACCCCGAGCTCCGGCCGCCGCCTCGGGCTCCACTCCGGCGAACCCCGGCCACCCCCGCACCTCCCGTTGGTCCCCCTAGATGCGCACGGGCACGGGCTACCTCCTGGTGCCCTTGGCGCGTCGATCCGATGCCCCTAGCGCAAGTCTGGCGTCCCCCGCAGTGCTCTGTGGTCGTCGCCGGCTAAACTCCAGCGCGAGCTGACGTGGCCGGTCATTAGGGCCTAACCACCCCGCTAACCCAGGCCTAGAGCCACTGACATGTGGGCCCTAGTGCCCCTAATCTTTAATTAAACTAAACTAACCCCCCTGTCTAACCTGTGTCACTGACGTGTGGACCCCACACGTCAGGTTTGACCTGGACCTGGCCGTTGACTCGCTGACGTCATGCTGGCTTCAGGCTGACGCAGTTAAATCATTTTCTGGATTTATTAATATTCAGGAAATTCCAGAAAATTGTAAAAACTTCTAAAAATCATAGAAATTCAACCGTAACTCCAAATGAGATAAATTATATATGAAAAATGACCAGAAAAATCCAATCTATCCATCTGTACTATTTTCATGCATGTTTGAACAAGTTAACCTCACTGAATATGACAAATGATGATTAGGGCAAATTATGAAATAACATTTGGAGTTGGAATTTGTTCTTGTTCGAGTTCCACTTCAATTAACTTGGCTAGATATTGCATTAGGTGAATTTAGTACCTTAACATGACATGTCATAGCATGCATCATTTTGTGATTGCATTGATTGTGTTCTTCTTTGTTGCCGGTATCTGTTCCCTCTCGGTAGACGATGTTCCGACGTTGTGATCGTTGACACTGATGAAGACTCAATGTTATCTTCAGAAGTGCCAGGCAAGCAAAACCCCCTTGTTCATTTCCATACAATCCCACTCTCTCGCTCCTGCTCTCTTTTACTGCATTAGGACAACAACGATTCATCTGTTACCTGCTGCGGTAGCTGAACCCCTTTATCCTTTGCATGACCTGTCATTGCCACAGTAAATAGATGAAACCCACTAGCATGAGTAGGAGTTGTTTGAGCCCTGTTGTGCCTACTCATTCATGCTTGTTTGTCATGCCTGCTACTGCTTAGAGTCGAGTCAGGTCTGATTCATCCGGGATGAATCAGAGGTGTGTGAACATGTCCTACGGTGTGTGAGCTAAGCGTGTGAACACGATTTGGTAAAGGTAGCGGTGAGAGGCCATGTAGGAGTACATGGTGGGTTGTCTCATTGCAGCCGTCCTCAGGAACTGAGTTCTGTATTTGTGATCCATGATTCAGCTACTACCACGCATTGGGCCCGAAACCAATGGACCCTCTCGGCTTCTTGATCACCCTTGTCCTCTGTCCAGGAGTTCCAAGTAGTTTCTGGTGTTTGTAGTATGCTGGAGGCCGTGCGCAGCGCTGACCGGAGGGGTGGGCTGTGATGCGGTAGGCACGTGGCCGGGTAAACCGGGCGCCCGTTTGGTGTCACGGAACCCTGTTCACATCGTTTGGGGCCGTGAGCGAAACTCCGGCCGGATCTCCTCATGGATGGAACCCGAATAGGCGATAAACCTGGACTAGAGACTCGAGTGTTTAGGCAGGCCGTGGCTGACACCACGTTGGGCTTCCGCTTGAAGGTTGCCGAGTACATGTCGTGTAAACGGCGGTAAGTGGTGAGAGCGTGTGTGAAGAAGTACACCCCTGCAGGGTTAACATCATCTATTCGAATAGCCGTGTCCGCGGTAAAGGACTTCTGGGTTGCTTATATCAGTTCATAGACAAGTGAAAGTGGATACCCTAAAATACACAAGATAAGCGTGAGTGCTATGGATGGCGTTCTCGTAGGGAGACGGGAGCGGATCCATAGTGGTGTATTGATATGGTGAATATGTGGACTCGTGTGCACCACCTCAAAAGAGTTACTCGCAGTCGTAGTTTAGGATAGCCACCGAGTCAAAGCTGGCTTGCTGCAGTTAAACCCCACCACCCCTTTGTTGATAATGATGCATATGTAGATAGTTCTGATGTAAGTCTTGCTGGGTACATTTGTACTCACGTTTGCCTATTTTATGTTTTTGCAGAGAGACTTCAGTCTCACTAGTATTTCCGCATGGTCTTCGACGTTTAGCTTGTTACCTCAGCTACGGTCTTGTGCCTCGGTAGGATTTGGTAGATAGTCAGGCTTCTCAGCCTTTTTCATTTATAGATGTCTGTACTCAGACATGATAGCTTCCGTTTGTGCTTTGATTTGTATGCTCTGTATGTTGGGTCATGAGACCCATGTTTGTAATATCTCGCTCCTCGGAGCCTATTGATAAATTACTTGAGTCATAGAGTCATGTTGTGATGCCATGTTGTATTTGCACATATCGAGCATATTGTGTGTATGTTATTGAAATGCTTGGTATGTGTGGGATCTGACCATCTAGTTGTTTATCTTTAGTAGCCTCTCTTACAGGGAAATGTCTCCTAGTGTTTCCACCGAGCCATGGTAGCTCGCTACTGCTCCGGAACACTTAGGCTGGCCGGCATGTGTCCTTCTTCGTTCCTGTGTCTGTCCCTTCGGGGAAATGTCACGCGATGAATACCGGAGTCCTGTTAGCCTGCTACAGCCCGGTTCACCGGAGTCCTGCTAGCCCAGTGCTACAGCCTGGATTCACTCGCTGATGACCGACACGTTCGATGCTGGGTCATGGATGCCTGTCCCTGTAAGTCTGTGCCACTTTGGGTTTACGACTAGCCATGTCAGCCTGGGCTCCTTATCATATGGATGCTAGCGACACTGTCATATACGTGTGCCAAAAGGCGCAAACGGTCCCGGGCTAAGGTAAGGCGACACCCGTGGGAATACCGTGCGTGAGGCCGCAAAGTGATATGAGGTGTTACATGCTAGATCGATGTGGCATTGAGTCGGGGTCCTGACACGGCAGCGCACTCGGAAGACTTCTTGTAATCGCTGGCTACGGTGATGACGCCCTTGGAACTCGGTATCTTCATCTTGAGGTATGCATAGTGGGGAACTGCCATGAACCTGGCCAAGGCGGGTCAGCCAAGCAACGCATGGTATGGGCTCTCCAGGTCCACCACTTCAAACCAGATTGCTTCCCGGCAGAAATGCTCCTTGTCCCCAAAGAGTACATCAATCTTGATCTTGCCAATGGGTGCGCAGGACAAGCCGGGTATGATGCCATGGAACACTGTCCGAGTAGGCATGAGTTGCTTCGTCTTGACATTTAGCTTCTCCAGGGTGTCACGGTACAGGATGTTGATGCTGCTCCCGCCGTCTATCATCACGCGGGAGAAACAGGCGGCGCGTCTGTCCGTTGTGAGGGTGGCTTCCAGGACCAACGCATAAGAGCCGGGAGACGGCATCACCTCTGGGTGGTCGGCCCGGCTCCAGCTGATGGGTTTTTTTGACCAATGCATGTGTCCGGTGGGGTTGGCAGCGACCACACCGACTTCCTGGTGGTCTCGGCGTTTGCCGCGCTGGTCTTCGAGCTGGCTTGTAAAGACGATGTAGGTTGCTTGCTCGTCGGGGAATTTGTCGTGCACGGCTCCGACTGCGGGCCGAGCGGCCGGAGGCGGCGTGAGCCCTTCGCCTTTAGAGATTCGGGTGAGCCAATGGCACTTCCAGGTTGTGTGGTTGGACGGCTTCGCGCCGCTGTGGAATTTGCACGGGGCGTCGAGAGTTTGCTCGTAGGAGAAACCCGGCTGCCAAGCCGGCCGGCCGCCCTTGGGCTTCTTGGGCACGGGCCGCTCTTCAGGCGGCGCGTCTTCGACCGTGGACACCTGCCGACTGGCGGGAGGCGGTGCAGGGCCCTTGCGCTTGTGGTCGTTCGGGTGTGGGCGTCGGCCGGAATCCCCTGCCGGTGTCTTGGACACCGGGTTGAGTACTTTCCCGGACAGGTCTACCCAGAGCTCGGTCTTCAACGAAGAGTCGGCGGTGGCGTATTTGTCCGCTATGTCCAGAAGCTCGTCGAGGGTAGTCGGCTCGTCGCAGAGGAGCTTGTGCTTGAGGAGGGTGCCTTCTCGGCACCCGACAGTGAAGTATTCGATGGCTTGCACCTCGTGCACCCCCTCGCAAGAATTGCGGAGCTCGGCCCAACGCGTGAGGTAGTCGCGAGTGGACTCTGCTGGGCCTTGCACGCACAAGGAGAGCTGCCTGGGCTTGGGAGCCCGCTTGTAGGTGCTGGTGAAGTTGCGGATGAAAGCTTCGGTGAAATCTAGCCAGCTGTTGATGCTGAGAGGCTTGAGGCTATTGAGCCAGGTCCGCGCCGTGCCTTGCAGCATAAGGGGCATGTACTTCACGGCAACGCGCCGATTGCCATTGGCTATGCTAACCGCCATAGAGTAGTCGATCAACAATCTTCCGGCTTCACGGAGCCGTTGTACTTGGGCGTGTATCTTGGGAGCGAGAACCCTTTGGGGAAAGGCTCGTCGCGGATGCGGGGGCTGAAACAAGGCGGGCCGACATCGTCTTCTTCTTCCAGCGCCAGGGATCGCGCCAGGCGGTCGGTCCGATGGCGGGCGTCGTTCTCGCCGACTCCTTCGCGGCGACCTAGTCGGCCGCTGAGAGTCGGGTGCGCCACAGGCGGCGGAGTGGGATATCTCTCTCCACGGGGTCGAGGCAGAGGCGGGTTGCCACACCATTCCATGGCTCAGGGATGGTCGTCCGCGTCTCGCTTGATGGAGATTCGGGTCCGGCTTCGGCTGGCCGCCGACTCTTTCTCGCGCCGTGCGCGGGCGTTGCTCGTAGTCGGTGTCTAGTATGTCGCGCCGTGATCTCGGCGCGGGGGAGGGCTTCCCGCGTGGGCGTCGGCTTCGTGCCGCCGTGCGGCCGCGTCAATTAGCTGCTGGATGCGTCGGGTCATGTGGGGGAGTTCTTCGGCCTCCAAGCTGTCCAACTCGTCCACGGTCGCCTGGGAGGCACACAGGCTCTCGAGTGCAGTGGCATAGACCGGGCGGTCGACCCCCAGTGTGTCGGCAATGACAGCGCCGCGTTGCTTGACAACGCCGGCCCGGCTTGGCCCGCCCGGGGCCGGCGTGCCGAAGGCGGCGCGGTCAGCTTCGCGCTGGTAGGCCTCAGTGAGGCGTCTCACGGAAGCCAGCCTCCGGCCCTCTGCGAGGAGGGCGAGGCGGCGTGCCTCCAGTGCTTCATCGTCGGCATCAGCCGGGAGGGGGATGGACAAGTCGTGGGCCGCCGCGTGCGGGGCGTCGTGGGCGCTCTCGTCGGCCGTGCCGCTGTGGCCGATGACCATCACCTCGGTGGTGACAGTATCGCAGCCGTCGGTCCGAGGAAGCGGGTCGTTGTAGATCGCGACATTGGTGGGGAAGGTGTCAAATGAGGCCGTGTCGGAGTCGACAGGCATCGGGTCGGTGGAGCCAACCGACTCCAGATCCACAGCGGGCTTGCTGGAGACATGGAGCTAGCCGAGGAGGTTGGCGAGGTGGTCGGTGCGCGCATAGGAGGCGAGCTCGTTGGAGATGAGGGTCTCGTCGAGGAGATCAGCGAGGCTGCTCGCCGCGCAGAAGCTGGTGACGCCTTGCAGCGCGTCGTGGCAAGCGCCATCGGGCGTGCCGGGCTGGCTACGCTCGCTGGGGATGAAGAGGGTTCCCGTCCAGAACATGTCTCCAGACGACGGTGCACCTGGCCCCACGGTGGGCGCCAAATGTCGGGTGGTAGGTGAGACATATGCCAATGGGTGGCTTATCATTGTGGGAGCCAGTAAGACATCGCCGGTGCCTGGAAACGGGATGAGGCGAAGACATGCACGCCGGCGAATCTTACCCAGCTTCGGGGCTCTCCGTGGAGATAACACCCCTACTGCTGCTCTGCGGGGTCTCCGCATGATCACTAGATGGACAAGTAACTACACAATGCTCCTTGAGCTGTTCGGTTGGAGGAGGAAGAAGGGTCGGCTGGCCTGCTTCTTCTCCTTGTTAGTTGTCTAAAACTAGCTGGGGGTCGAACCCTTTGCATGGGCGCCCCGGGGGGTTTATATAGGCCTACCCACCGGGGGTACAATGGTAATCCGACTGGACGCGGGGCCCAGCCATCTGTGACTGCATTCGCCGGCTTCTGCGCCGGCCGCTGGGGCCCGCCGACTGGTGGGTCCCGCCGGCTGCCGGCTCCTCGGTCGACAGGCAGGCCCCACTGTCCAGATCCTGGTCGGCGGCTGCCTACTGTTGCTCTGTCTTGGTGACGTGGGCTTCGTCGTGGTAGGCGTGGCTACAGTACCACCGCCCGGCGGGCGATTACTGTAGCCTCACCGCGTCTTGTCTCCTTAATGGGGCGTCTCCTTCGAGGAAGGCGGCAAGCCGGCTGCGGGGAGCCGGCTCTGTCTTGGGCCGACTAGGGGAGGCGTGGCCGCCTTCGGGTGTCTCTCTGTCCGAAGGGGGCCACCGCCCTTGGGCCGTACTGGCAGCCCGTCGTGGATGGCATCAGGGTCAACATGGCAACAGTGTTGCGCCGGGCGGGTCATGGTGGCCCGTACGGCACACTGTGCCGGACGTGCTCCGGGATTTGGGGGCGGCAGGCTTCACTGTAGCCACGCCCCGTCACATCGCCGTGCAAACTTTGAGGGTACGGTCTCGACCGCTTTATGGGAGCCGGCTTCTTGGAGTCGGCCTTCTCGCGGCCGGCTTCTCGAAGCCGGCCCTCCCGTGGCTTCCTTCGCGAGGGCCAAAGTCGGGCCGCCTTCCGAAAGCCGGCCTGGGTGACAGCCAGCAAGGGGAAGGCGGCCCCACGTCTTGGATTCTTGAGAGCCGGACGGGCTCGTAATTTTTTCAGAAGGGCCAAGGGAAGCCGGCTAGGCTACCCATGGCTATTTACTCCGACAATCAATTCTTCATTGAAGTCTTGTTTCTCACTTGATGTTGTAGGAACATCACATGAAGCTTTGAAAGCACCACTAGACTTTTTGTGAAGCTCTTCTTTATCTTTGGGTTCTCATGAGCGACAATTCTCCCAATGACTTCCGTTGGCTTGAGATCTTTGTAATTGGGCGTCATTTGGATCAAGGTGCACACGGTATCATATTTTCCATCCAAGGCCCTTAGGATCTTCTTGGTGATGAATCTATCAATCATGTCTTCACTTCCTAAGATGGAAATCTCATTTGTGATGAGAGCGAGCCAAGAGGACATTTCAGCGACTCATTCACCATCCTTCATTTTGAACTTGTCAAGTTGACTGTGAAGCACATCCAATTTGGATTCCTTGACGGATTCAGTACCTTCGTGCATATCAACCAAAGTATCCCAAATTTCCTTTGCATTCTCAAGGCGATTGATTTTGTTGAATTCTTTGGGGCACAATCCGTTGAACAGGATATCGCAAGCTTGAGTATTGTATTGCAACATCTTCAATTCTTTCGCGGTCGCTTCTCGATTCAGTTCTCTTCCATCTTCGAAGAATTCACCTTGCAAGCCAATACACACAATAGCCCAAATGGCAGGGTTATGTCCAATAATATGCATTTTCATCTTATGCTTCCAACTAGAAAAATTAGTACCATCAAAGTAAGGACCTCTAAGGTGGTAATTTCCCTCGCTAGACGCCATACTCTACTAGGTTGTGAAACCAAGGCTATGACCACCAAAGCTATCTAAATCAAGGAAAATGGAGACCAAAGCTCTGATACCACTTGTAGGATCGAAAGTAGGTCTAGAGGGGGGTGATTAGACTACTTTACCAAATAAAAATCTAGCCTTTTCCCAATTTTAAGTCTCGGCAGCTTTTAGCAACTTAGCATAAGTGAAGCAATCAACCAACACATGCAATTCTAAGAGTATAGCAGCAGAAAGTAAAACATTGCATATGAACGTAAAGGGAAGGGTTTGGAGAAGGAAACCGCAATGTAGACACGGAGATTTTTGGCATGGTTCCGATAGGTGGTGCTATCGTACGTCCACGTTGATGGAGACTTCAACCCATGAAGGGTAACGGTTGCGCGAGTCCATGGAGGGCTCCACCCAAGAAGGGTCCATGAAGAAGCAACCTTGTCTATCTCACCATGGCCTTCGCCCACGAAGGACTTGCCTCACTTGGGTAGATCTTCACGGAGTAGGCGATCTCCTTGCCCTTACAAACTCCTTGGTTCAACTCCACAATCTTGACGGAGGCTCCCAAGTGACACCTAACCAATCTAGGAGACACCACTCTCCAAAAGGTAATAGATGGTGTGTTGATGATGAACTCCTTGATCTTATGCTTCAAATGATAGTCTCCCCAACACTCAAATCTCTCTCATAGATTTGGCTATGGTGGAAAGATGATTTGGGTGCAAAGCAACTTGGGGAAGGCTAGAGATCAAGATTCTTGTGGTTGGATTGGAATATCTTGGTCTCAACACATGAGTAGGTGGTTCTCTCACAGAAAATGAGTAGTGGAAGTGTAGGCACGTTCTGATGGCTCTCTCTTGAATAGATAAGGAGGTGGAGGGGTATATATAGCCTCCACACAAAATCTAACCGTTACACACATTTGACCCAACTAGGTCATACCGAATAGGTGAACTAGGTGAGACCGATTTAGTTCAAAATGTGAACGTGAGGATTCTCGGTGGGACCGACATGATCATCTCACTGAGATCGATGCACTAGGGTTAGGGCCTCATCTCGGTTTGACCAATTACATGAACTCGGTGAGACCGATTTCAGCAATGAGCAAACAGAGAGTTCGTCAGGCAAACTCGGTGGGACCGATCTCTCCTTTCAGTGACACCAAAACATTCTGAAAGGGAAACAAAGAGTTTGCATTGCGAACTCGGTGGTACCGATCGCTCATTTCGGTAAGACCGAAGTGTTACGAAGGGGAAACAGAGAGTTTGCAATCCCATCTTGGTGAGACCGAAATCCCTATCGGTGAGACCGAACTGATTAGGGTTTCTAGCTATGGCTATGTCAAAGGAACTCGGTGGCACCGGATAGATCAAACCAGTGGGGCCGAGTTTGACTTTTATGTTTAGGACATATTGGGATATGAGAAAGTAGTTGAGGGATTTGGAGCATATCACTAAGAATTTTTGAACAAGTAGATCATTAAGCAACACCCCATCCCCTTTTAATAGTATTGGCTTTTCCTATGGACTCAATGTGATCTTGGATCACTAAAATAGAAATGTAGAGTCTTGAACTTTTGCCAATATTTGTCCTTAGCATTTTGAGGGGTCCACATCTCTAGTCCATGCCATGACAATCATTGAAAATTCTGAAATATTCAACTTGAATGGATATTAGTTCAATGAGCTATATGTTGTTATGAATTACCAAAACTCCCCGGGGATTAGTTGCTCTTTTAGATACCCAATTACAAAGATCTCAAGCCCACGAAAGTCATTGGTAGAATTGTTGCTCATGAGATGTCACTCAAGGATAAGGATGTGCTCCACAACAAGTCAAGTGGTGCTTACAAAGTTTCAAGTGATGCTCCTACAACATCAAGTGACAAGCTAGTCACCAATGAAGAATTGAGCTTAATGGTTAAGAACTTCAAAAAATTCTAAAAGAATAGAAGGAAAGAGAGAAGCTCCAAGTCAAGGTCCTACAATGACAAAAGATCTTCTAGTCATGATCATAATTGCTACAATTGTGGAAGACCCAGACACTACTCCAATGAGCGTACGGCTCCCTACAAGAAAAGAGAAGACTCGCCAAATAGGAGAAGTAGAAGAGATGAATCACGCCCCAAAGAGAGAAGGACTAGATACGATCGTTATGAATGAAGACCCTCTCATAGAATCAAGGATTCAGAAAGTAAAGAAAAATCATCAAAGATCTACACAAGACGAATACATCAAGCTCACATTGGTGAATGGGTATCCTGTTCTAACTCCGACAACTACTCTGAGAAAAGCTATCACTCCGACTCCGACTATACTCAAGATGAAGGTGTTGACAGTCTTTCACTTGTGTTATCCAACTCCTACGACGTATTTGATTCACCAAATGAAGGAATTAGAAGACGTTTCATGGCTAAAGGCCCCAAGGTATCACACCCCGAGTATGTTGATTTTAATAGTGATGAAGATGATTTGCTAGGTGATGATGATTTACTTGTCGACAAGACTAGTGATGAAAACTATGATGAACTTGCTAGTAATCATGCTAATCAAGATGAAACGAATGACAATGATAAGAAGGAGATTGAGTGTCTAACTAAAGAACTAAACACTCTTAAGTTAGCTCAGGAAACAACTCAAGAGGATCATAGAGAGCTCCTAAGGACACATGAGAAGCTACGCTCTGAGAAGCTAAATTTAGAGCAAGAGCATGAGTTCCTAAAAGGTGTTCTCTTGATTCCACTAATGATTCTCTTAGCCAAGTTACACTTGAGCAAGAAAATAGCTTAATGAAGGGAATTATAGATAAAGGGGTTTACAAGAGCCTTGCCGGGAGTAAGCAATTTGAGGAAATTATACGGAAGCAAGGAAGGCACCGGAAGAATCAAGGTGTTGGTTTTGAACAAAATTTCAATGCCAATGGAGTTGAGTGGTAAGAAGATCAATACCCCAAGATGAAGTTTGTTCCTCAACAAGAGAAGTATGACCCCACTTCTTTCAAGGTAACACAAGCTCAAGATGATCTTCCACCACAGCACCATGAGTCAAAAGGCAAGGACAAGCTTTAACAAGAGGTTGACCCATTTGAAGAAGCTCCTAAGGCCATGGTCAAGTGGGTTCCTAATACTACGTCAAGCTCTACTTCATCAAGTTCAAGTACAACTCTAAGGATTCCCATCAAGTTGGTGTGGATCCCAAAGAATAATAACTACAAAGTTCTTGAGGGTGACCACGCCAATATACTTCACTCATCTTCATTTGGCAGGGACAAGTGCAATCAACTTTCACATCTTGCACTAGTTCATGGAGTCATGAAACCTCTTGTTGGTAAGACAAGGGACAAGGTAACCTAATGCTTTCATGGACACCATCATATGTGCAATTCACTCTATGTCTATGGATATCCTTGTATGTTCCTTGTGGGACTAACCCGTGTAGGTATTGAAAGTACATCACTCCAATGGATTGCTCCAAATGACCTACGTCAACATTGAGCATCCAAATCTTCACTATCTACGTGAAGCCATCATCGACAAAACCCAAGGTTAGTTCATCCCTCTTAGGGGGAATATCACATCTAGCAGGAGCTTTTCTCTAAAAATTGAGCTAAAGCAACTCTCATGGTGTGAGCACATTAATGCTTTATGTAAAAGTGGCAACCTACGATCAAATGTTCTCATTTGACTCCTAAGTCAATATACTCATATATAGATGACGTAGTCATCGCCAATTGCTTGATATATGCTAGAATTCTTTGTGCATTCTTTGACACATGTTTCATTTGCTATCTTATTACGTGAGAATGTTGGTTGCATAATTTCTCCATTCGAGGATACACATTTGTTGTTTTGACTATCTTGGTTTTTATTGACCAAATGGATGGGCAAGAATGCATAAGAACTTTCTATAGCTACCTATGCTTTTCTTTCCTCAAACTCTATTCATGCTATATCAGAAAGATTGAACAAGTCTTTTTCGGACCCTCCGGGTGAGGAACATTCAGAGCCACTAATAACCCACAAGTATAGGGGGTCACAACATTTTTTGAGGGTAGAGTATTCAACCCAAATTTATTGATTTGACACAAGGGGAGACAAAGAATATTCTTGAGTATTAGTGACACTACAAAAAAATACACTTCTGTGATGATACGTGTTTGTCATAGTAGGTCACGTTTTCTGTCATGCATGTACATCCATGACAATTTTATGACAGAATCAAGATAGTCATACCCGTGTTGTCGTAGAAGTGTTCCATGACATTACCAAACTTATCATCACGGAAGTGTCCACTTCCATGATGATAAATGGCGCGTCATGGAAGTGCTTTCATCAAGGGTGACCGACACATGGCATCCACTATAACGGGTCGCCGTTAAGCTATCAGGTCCGTTTTTGGATCCGATACCACTCTAACAGCCTAGACCAATGAGTATTTTCCACGTGTAAAATTCTCATTGGCCGGAGGAAACACGTGTTGGCTCACCGTTGGGACAGATGTCATCCATTCATTGGACAGGAGGTACCTATGATACGTCGACATGTGGCACGGCCCAACAGAGGCCCATTCTGGTGAAAATACCGGCCTGTTTGACTTGGTCAAAAGGTAACGGGCCGGCCCATGGAAAGCGTGTTAACGGCCTATTCATATATAGCCCATTTTCGGCCCGCTAACTCATGGCCCGTTACGGCGTATCGGTATTAAGCCCAGTAGCTTCATCTGGGCCGTCCAATATGATTCCAGCCCGTTGTATCTTCCAGCCCATGTACGGCCCATGATGTGTTTCAGCCCATACGAGGCCATTTGTAACTCTTGGCCCATTAATGGCCCATGGTGAATCTGGCCTGCAATGAACAGTGTACCACTTTATACCCATTAACGACCCATTATTCCATTGGGCCGTTTCCAATCCATGTTATCTTTTAGCCTTCTTAGGGCCCATTTATTCTTGGGCTCATTTCCAGCATTCGGTTACTTGCGGCCTGTTACTGGCCTTTTCTACTTGTGGGCCAAATTCAGCCCGTGGTTACAATCGACCCGTTTGTGGCCCGTTAATCCATTGGGTCATTTTCATGGCGTCATCAAATATGGACAACGACAGCCCGTTATTGTCGGCCCATGAATGGACGATTCCAAATCTAGCCCGTTTACGACCCATAATGCGGTCTGTTATTGGCCCATGTTTGGCCGATCGATCATATGGCCCGTAGAAGGCCCATTGATGCTACGGCCCATAGAAGGCCCATTGTTTCTATGACCCATAGAAGGCCCATTGTTTCTACGGCCCGTAGGAGGTCCATGGTAACTACAGTAAATATGTAGCCCATGGTATTGTGGCCTAGTTTAAAAAAATAGGTTATTGCGGCCACTAGCAAACCGCGGAAAAAGAACTGCACTGACTACAAGCAAACAAATAAACTAGACAACAAGGAAATAAATAAGCAAGCAACTTACGCTAGGCTATCACGGCTATTACACATATTACATCCACTGCGCATCAAAGTTCGCCACCAGTGCAAATATAGGGAACAAAGCAGCATATCATATACATTGGTTGTCAAAGTTGGCGACCAGTGCAAATAAACGCCGCAACAAAACAAGTCCAGATCTGAAACCACTTTAGAAGAGATCAAGAAACGATATCTTGGGTACCCATAATGCTAGCAAGATGCTTAGTAAGCTTATTAACTTTCTCTTGTTTGGCACTTAAATCCTCCAACACTTGCTGTTGCACCAGAAAGTATGTATCTGAATTCCGTTGGGACATCTTCAGTCCTTCAGCTTCCTGTCGCATAACATCCGATCGATGTCTTTCAACTTGAAGTTGAGACTCAAGAAGCCGAACTGATTCAGGCAACGAGTTCGAAGAGCTGGTACCAGCAGCAGTAGCCAGTAACTTGAACACTACATCAAGATAGGACTTTGGGTTTGTCTCAGTGTCTTCAATATAGTTTTTATCAGCTTTCTTGGAGACCAACAGGGATGTCTCACTATCTTGAACCTTATCTACATTACTTCCTTCACCATTGCATAACGGGGTACTCTTCCCCAATATTTTATCCGTGTTCTAAAAGAGAAATAAACAAACACATCACATGTTTACCATGTTGTATATGAAACTCATTTTGGTAAACCAATTCAGTAGTAATGTGGACATGATAACAACATGAAACAAACATATATCTATGTAGTATGGTCACTGTATGGTTTATATCATTCTAGTTTATGTTGCCAAATCAAGATAGAGATAGTTCGAATCATATCTATTTAATACAAATTAGTATAGACACAATATAAGTGTGGGAAACTACACAACAATAACAACACTTGTAATGTGCATGGCATGAGAACATAACTGTTTATTCAATTGAAACTAAAATCAACATAGAGCAAGTTACAATAGCAAACACGTTAAAGAAACAGGTTTAAAACATACCTGTTGCACCATTGGAGTTTCAATTGCATCCTTTAAATTTGAAATTAGTTGGTATGAGTAAATACAGTTATACAAGAGCAAAGTAGTATGAACCATAGCTATAGAACCTGACCTAAGAACAATTATTCTTCTGCTTTAAGCATTAACTTGGGGTTTGGAGTGGTGGTCCTCGTGCTTTGAGCACTGCAGTTGCCTTACTAACTACTCATGTTTGGGTGCTCTGTGGTGGAGACCGTGCTGTGTCAACTAGAACTGGGTTACTATCTGCTGTGGTTGGGGTTAGAAGGGGTGTATATGGTTCTCTGTCCAACTAGGTAGGGGTACAATCTGCGCAAGTCTGGGTTATATGTGGTGGGGCTGGTTCTTGGGCAAGTACAACTGTGGTTCTATCTGCATCGACAGGTAGCACGATCGTTTCTGAAGACCATGTTTTACTCCCAAAGATACTGCCATCACCCCCTCCAATTGAAATGGCTCATAAACAAGAAAAGTAATTGAATGTACAAACATTGTAAGACAGACATGTGCAATGGATAGTAGGGAAGAAAACAGGGCATGAAATAATTCACATTTAAGTTGTCTAACCAAATAGAATAGCAGGACATATGTTCACATACATGATGGCTAATTAAACAAGATAGCATGACACAATTTCACATGTATGATGGCTAACTAAACAGGATAGAATGACATACTTCAAAATATGATGACTATGTAAACATGATGACATGATATAACTATACGATGTGTCTATTAAAGTGGTTGGCATGCCATAAATCACAAACATGCCGTCGATGGAAACATGATGGTATGATATAATTCACGGATAGAATGACATAATTCAAAATATGATGACTATGTAAATAGGATGAGATGATATAACTATATTCTGTCTTCAGAAAATGGGTTGGCATGCCATAATTCAGATACATGCTGTCTATGTAAACATCATGGCATGATATAATTCAAATATATGATTTATATGCTAAGCAAGTGAGCAGATGGCAATCACATATATGATGTGTCAACTAAGGAGACGGCATTCAATATTGTGTATATGATGTAAAAACTAAGCATTGCAATACTACATATGCATGATATGAGTAATACAACCCTGTGTTTGAGCATACACCTCAGGGGGATAATAGGACTGGTCATCTGCCTCTGAATCCTCCTCTAAAGAGCTATCTATAACCAGCAAGATATCTGCTTCAGCAGGTAGCATTGTCTGCTCTGAAGACCTTGTTTACACTCCAGATTTCTCCATCACCAATTCCAATGGCTGATGCAAAGGAAGAGCAGTTGAATATACAAACATTGTCGACAAATGCAATGAGAAATACAAAAAAAGACGACATGATATAATTCACATATATGACGCTTGGCTAAACAACATAGCATTGCATAATTCACATATATAATGCCTTGCAAAAAGATAGCATTGCATAATTCACATATATAATGTCTTGCAACAAGATGGCATTGCATAATTGACATATATGGTAATTAGGCACTAAACAGGTGGCATTCACACAAAGCATGTCTAAACTAAGCAAATGACATAGCAATGCAAGATACCATACACACGATATGAGCAACATAACCCTGCCAAGTTAGATCATGCA